>NC_136934.1:2850873-3008373 GCF_949987615.1 Pollachius pollachius | reverse complement strand
CCTGCTAACAAGCCCCAACCCCCGCCTTGACCACAGACACACACACACACAAACCCGCGCACGTGAACAAGCACACACTCACACTCCCCCAAACACACACATGCACGCAAACGCACCGACACACACACAATCCCCCATCTTTTCCACACACTCCCACCCCACACACACACACACACACATACATGCACACACACGCTCCCACTCACAACCACACGCATTCACAGACTCACGGCCCCACACAGACACACGCACACACACGAAAATGCACACACAAACAACCCCCCACCTTGGCCGGACACTCACAAATGCGCCGTTGTGCACACGCACACAACCGCACACCCAGTCGCATGCATGCACACACTCAAACTCCCACATGCGCACACGCACACACCCCCCACCTTTACCACAAGCTCACAAACCCTCTCCTCCACCTTCAGCTCTATCACACCCCCACACGCACGCACGCACACACAAACATACACACACTCACGCTTCAACACGCACGCACGCACACACCGACATACACACGCTCACACTCATACCACGCGCAACCATGCACACACGAAAACGCACACTCATACACACACACGCACACGCAACCATGCGCACACCGTTATCCACAGCACCTGTGCCCTCTGAGCATTCTGGGTAATAGCAATAAGTGTGTAGGGGACTGAAGGTGTGTGAGGGATAGGTTTACTCTTAACGACCACGTCAGCGTGAGTGATTGTAAAAACCTACTGTAATCTTTGGCCTGACACACACAATCACACACTTTCAAGTATGCAAACACACACACACAATTAAATACACAGACTCACACAATGAAACATACACGCACCCACACACCCACGTTAATATATAGACACACATTATGCACGAAGGCACGCTCATCTTGGTTCAATCCCACCAGCTACAGGACCGTTCTGTCTGCTCTCACCTCCTGTGTTGTTAATGGGCCCAGGGCGCACCACCACCATGTTCACTACCTCCACCTCCACCACCACCACCACCTCCACCACCACCACCACCTCCACCAGCATGTTCACTACCTCCACCTCCATGTTCACTACCTCCACCTCCACCACCACCACCATGTTCACTACCTCCACCTCCACCACCACCACCACCTCCACCACCACCACCACCTCCACCAGCATGTTCACTACCTCCACCTCCATGTTCACTACCTCCACCTCCACCACCACCACCATGTTCACTACCTCCACCTCCACCACCATGTTCACTACCTCCACCTCCACCACCACCACCACCTCCACCACCACCACCACCTCCACCACCATGTTCACTACCTCCACCTCCACCACCACCACCACCTCCACCACCACCACCACCTCCACCACCATGTTCACTACCTCCACCTCCACCACCACCACCACCTCCACCACCACCACCACCTCCACCAGCATGTTCACTACCTCCACCTCCATGTTCACTACCTCCACCTCCACCACCACCACCATGTTCACTACCTCCACCTCCACCACCATGTTCACTACCTCCACCTCCACCACCACCACCACCTCCACCACCACCACCACCTCCACCACCATGTTCACTACCTCCACCTCCACCACCACCACCACCTCCACCACCACCACCACCTCCACCAGCATGTTCACTACCTCCACCTCCACCACCATGTTCACTACCTCCACCTCCACCACCACCACCACCTCCACCACCATGTTCACTACCTCCACCTCCATGTTCACTACCTCCACCTCCACCACCACCACCATGTTCACTACCTCCACCTCCACCACCATGTTCACTACCTCCACCTCCACCACCACCACCACCTCCACCACCATGTTCGCTACCTCCACCTCCACCACCATGTTCACTACCTCCACCTCCACCACCATGTTCACTACCTCCACCTCCACCACCATGTTCACTACCTCCACCTCCACCACCATGTTCACTACCACCACCTCCACCACCATGTTCACTACCTCCACCTCCACCACCACCACCACCTCCACCACCACCACCTCCACCAGCATGTTCACTACCTCCACCTCCACCACCTCCACCTCCACCAGCACATTCAATACCTCCACCTCCACAGCAACCACCACCTTTCAACACCATCTCCACCACCATCACCACCTCTCCCGCACCACATCCTCCACCAGCACAACAGCGATGAGCGGGAAAGGTAGGAAAGAGGACGGGATTGGAAGATTAGAGGATAAAAATGCAGGAAGACATGTCTTCACACAAGCTGTGTGTGTGTGTGTGTGTTGTGTGTGTGTGTGTGTGTGTGTGTGTGTGTGTGTGTGTGTGTGTGTGTGTGTGTGTGTGTGTGTGTGTGTGTGTGTGTGTGTGTGTGTCTGTGTCTCTGTGTGTGAGTACACTATGCATGCTATAGTGGACATGAATATTGTGGCGTGTGTCTGTGCCCGTGAGACTGTGTGGAATGCAGCAGTTTAGCAAACAAAAGGAGGAGAAATGAAATACCCTCTCTCTGTCTCTCTTTCTCTATGTCTCTCTCTTGCTCTCTCTCTCTCTTTCTTTCTCTCTCCTTGTCCCTCTCTCTTTGTCTTTATCTCTCTCCAATTCAATTCAAAAGAGTTTTACTGCCATTGTACATTAACATTGCAAAAACAGTTCAAAATGACATGAAGTAAAAAGAGCAAAGTTGCCTATACTACAAAAAGATAATAAACGCAATGAAATATCCATTATCATCACAGTGCAATTCAGAAGGTAATAGTGAGGGAGTGAATCTAACTATATCCCAGTACTGGACTAAAGAAGCAGTCTTAATCTAGAGTCCACATTATGACACTTCAATGTTGAGGCACAATCAAATATTAAGTACTAAATATTTACTGATAAAGTTGTTATGTAGGTTGTTTGTGCAATTAGTTGTCACTCTGTCTCTCTCTCTGTATCTCGACCCATCTCTCTCTGTTTCCCTCCCCCTCCATCTCTCTCTCTCTCTCTGTCTCTCTCTGTCTCTCTCTGTGTGTCTCTCTCTCCCTCCTCCTTCTCTCTCTCTCTCTGTCTCTTTCTCTCTCTCTGTCTCTCTCCTCCTCCCTCTCTCGCTCTCTCTCTGTCTCTCTCTCTCTCCCTCTCTCTCCCCCTCCTTCTCTCTCTCTCTCTCTATCTCTCCCCCCCTCTCTCTCTCTGTCTATCTCTCCCTCCTACTCTCTCTCTGGCTCTCTCCTCCTCCCTCTCTCTCTCTCTCTCTCTCTCTCTCTCTCCCTCCCCCTCCCTCTCTCTCTCTCCGTCTCCTCCTCCCTCTCTCTCTCTCGATCTATCTCTGTCTCTCGCTCTCTCTGTCTCTCTCTCGCTCTCTCTGTCTGTCTCTCTCTCTTTCTGCCCCCTCCCTCTCTCTCTGTGACTGTCTCTCTTTCATCTGCTTGTTGCTTCCTCTCAGAACCAAATCAATCAGTCGCCCACGGATAATGTCATCATGGAACGGGGCCACCGTTGCGTGCGTCTAAACCTCCGTGCAGCATGAGGCTGCGTGTCCATATCACACACAGACACACACACAGACAGACACACACACACACAGACACACAGACACACATACGCGCAGACACACACAAACACACACAGGCATTCATACGCACAGCCACACATACGCACGTACGCACATACGCAAAGACACACCGACACACCATTACACATACGCACAGACACACATGCATACAGACAAACACACAGACACACAGACACACAGACGCACAAACATACAGAGACACAGAGACACAGACACGTGGGTGCATGTGTGTCCCTTGTCCCCCCACATGTTTCTTTTCAGGCACAATGCTGGACTTCCTGCCGTGCTTATGAATAAAGAAGATATTAATCCTCAAACACGAAGGAAGGGATTGGACCAGGGGAAGGGGGGGGGGGGGGCTTTCACACAGCAGAGACTCCAAGAAGCTTCACGAGAGAGGGAGAGAACACAGCCGTAATGGATGGCAAGATGTGCTGTGTGTGTGTGTGTGTGTGTGTGTGTCTGCATATGTGTGTGTGTTTGAATATGTGTGTGTGTTTGTGTATGTGTGTGTGTGTGCGCATATGTGTGTGTTTGTGTGTCTGTGTGTGTGTGCGCATATGTGTGTGTGTGTGTTTGTTTGCATGTGTGTGTGTATGTGTCTGTGTGCATGTGTGTGTGTGTGTGTGTTTGTGTGTGTGTGTTTGATGTGCGTGCAAGAAAACAAACAAAATCTATAATTAAAATTAAATGACGCACAACAAACAAACTGTAATTTCTGTACTTTTCCGTCATGTTTGTCAACAGAAAGATGTAATCGTGTTTGTGTGTGTGACTCTACCTCAGGTAGCTGCTATAGTAGATGCCTATCTCGCAGGCTCATTTATTATTCTTCTATTTTTAGAATCCATTTCCCTGCCCGGCACCCTAGTTACAGTTTGACTCCACCACCGCGGGACAATGGTGCAGTCTGCTCGGAATCCGTCCGCTGATACGCGGGCACAGAGAGAATAGGCAAATCTCACAGAAGCCAAGTAAACTAATCTCCCAAAAATAGGCCAGTTTGAAAGCACAATAAATGTTTCGGCCTGCCCTTATAAAGGGCTTTCTAGAGGCGGGGAGGGGATGGTGCCATGCAGCTCTCTCTCACACTAACAGCTGTGCCGCTGACGCCGACTTGGAACCTGTCCCAAAATGCCACTACTGCCCCCTTGCGTCCAGCGCTGGAACAGCACTTCACGTGTCGGCTATTCAGAGCCCACCCACCCTACAACATATTACTGAAAGGCTAAGGTGTGTGGGTTTCGTGTTGCTGGTTTGAAAATAAATGTGATTACGACTTCAATCAGAGTGGGTGAACGGAATCCACGCCACAGATAGATGTTTATCTCCTTCTTATTTCCATATCTTGCTCTGCCTTCTCAGAAAGCGACGGTTATTGAGAGGGAGGGGAACCCGACGAAGACATGCCAGACGGGGCGCAATTATGTGCACAATCCGAGTGACTTAAGGGTTGTCTTCCGCTCACTGCGCCCCAGGTTGAGTCGAGTACGGAGCGGCGCTGTGACTCATCGCCGTCCCCCAAAATAAAACAAGCAATTATTCATATCCTGTTTGGAGGGGAATCAAATAAGTTTAATATTGCTGACGTCGCCCCCCGACTCCGGCTCTCAGTGGTCTATGTATAAACGACCGGAGGGCCCAGCGAGGCCTTAATGTGTTCTTAAGGAAAATGCAGAACTGACTGGTTGACTCTGTCTGTCTTTTTCCATCACGGTGGTCCTTGAGAACTCTCTTGAATGAAAAAAACGAAATTATACCTGAAGTATCCCGTGTTTAATCATGATTAAGCCCCTGACGGTATCCCTGCCGACGTAGCACAAAGGCGGCGGCGGTGTCAGCAGGAACTTTTCAGTCCAACAAAGTCTTTCGGAAGCAACCAGAGGAGAAGTGGATTCCCGTCGCCGCTCTCAGAGAAAGTAATGGAAGAGATCCGCGGACATGATGGACGAGGCGGCGGAACGGAGAGAGAGGAAGAAGACGGGAGGCGAAAAAAGTGCCCGAATGGGACTCTGGGCTGTTTGTCTGGGCTGTTTGGGGCTGTTTGTCTCCTCTCAGCGGGCAGGCCGGCAGAACCAGACCGACGCCTTTCATCTGGGCCCCGGCCGGCCCCTGATGGACCCCCCCCGTCGGGCTGCTGGACAATTGAATCGTGGTTCTACATGGGAAAGCCCCCTGCTGCCTCCAATGAAGGCACGCCGTTCTCCACAAGCAGAGGGGATGGCACGGCAGTATAGTCACACACACGGACACACACAGACACACACACGTCCTAAATTTCTCTGCTGAGATGAATAAAGTATATCTTATCTTATCTAATCTTACCTTATATGGACACAGACACACAGACACACACAGACACACACTAGAAACACATATGGACACACATCGACACACACCTAGACAAACATATGGACACACTACAGACACACACTGACAGACACCTAGAAACACATATCGACACAAATATGGACACACAAATAGACACACAGACACACACACGGACACACATGAATAAACACATGTACACACACTTAGACAAACATTTGGACACACATGGACACACACAGACACACACTGACAGACAGCTAGAAACACATATGGACACACATATGGACACACAAATAGACACACACTGACACACATATGGACACACACCTAGACACACACACGGACACACACATGGACACACACCTAGACACACACACAGACCCACACAAATGGACACACATGTGGACACACACGGACTCCCACTGTTTGCTTGTGTGCGCCTGCATGTGTAGATGTGTGTGTGTGTGTGTGTGCGTGCGTCGAGCGTGCGTGCGTGCGTGCGTGCGTGTGTGTGTGTGCGCCTGCATGTGTAGATGTGTGCGTGCGTGCGTGCGTGCGTGCGTGCGTGCGTGCGTGCGTGCGTGCGTGCGTGCGTGCGTGCGTGCGTGCGTGCGTGCGTGCGTGCGTGCGTGCGAGTGTGTGCGGCAGGAGTCCATACGGAGTGTGCTCACGTCCACCCGAGCGTTGCCCCTCCGCGGGACGGGGGGTCTGATGTGTGCAGCGGTGGGCTACTTTGTGTTTGTCTTGTTAAGGGAGCAGCTGGCCCTGGGATAGGAGGCTCATTCCTCACTCGTCCGCTCTCCATGCGTCCGAGTTAATGATGAAAACACCTCGCTGCGGCCGGCCATCGCTCAGCCCCTGACTGATGGAGACGGGAATGAATGGGACCAGGGCTGTGTGCACGGGCGCGTGTGTGTGTGTGTGTGTGTTTGTGTGCAGGCGTGTGTGTAATTATGTGTGTTAGTGTGCACGCGCGTCTGTGTTAGTGCGCTGAAGTGTCTGTGTTTATTTGCGTGCATGTGTGCGTGTGTTTGTGTGTGTGTGTGTTTGGATTGCGTTTGTGTGTGTGTGCATCTGCACGTGTGCATGTTTGTGTGAATGTGCATGTGTGTGCGTGGGTGCCCGTGTTTGTGTGTTTGTGCGTGCACATGTGTTTGTCTTTGTGTGTGTGTGCGTGCATGCATGCGGGTGTATTTGTGTGCATGTGTGTGCGTGTGTGCCTCTACGCCGACTCATTACCTACATGTGTTCCTGGTGTAATTCTGTGTTTGTGTTTGTACGTCCGCATTAGCCCCCTCGGACCCGGTGTGTCAGTCTGTTTGCTTCTCTGGCATTCTGGTCGCACGTTAGCAACCACACCGTCCTAATGTACTCCAGCCGCACCGCACGCCTCTCCCAAGATGCACTGTGGTTTTACCTGGCAGACGGGCGGCGGGGTCTGTTCCCGCTCTGAGTGCCGTGTTCTGACAGGAGATATCGTTTCCTCCTGTTGATGGTGCTCAAGGCCCCTCAGAGTTCACGCTCGGTTTTCTCTCCACAGATCCGTCTGGCCGCCATCCCCGCTGAAAGCCTTTTTCCAAAAATAAAAACGGCTCAGACCAATCAATGCTCGAGGGGGAGGGGGAGGTCGGCTCACAATGGACAAGAAGCGAGGCAGTCGGGGCGCCCCGATGGCTCACCGGGTGGACCGCGTACCATCAAGGCTCAGTCCTGGTCACAGCAACCCGGGTTCTATCCCTGCCCGTGGTCCTTTGCTGCATGTCCTCACCCTCTATCTCACTCTATCATAAAGCATGAAAAAAACAAAAGAAACATCTATTTTTTGGATTTAAGATAAAGAAATAAAATAAAATAAAAAAACGCTGCAGTCTGCCGAATGGAAACAACAATGGTGGTGCCCGAGCAGAGGGCAGGGGTATTTGAAGAAGAAGCACGACCGTCCCCCTCATTGGCTGCCGGTCGCCCCTTTTTTGGAAATCAATTAGTGGTCAGCTGAGAACAGAGATTCATTGTGCGACACGAACATGAACATCAGGCTGATTCCCCGCCGGTGTGTCTCCGTCCTCCGTTACGGCTCGCTTTTTGTCACCGACAAAACAGCAGTATGTGTGTGTGTGTGTGTGTGCGCTCGCGTGTGTGTGTGTGTGTGTGTGTGTGTGTGTGTGTGTGTGTGTGTGTGTGTGTGTGTGTGTGTGTGTGTGTGTGTGTGCGTGTGTGTCTACTGATTGGCTATCAGTTGTTATGTCACACTCAGACCCTCTCCTAATTGGCCCTTCTTTGGTAATAAATGAACACATGAGCTGATCAGCATCACCATCTCGTCACACTCATGAGGACAGCAGAGTCTCTGGACCGGTGGGTACACAGTACCTTCCTCCCGCTATTGGTCAGGGTCAGACGGATGACCTTAGTCACGTCACATCAGCTTCTGTGAGTCATAAGGGGGCGGCATGTGGCTCAGGAGGTAGACCGGGTTGAATTGTAACTGGAAGGTTGCTAGTTCAATTCCCCGGCTCCTCCTAGCTGTGAGTGTCAAGGTGTCCCTGAGCAAGACGCCTCACCCTAACTGCTTTCCACAAGCTGGCTGTCGCCTTGCGTGGTTGACACCGCCGTTGGTGTGTGAAGGTGTGCGTGAATGGGTGAATGTCAGGCAGTATTGTAAAGTGCTTTGAGTGGCCACTGGTTAGAAAAGAGCTACATAAATGCAGTCAGTTTACCATTCATAGACCCTGGTTCCACTCTCCTCTCTATGGCTCCACTATTCCCTGGTAACCTTACTGACAGCGGCTACCTGTTAACTAAGCTGAGTTCTGCCCTCTGTCTCAGATACCGTTCCACCTCTGTGACAGCTACTGGCCTGTGGAGACATCGTCTCCCTGGCTCCTTCAGATCCCCGCTCCAAACCTTTTAGCGATTCATCTTTTTTGTTTCATTCCCTGGTAGAGGGCTAGGCTCCGGCTGAGTGCTTGTGTGTGCATGTTGATGTATGGGCTACAGGCTCCCTTCAGGTCTGCATCTCTTCTGTTTGTTTGTTTGTTTGTTTACCACTGTCTGCACCCTGGATTAGTTTAGGACCTGAGTCTACGCCGGTTGCTCTCAATGCACTTCATGAATACTTTTGATTTGATCTGCTGCGTAGGTTATACCTCGGAGTATCTCATCACGCATGCGGTTTCATACAGGGTATGCACGGGCTCAGGTTATGATTATATTCTGTGTGTTTGTCGGTGCTTCGCCGTTGCAGGAAGCCACCTCTCCTCTCTCCTCCATCAAAACTAGATCAAACCTCGAGCCTGACTAGAGGGATGAGTCACTCTCATTTAAAATGTGTCTTGATGAACGGGTTGCACAGCACGGAGGAAGAGGCAGAGAACCCCCCCCCCCCACTGTGAACAGATATATGAACCCTTTAAAGTCTTAAAGGGGAATTGAACGATAATTGTCCAAAGTTTAGACAGTCAACGTTGAATTCAGACTCAGAGTTGGTGTCAAACTGTGTGCCCTGTTCAATTACACACGCGACTGCATTCTTCCACCGCAAATTTACTCCACACATGCACTGATGAGTCTACAAACACTCTATAGGCACGTTTACACATACACGCATGCAGGCATGTACACATGTACACACACGCAAGCCCATATTTATACGCATTTGTTTCTCTGCAGGGCTTCAATCAGCGCGCCCTGCTTACCAATTTCAAAGGGAAGTGTTTCCTTAAGATAGAAGCAGCTTACTGCACTTCAGCTGGCGCTACGCCACTGGCATGCGATTACTGCCGTGTGTGTGTGTGTGTGTGTGTGTGTGTGTGTGTGTGTGTGTGTGTGTGTGCGCGCGCGTGCGCGTACGTGTACGTGTGCATTTGTACGTGCGTGCATGTGTGTGTGTGTGAAGGAAAACTGAGTCAATCGAGGCACACTTTCTGGTCCATTTTCTGGTCCGTGTGTGTATGCGTGTGTACATGTGTGCATGTGTGTGCGTGTATGTGCCTGTGTGCATGTGTTTGTGTGTGTGTGTGTCTGCTTGTGTGTGCGTGTGTGTGTGCGTGCATGTGCGTGCTTGCATGCGTGCGTGTGTGTGTGTGATGGAAAACGGAGTCAATCGAGACACACTTTCTGGTCCCTTTTCCCGGCAGTAACTTTAAGGGCGCGACGGAAATAGCAGGTATACTCCGGTCAGGGTCGTGCGTGTTATTAATTTCGCCGGGCCGACTTCCGTCGTCTCCGAATGAAATTACCGGGAACACAATTCATTGAGTAATGACCTACTGACTGAAGGGAAAAAAGCAATTAATTCCAGGGGTGCGTGACGCGTGTGAATATATTATACCTGGGGTGGGTGTCAGCTCACCCTGCCAGTCCGACACCTGTGGTCCCAGACGCCAAGCGACCAGGGGGAGGCCTGATTGGACGCCCAGCGACAAAGGGAAGGATCTGATAGGCTGTCCACAGGCCAGTAGCTGTCACAGAGGTGGAACGGTATCTGGATGACAGAGGGCAGAACTCAGCTTAGTTAACAGGTAGCAGCTGTCAGTAAGGTTACCAGGGAATAGTGGAGCCATCCAGCTGCAGCCCCGGAGCCGAACACTGTGGTGTGGCAACGCACTGTTGGGTGGCGAGTTTTTTCGGATTCTTCCGACGTTTTGCATCACAGTTGCGTCACAGTCGACGCTGTTCAACTAGTTTGACCTAAGTCAAACACGAAGAAGGAGAAGACATGCACCTGTAAGTATTTAGCGTCTTCATATAGTATTTGTATTTTTCACCATCGTCTAGCTAATTAGCATATGTTTTGGGTAAGGGTAGCCCTAACCATAACCCTAGCCCTAACCATACATAGATACATGTTTTGATTAATAATTAAGTGTTTTATTGAACTTTAACAAGAAAAATTGACGTTGAAAACTCGACTGGGGCAGAAAAAAGTCGACCTGCCACACCACAGTGCGTTGCCACACCACAGTGTTCGACTCCGGGGCTGCAGCTGGAGGCTATTGGGTCCACGAACAGGGGGAGGATCTGATAGGATGCCCAGTGACCAATGGGAGGATCTCCAGCTGACAGGCCATCCACAACAGCCTCAGACACCACTTGATGTGCCGCTTTGGTGTGTGACAACCCTGGTGTTATTTTATTTATTCCGCCTTACACACACACACACAGATGCACAAACCCACACACTCTATATACTCTGTCAAGACTGACGAGGTGGTTTCAGATATGTGCACAGAATACAGAAGTCCACTTTAACACGTGTTGTCAAAGGGAAACTCTACCTCCCACCCATCCCCCCTCTGTCTCTCTCTCTATGTGTGTGTCTGTCTGTCTCACTCTCTCACTCCATTCTTCCTTCTAAGAATACAATTTAAGATAGGAGTATGATTTTCTGTCTCTCACCCTCACTCAATTCTTACTAACAAGAATTAAAACATAGATATCCTAAATTCGCATTCTTACTAGTCATGATTTAATTCAGACTAGTAAGCATCAAATTCTTCCCAGTGATGCTAAAACCATTAAAATCTAAAGCGGCTTGCGATATCTGTCTTTCTCTCTCCATCTGTCTATCTCTGTCTCTCTCTCTTGCTGCCTTTCCCTCTCTCTCTCTCTGTCTACCTCTTTGTCTTTCCGTCTCTCCCTCTGTTTCACCCTCTGTCTACCTCTCGCCGTCTCTCCCTCTCTATCTGTCTCTCCCTCTATCTGTCTGTCTCTCTGTCTGTCGTTGCCCAGCGTTGAGTCTCTGATTGTTATCTCTTGTCTCTCCCGTCATCAGACCGGTGGGATCTGTCATCGCTGGCCCATCTGTCGTGTCGTACATCTCCATTGTTTACGCTTCCCTTCCCCTCAGAGCACAGAGACAGGGTCCAAGTCTGTCGAGGACGATGGCGTCTTCATTCCCTAATGTTCCTGAAGTTACTGATGGATGACGCACATAATGGAGGCTTTGAAACTAAATTAAAGCGTAAGATCACAAATTAAATAATATTTGTGTTTTCGCGCGGGGGATGGAGCAAAAAGCATAGCGAAGCATACCAAAATAGTTTATCAAAATAGTTCATAAAGTCATGAAGTTCATAAAGTCATTGGTGGCGGTGTAATGGATGATGTTCGGGAAGGTTGCCCAATGCTGGGTCAGCATGAACACTGAGTGAAATGAGGGTTCCATGTTTTATGTTCTTTCCACAGATTAATGGCCCCATTGTCTAATTTTGGCTGAGAACAATGTTGTTGCAAAGCAATTATTTGGCCACCAAAGATAGGTTTCCTTCACAAGGCAGCAATGATAAAGTTCTTCTGAATGTCCTCAAACCTTCAAAAAGAACAGTCCAATAACGCGGCCCCCCGAGGAGTGAGTCTCCCCCTGCCTTCAGGCCTTCAGGCTTGGCATGATAAAAATACACATATTGTAGATGAATACTAAATGGCCCCGCTGCGGCTTAACCATTGTCCTGTTTCTTTATTGGTCTGCCAGTAATCACCCTCCGAAATAAGACACACAAACTCCCGGGTCTGCTCACAGACAAAGCACTGCTATTGTGTGTCCGCGTGCCTGATAACTAGCAGACTGGGTTCAGAGCCAGACCTATCTGTCCTCTGCAGGTCCGTCTCCAGGGGTCCACCTGGCCCGGGTCGCGGTCTCACCGCTCGGACTGGGATAGCGCCGCTACCGTTCACTCTCGTTGGAGCTGCACACCGCACCACACACGCGTTACGTCACAACGAGTGTGGGCGTGTGTTCGTGTTGACCTTACCTCCTCTGTGTGTGTGTGTGTCAGTGTGTGTGTATGTGTATACTCCTCAATGTGTGTGTGTGAGAGAGAGGGAGAGGGAGAGAGAGAGAGAGAGAGTTTGTGTGTGGGGAGGGTACTACCTCCTCACTGTGTGTGTCTGTGTGTTGCTTCGATGGATAATAGCAGAACACACAGCGCATGCGGATATCAGTGTCAACATTCATTAGACAAGGTAAACTGACCGTGACTATATCCATATCCATCCAAGGCCATCCGGCAGTGGTGGGCTGAACAGCGCTCACACCGGCCGCGAGGACGCCGCCGATTTGGGCTGACTTGGGTATAAAAACAGCAAGGTGCAGTGTTCGCTGTAACCGAGTAACGACGGCAAAGGCCTTTGTGGACGGACCTTAAAGCGAGGATCAAATGCAGAACACATGACAGCCCAGCGGAACCGTGACTTCAGAACGCTCTCCCGGGTTTCATAATTAATGCATGGGGAGCGTTGTGATCAATGATCAATGAGGGCAGCTCACGGACGGAGGGTAATTAAAAGTGGGTTGACACAGTGTTTGCTCCTGGAAGGAGAAGACACAGCCATCATTATCACTAGGCTTGATTCGTTTTTTCACTGGATTTGCTGACTGCATATCAATACTCATGCAGGGTGGTGTATAGAATGAGAAACAACTGACCCAGCAGTGAAAAGATGGCAAAAGAAAAGGGGATCAGTACATGGACATTTTTCTTTAGATAATTATGAAATTGAGAAATATTGTGAATCGTTTTTCATTTATTTATGTAGCCTATAATTAATTGCTACATTTATGCATGAGAAAGTCCGATACAACCAAGTATTCTTTAATTTAACATCTTTAGTTTAAGAAACAATTTCAGTACATCACAGCAGTGAACAAAGAACAGACTGCTAAAACAAGTTTACATAATCAATGGAAAGTTAATGTGAACCGATTGGACGATTTACAAAGAGTAAAAGCCCCAGATGAAAAACACAATAAACATGGAGCCTAATATCGGCTTTGGCTTCTCAACCTTACCGAAGAAACAAAATCCTGAGCTCCATGTTCCTAGAAACCACACCAAACTAGTTTGTACACTCCTTCCTCACCTTGTACGTCCTGGCACTTAAAAATAGTACTTAGCATTTTGTAGCATCTTATCCCAGCTATTTTTGTTGCGTACGGGGAATGGGTTAACCAAACAATTGTTAGTGCTTTGCACCTGGTTCTATAAACATCCTTACTGTACCGACAGCGACATATTGTTTCCCTTTCTTCTGACAAAGGTACTTATTGTAAGTCACTTTAGATAAAATCGTCTGCTATATGCCCTGAAGGTAAATGTAGTGCTTACGTATCAGGTGGTCTGGTGGTTCCCCAGCTCTGAAGAGCTTAACAGAAGCTGAACTTGGTCGCTCTCGTTAAGTTCCCTTAATTAACGTTGTGTATGACCTGCCGACACCAGGGATACAGTCCCCTAGTAAAACAAAGACATCACCGTCACATAACAAAAGGCCGGTGATGTTTGTAGCCAAATAAAAACCTTGATATTGATTCCAAACAGCAGAGACCACTTCTTAACCAACGGTAAAGTTTCATCTCTCAGTGTAACTATCCCTAACTGGCACCCACATTAAACTCTGAGGAATATTGATGCTTTCTTTACAGCCATTTAAATCAGGCTTGATATTGGTTTTATTCCCACTGTCTGCGCGTGGGATTAATGGAGTGATAAAAAAAGGCGTCCCCCATTCTGTCCCCTATTGACGGTTCCCGCAGTCCTATTGGGCTAGTAAAGACGCCATCATGATGGATACGGGGGGGGGAATGAGCTGCAGAGAAGGAAATTTTGGGAACGAAAAAAAGAATATGTATGTATATATACATATGAAAAATGGGAGCCGAGACACTGAGGGGGATTTATGTGTTTGGATGCATGGGATGATGCAAATATATACAAAGAGAGGAGCCACACACACACAAACACACACACACATCATGAACAGATGACATATTCTCTCTCCGTCTTCGCTCCCTCCCTGTCCCTCCCTTCTCTCTCTCTCTTCTCTGCAGCTCTAGAAGACCTCTCCAGAACACCTCTCTAAAGATCCTCTCTAGAAGACCTCTCCAGGACATCCCCCAGAAGACCACTCAAGAAGATCTCTCCAGAAGACCCCTCTAGGAAACCCCCAAGAAGACCTCTCCAGAAGACCACTCTAGAAGACCTCTCTAGAAGACCTCTCTAGGAGACCTCTCTAAGAGGCCGCTCTATACGACCTCTCCAGAAGACCACTCTAGAAGACCTCTCTAGAAGACCTCTCTAGGAGGCTGCTCTAGAAGACCTCTCTAGAAGACCTCTCTAGAAGGCCGCTCTAGAAGGCCGCTCTAGAAGGCCGCTCTAGAAGACCTCTCTAGAAGACTTCTCTAGAAGGCCGCTCTAGAAGACCTCTCTAGAAGACCTCTCTAGGAGGTTGCTCTAGAAGACCTCTCTAGAAGACCTCTCTAGAAGACCTCTCTAGAAGACCTCTCTAGAAGGCCGCTCTAGAAGGCCACTCTAGAAGGCCGCTCTAGAAGGCCGCTCTAGAAGACCTCTCTAGAAGGCCTCTCTAGAAGGCCGCTCTAGAAGGCCGCTCTAGAAGGCCGCTCTAGAAGACCTCTCTAGAAGGCCACTCTAGAAGGCCGCTCTAGAAGGCCACTCTAGAAGGCCGCTCTAGAAGGCCGCTCTAGAAGGCCGCTCTAGAAGGCCGCTCTAGAAGACCGGCCGGTGGAAGATCTCCCCCGAGCCCAGCCGGCGTTTCAGCTCCTTGAGCAGCAGCTCCCTCTCCCACTCGGCTCCCTTCATGAAGCCCCGGTTCTCCTGGGCCCGCCGGGACAGGTAGGGCATCACCTCGTTCACGGGCCCGTAGGGGACATACTTGTAGACCGGGAAGCCCGCCTGCCCTGCAACGCGAGAGGCGTGGGAGTCAAGGGAAGAGAGGAGTAAAAAGGAGAGAAGGGAGAAGGTATTAGAGAGGCGGTCTAGCTTAAAAAGGAAGGAGTTGTTAGATATAACCTCCGCGCTCGTGGAGGGTCTGGGAGGCTGCGGGATAAAAGGATGATTTAAAAGGTGAACCCACTGAGTCGGACCACGCAGAGAAACCTTTCACCCTCCCTCTGTGGGCGTCTCAAAAGAACAGACCTCTGTTTTGTGAGTCGGGCGAAGCAGCACCTCAGCACCGCGGGGAGACCTGCTCTGTGCCGACGAGAAAGCAAAGCAACGCCGACCGACCGACACGCACGCCGGCGTTCTCCAGCGCCCCCCCGCGGATCGGCCGTCGGTCGAGGACGGCCGCCCGACGTCTCGTGTCTGGGCCCGAAGCACCGACCCGTGCTGAAAGCGCAGCGTCGGGGGCCTGAGTCTGAGCAGGCAGTTTGTCGATGCAGACGGCCCGCGCTGAAAGGTCAGTAACCGGCGGTACCTGCGCTACAGTAGCCATGGCAGGTAAGACACCGTAATTGGAAAAAAAGTTTAAAAAAAAAAAAAAACAGCCCATCCAACAGGAGCCAGACAAACTGATAATCAATCTCAGCGCAGTGAATAGCTTAAGGTCAGCCGCGGATGGCTCCTGTTTTTATGTGAATGTGTTGGCGGATGATTGTGCAAAGTGTGTGTGTCTGCTGTGTCGGCATGTGTGGGTCAATCTATCTTCATTCTTACCCAGTGGGAAGCTGATCTGGTCGCACATGCCAAGTAGCTGGCCGAAGGAGACCTTCCCCTCCGCTGGAGCCAGGCCTAGCTCATTCATCCTGGGGGGGAAACAAAGTTTTAAACCCTGTAGCGCTTCAGGGAGAAGGGGAGCCAGAGGGCGGCAGAGAGCGACCGCACGGAAAGAGATAAGGTTTAACGGGGAACGCCAAGAAAAGTAAGTGGAGAGCGGAGAATAGAGAGGGAAGATCTCAACGGAGGCGGTGGGAACCCGGTGGTTTGAGAAAGAGAGATGAGAGTAAATAATACGAGACAGGAGAGGGAAAAACCCAGAACTGGGCGAGAGAGAGGAATGGAGGCCAGGGAAGACAAGGGAAGAGGGGTATAGATCATATGGATATAGAGAGATTTATACATTTATGTACAGGTGTGTGTATTCTCTCAGATGTCGGTAAGTAGCAGAAGCAGCAACATGGTGGATTCCATCACGAGGAGACGATCGAGGATGAGCCAAAGTGTGTTTATCAGGTGGATTCAAACCCATATCGATAGCTCCGGTTTAATCGGGGGAAATTTTCCACAACCTTTCTTTCATCGAGTTTGTATCTAGATTAACAACACGCATCTGTTTACACAAAGGGCACGGGACGCTCCCCGCCGTCGCTGCCTGCTGGCGCGGAGGGTCTGTTGACGAGTACCCTGCTGACATGTGCACTCGCATCCAGGCTTCAGGCTGCGGCCACGGCCGTGGTGAGCACTATCAGCACTGGATAATGGCGTAACTCCCGTTCAATGGGAGAAGGGCATGGGCTCGGAATCAGACTGCTAACGAAGTAGGCCCAGCGTGGCACTGTTTCAGAAGCCGACTGCTCAGACGGAGGAAATGTCTCTCGCTGCATCGCACTCTCACATGCGCTTTGAAGATGGATGCAGAATGTGTGCGAGTGTGTGGTGTTATTTCTTCAGTGTGTGGTGTGTGTGTGTGTGTGTGTGTGTGTGTGTGTGTGTAACCTCCTCACTGTGAGAATGTGTGCGTTTTTGTGTGTATGTGTAGTGTAACCTCCCCATAGTGTGTGTGTGTGTGTGTGTGTGTGTGTGTGTGTGTGTGTGTGTGTGTGTGGTGTAACCTCCCCTGTGTGTGTGTGTGTTACCTCCTCACTGTGAGAATGTGTGCGTTTTTGTGTGTGTGTGGGTCTGTGTTTGTGTGTGTGTGTGTGTGGTATGTTACATCCTCAGTGTGTGTGTGTTTGTGTGTGTGTGTGTGTTTGTATGTGTATGGGTATGTGTGTGTGTGTGTGTGTGTGGTGTTACCTCCTCAGTGTGTGTGTGTGTGTGTGTGTGTGTGTGTGTGTGCTACCTCCTCAGTGTGTGTGTGTGTGTGTGTTACCTCCTCAGTGTGTGTGTGTGTGTGTGTGTGTGTGTGTGTGTGTGTGTGTGTGTGTGTGTGTGTGTGTGTGTGTGTGTGTGTGTGTTACCTCCTCAGAGTGTGTCTCACGGTGTCCTCGTTGTGACTCGCCACCATCACATTGGCCTTCCTGCTGAGTGAGATCTCCTCTAGCAGGAGGTCCAGACACCTACACACACACACACACACACACACACACACACACACACACACACACACACGTTGCCATGGGAGGGTGTCACATGATGTCTAGCACATTCCAAGTTGCTATCTTTGCGCTCATCTCATTACAATAATAACACAAGTCGGTAATTATGGAACGTTCTGCCAAGAAGCCTGAACTCCCTTCATGGAACTTGTGATGTCTTTGTCTCGAGCTCATGGCCGAGCATTGGAACAGGTGTATTGATGAAACACAGTCAATGAGTTCCGTTCAGACCCAATATATACCATCCATCTAAGAGGATCCTGGAACGAGAGGAGTTTTGGAATGATATCCAAGACCAGAATATATGATTAATACTCAATAAACTGATCAGAGGTGTTCTTTATCAATACATTGTGCCGACAGCATATTATGGATTATGTCGGTGGCTTCAAGCAAAGCTTATCTGATTAATAACCATAAACAGATCAGTTGTGTTCTTTATTAATACATTGTGCTCACAGCATATTATGCATTCCGTTGTTTGCTTCAAGCGCAGCACATATGATTAATAATCAATACCAGATTAGAAGTGTACTTTATCAATAGAACCTATATCACATGTGGACGCATGGATTTAATCCAGAGGATCACGTCTTTTCGACGCCGGACAGCCGGACGGCTAAGGCCCCGCCCCCCCACCTGTGGTACATCCGATTGGTGGCCTGGTAGTCGGGGTGGATGGGGTCCTCGTAGCCCAGCAGCACGGCTCGCTCTCTCTCCTGGTGCATGTAGGCCCCCCGCACCACCTTGGCCCCCAGGCACCAGCCCTGGCGCCGAGACCGCTCCAGGTCCACACTCAGGCTGGTGAACGCCTCCTGAGAGGCCACGGGAGGACGGGACACGGGGCGACGGGAGGAACTGACGTGAAGCGCGAAGCGCATCAAGAATTCAGTTGAATTCAACTGATGTAAAGCACGACGTACGTGAAGAATTGAATTGAGTTCAGCTCACCGTGTGCCTCGTGCTTTATATCAGTTCACTTCAATGTTATTTGTATGGCCGGGTTAATCACAGGTCTCAAAAGGCTTAGCAGGCATTTTATTTATGACACACAAAGGTGTTCATGTTTACGTAGATGCTTCATGTTCCTTGTGAGGAATAATGACTGAATAGTGACCTTGAGGTAACCCTGTTAGGTGTAATATGGTAGTAGATAGTGACCTTGAGGTGGCACTATTAGGTGTACTACTGTAATGACTAGTGACCTTGAGGTGGCACTATTTGTTGTACTACGGAAGTGACCTTGAGGTAGCACTGGTAGGTGTACTATGGTAGAGAATAGTGACCTTGAGGTAGCACTGGTAGGTGTACTACGGTAGTGACCTTGAGGTAGCACTGGTAGGTGTACTATGGTAGAGAATAGTGACCTTGAGGTAGCACTGGTAGGTGTTGAGGATGAGGGGCTTCTGGCCGTTGTAGACCCTCTGCATCGCCAGGGTCAGATAGCTGATGGCCGGCTGAAGGTACGTCTGCTCTGCGTCCACCATCAGCCGAACACCGTTCTCCTCTGCGTGCTAACACACACGTGGCGCACACACACACACACACACACACAAATAAGCAGACACACACAAGCAGACACACATACCAATACACACACACACACACACACACACACACACACGCACACACGCACACACACGACAGGCCATCAGGGTTGATAACGAGAAGAGTGGTGCTTTATATTACCCACGGGGACGGCCATGTTTCTGTTGTTGAACGATGGTGTCATGTTAACTGAAGTACCAGGGACCGAGACACTAAATCTCTCTCTCTGCGCAAACACTTTAAATTAAGATATAATAATAACCGTCATAACTCGCGGGGCGACTGAAGCGTTGAACACAGGCTGTTCCAACGTAGATAGAGAGGAGGAGAACAATAACACTCCATCAGTGAAACACACGCGAGCGGAGCGCGCCACATCAAGTAGGAGAGGGTTCATCTGCATGGCCGCCGCCGGGGAGCGTTTGGAAGCTGTCGCCGTCGCGGGCTCCTCCAATGTGTTGTTTAGATTAGGGCTGTGTCTGTTCCTCCCAGCGCTTTATGAAGTATTGTTTGTTCAGAAGTGTTCATCACTACTGCGGTTGACAATGGGGGGCGAGCTCGCTCACTCACTGCTATCACAAACGTCTTTATAGCAGGTAGAGAAAGGAGCCGTATCGCAGGGTGGTAGCACATGATTCATTGTGCAGCGTTTGTGTGTGTTTATATATTCACCCCTGGTATTAACATGCCACTCTGGATTTACAGGCTTTTGCTTTTTGAATAAATCAATACTAGGTACTCTGCATTAGCATTTAGTGTGGAATAAATGTCAAATGGTGAGAGAAAACATTCGACATCCTCAGAGACACCACACTTCACTTAGGGAAAAATAATACTTTCAGAACGAAGGAGCTCCACGCTACGGTGAGCAGTGCTTCTACCGCGTCCCACCACTGAATGCATTAAGCTTGATATACTGAATCTATTCTGACAGTAACGTCCCCAGGGACACTAAAGAAATAATCACCCGCGTGCCATACATGCAACTATATGGGGTGCAGTGAAACATATCGAATGATGCCAATAAATAAACAGCTATATGGATTGTGGGTCTCTGCGTTCTGCATTTCATTGGTGTCTCTTGCGTCACTCGGACTTGTGAATGCCCCTGCGGCGGATGTGTCACTGGTGAGTGACGGTCTGTAGCGGGCGGCGTAGGTTTGATAAATGGAGAGTGACACGCTGAATGTGTTTACACGAGGTGACACCAGCGCACGTCTGCAGAGCCCACGGACAACTGGACTCAATGCTACTTATAGAGAACTAATCCCAGATCCACAAGTCCTACTATATAAGAGCAGAACCTCTGATCCAGCAGTCCTACTATGTTATAGCAGAACCTCTGATCCAGCAGTCATACTATGTTATAGCAGAACTTTGATCTCTCAGTCCTAATTCCTTGTGTTCTTTTTTTCCTGTAAAGCCTCTTCAGGTGCTTCGAAACGGCGCTCTATAAATCCGACCTACCATTACCAGTCCTATCATCAGCCCATGTGATTCCTACTGCGTGTGTTTTCCTGGTGTGGCAGGGGTCTGGCCCCCCTGGCGTGCAGTGAGTCTAGCTGTGTCTGTGTCTGATTGAGCAGAGCTAAACGTACCTTAGCCAACACGTCCATTCGCTGCAGGATCCTCTTCATCTGCCGCTCTTCCTCAGCTGTGAAGCGGTCCAACAGAGGCACCAGCTCCCCTTTCTGGAGCACAACGGACCACAACCATCACACCGGACCCAAACCGACACACCAGTGAGAACTACAGCCCCACTAAGGACCAGGACTCATCCCAGGGTGGATTACTTATTTAACGCTGTAGAATTTAAACCCATCAATAAGTCAAACCACTGTTTATTTAAGCTGGTGAAAGTAGTAAAATAGCCTTAAACTCAGACACTCATGAATTAAGCATTTGTTTTTGTAATTTCATCCTTTAGTTAGCATCCTGAACTCATGTGTAAAACATTTTCACTGTTTCTGGTAATGAACATGTCAATGAAGAAGATATTGCTACGTGCCTGTTCTTCCCAGACCCCTGCAAGAACTAATTTGTTGTAACATTTTTAATTAGTAATTAGTGAATTCATGATTTCCATTTTTGTTTTCCTGTTTCGACCCCCGTGCCCACCCCAACGTCTGGGACGATCAGCAGGTGGGATGTGTCGGCTCGGCTGTCGATCAGGCTGTCCCAGTCCAGCAGGTCTATGGAGCTGAAGACACAAGATAAAACCCAATGCAGGTTAGCATCGCAGAGGTCGAGCTAATTCATCTTTTTGGTTGTGAGTGATGGCTTCTTCATGAATTCATGAATGTCTGAGTCCATAAAGTCATCAAATAATTTAAGATATTTTAATTGGGAATCAACTAATTAATGTAATGCTTATCTCATATAAAAAAAAGATCATACAATCTAAGAAATATTTGATAATTATTATAATAACGGAAACAAAAAATATATATTGAGTTAGCATCATACAGCCATAACATCATACAACATACAACCACTAAATGCTTTTTTACTGACTGTATGCAGGGAAGATATAGATTAAATTATTATGTCAAATAAATATGCTGCTGTTTTAAGCCCTCCATCCATCCATATATCACAGGAGCCTAATCATGAAGCAAACTACAGTTTTTTAAAATGACACATTTATGAAATATTTCCGATCCAGGTACAAAGAAGGAGCTGGAATTAGCAGGGACCCTGAGTGTATTCAACGACAGTGATGAACGAGAGCAGGAAACGAGTGGGAGTGCATTTAGCCTGTGTGACCACACCGAGGGACTCAGTAGGAGGGGAGACATCTGCTGTTAACGTACACATCTCACAGGGAACATATCTCCCTCCTGGGGGTTAAGATAGCGGTGGATACAATTACCCAGACGAGCTCTGCATGGTGTCAGTGAACCAGATGTGGACGTCCCCCTCTGCTCCCAATCTGCTGAGAAACTCCTGAATAAATAAAACAGAGCAAAGCCTCTGGTAATGCATGTCTTCAGCCGGCCCTTATCCTAAAACAAACCCACTGCGAGACCGCCCCGATTCACACTTTTTGGGTTTCGCAACGAAAATCAGCCTGGCCTTGTCTGGACAGTAATTGATTTCCGTTGATGGCCGCCGCATCGCAGTGCTCAAGAGACTCCGGTAATAGATTACTGGAAGCTAAGCAAAAACATATTCTAATTGGCGGAAAAACTATTTGAACATAGTCTATTTCGGATAAAGCGCTTTTGATCACGCCGCAGATTGCCAAAATCGACTCAGTTGCTGCCATTGTTTTTTTTAAATTCGGCAGATTGCGGCTCTCATTGTCCGTGGTGGACTGAGATCCCTCCTGAGCACTGATTGGTTCTGGCATTGAAAACATCTTAAAAAGGCTTTTCGACAGGATTGTGGTCAGACTGTCAGACTGATCTGAGAGAAACCGAACGTAAACTCTGACATCGGGCGGTCCCTGCATGCTGCGATGGGCATCAACGAGCACTTACGCAGAGAGTCCGCTAACAAGTGGAAGGATAACTGATCAGATTTCCTCCACACTACTCTCCTGAAACCCGAGCCTGACGTCCCATTGGCAGTCGGGGAGAAAGCGCTGACCTGCAGTAGTTTGAGATCCAGCTTTTGCTCCAAGACCTCCCTGTTGCCGAATCCTTGCTGAGCCGCCAGAAAGCTGAAGAATCTGCGCCATTTCACCAGAACCTCGGAGAGCCGGAGCTTAAGAGGGAATTAAAGTGTGCGCGCGTGTGTGTGTGTGTGTGTTAGTGTGTGTGTGTGTGTGTGTGTGTTAGTGTGTGTGTGTGTGTGTGTGTGTGTGTGTGTGTGTGTGTGTGTGTGTGTGTGTGTGTGTGTGTGTGTGTGTGTGTTTTGGGGGGGGGTTGAGAGAAAGGACAGACAGGCCTTCCTCAGCACATGTCAACACACCCCATCGCATGCCATCTTTCTCGCATGCAAGCTTTTTAAATCCTCTCTCGCTGCACTCACCAGGAACTGAGGCCGCGCGAGCGCCGTCATCTTGATGGCGGAGAAGCCTTCCAGGGCGCCCCCACCTAGGAGCGACTCACACTGATCATCAACCGCCGCACCACAGTGCGACAGTGATTGCCACCAGGGGCAATCACTGTCATATCACATGTGTGTGTGTGGGGGGGGGGGGGGGGGGGGGGGGTAATGAAACACATCTCCTGACCCACGTGACCTAACGTATGGTCATATTATCCAAGCACAAGCACTTAACTGCAGCTCGCATTTGGTGTTGACCTTCGTTGACCTGTGACAACTCTTTATAAAGTAAAGCCTGTCTGGGTTTGGTGACTGCCGGAGAATAGGACTGACTATGCCTGCTACTCATTCTTGTAGCAGAGGCTTCAATTCCCAGTGAACTCATCAGGCGCATGTAACAGAGGAGCGGTGACTTGTGACAGGGCACCGCGCTCAAGGATGCTGGGATGTGGACTGGGCTGCAGACATCTGGGATGGAGCTGAGAACCTTTCTGCGGGGAGTCTTAGCACGCTAACCTCCGCTACGCAACCCTGCACCCAAACAATGGGACGGAGGTAATCAGTGAAGGGGTGTGTGTCGTTCACGCGTCACTTTGTGCTGGTGTTGACAGTGGTGGCGTGCTATTGTCTAGCTCACCAGATGCCCGGATGCACTCGAGGAAGGTCTCCACGTTGCGGTCGCACTTGGCTTCATCAGCATAGAAATACGTGCCGGCTTCAGAGGATCCCCCGCCACGCTCTCCACGCTGCGCGTTCATTCCGTGTTTGCCTTGTCTGTGGTCGGCCCCTGGGGTTCGGGATTGCATTTGCATTTGCAGTTACTTGAAATTACATCATGTCCCGGCAATATTGAGGGCACCACGGGGAAACATACCCGTGCTAGTCTTCCCCTCGGTGGAAACGTATGGGCTGAAAAAAAAAGAGTCAAATTTAAAAATAGGAATGGTTTTCAGTTGAACTCGCGCTGAAATAGGGGATCCACGAGTCTATAGCTTGTGTAAATAGTGGGTGTAAACAAAGACAATCTGGCGATGAGTCACAGGGAGGCAGGAAGGAGCTTTTTGCTTGTTATGAGGAGACGATAAGCAAAGTGCACGGCTGTTTTGATTGTGTTCATGATTGGTATAATTACATGATCTAAAACATTGTATTTAATCAGATTAAAGTACACTTTTCAATGTGCTCTGCATTGAATGTAGTGCTGCTCTAGGTTAAGACCCTATAGAAATACCAGTTCACGATTGCCAGAAATACCTGGGAGCGAGCCATAAGTCTGATAAAGGTCATGGAACTCAATGTAGTTGTCCACCCAACAACTGCAGTTCTGTGCCAGGGCATTATGCAACGATACTCTGTTTGTTATGGCTATCACAGCCTGTTCCCGCCGCTTTAATGGTGGACTTGTGTATCGCTATGCTGATAAAAATACCACAGCATTCATGGATAGCCAAGGACAGCCGAGGTGGGC
Source organism: Pollachius pollachius (assembly GCF_949987615.1). NCBI lineage: Eukaryota > Metazoa > Chordata > Actinopteri > Gadiformes > Gadidae > Pollachius > Pollachius pollachius. Next base: position 2,983,443 of record NC_136934.1, on the reverse strand, counting down.
TAACCCCAGAGAAGCTGTGAACTGGCCTCTTTTATAGCGCGGTGCTCTCCCTGAACCTTGCCAGCTAGTCTGAGGACCTCCGTCTGTCAGGGGGACAGTAGCACACATGTGCAGAGGCTGCCAAGATTAAAGGCTGGCTCGGGTTCGCAAAAAGTCTGGAGACGGAACACAGGAAGTTATTCATGTATGCGATTGGTTCCCTTCAGGGGCGGAAGCCTATGCATGTGTTTGCTGCTGCAATCTAGAATCAGCGGAGCGTGGGATCTCACAGACAGAGGATTCCCCCTATCAGGATCACCTTCACCGACATTCCCAAGAATCCTTTTAACCTCTGTGTTTTGCTGTCAGGCACTGACTAATGTCTCTGGTATCTTGACAGAGCGCTGCAGTGCCTGTCAGACCCTGGCCGTCCGGGATCAAGCTCACTTCCTGCCGTCAGTCTGTCTGGAAGGCCTTTGTTGGCTGTGAGAAAGCCTGTCTGAATGAGAATCTTTCAGCGGTTGAAAAGCAGACACCAACTCAATACCTCAAGTCTAACCTGACGCTTTGTTGAGATTGGGAGATATTATTCACATGGTGGAAATAAAAGGTTTGAAAGAATAACCACTTTATACTAAACTATGAATCGGCTCTAAAAGACGTTTCAAACAGTAATTGCTTTACCGTGAAACCTTGCATATTGTGCATCCGCTAGTCAAATCTATTTCTGAGTGAATTTCTGTGGATTTGATAATGGTGCTGCTTAAGTTAACAGAAATCGTATCGAGGTTACCCGATCTGACCTCTAAGAGCTGGAAATCCGTATGTGAGATAAGACGCAGTGCATTACCACCAGCTAAGCTGCTTCGGTAGAGGTACTTCGTACCATGGTGTCAGTAATATTTCCTCGGTACAAAGCTCAAACAGTGTTGACAGGTTGCTGATAACTACCCTAACGAGATGGTCTATGTCAGGCCCTATGAGATGGGCCTCACATCTTGGTGCTGGAAATGGGCAGACTGAGTGGTTTCTACGTTGCTTGTCGAGTGAGTGCATATTGGTTTGTCCCATTACATGACAGGACATTTATTCAGCTGATGCTTTCTTTAGTTCAAAGTAACTTAAAATAGGTGCATTCGACCGTGAAAATACAACCCAAAAAGTGCAAGAATCACGCAAGGGTGGGAATGGATAGTGATTTGCATGGGGGCAGATCAAAATGTTATATATTACAGAATGGTTCTGAAGATGATACATATCGTAAGAACATGCATCTTCTTCAGAACCACACTGTAATATACAACTGTGTGGTTCTGAAACTAATACATATCGTTATAGTGACAAGTACTTTCTTCAGAACCACACTATAGTACATTACATTGTGGTTCTGCAGACAAAACACATTGAAAAACACAAAACGTTTTTTCAGAACCACAGTTATAGATTACAGTATGGTTCAAAACCGAATACATATTGTTAGGACATGCATCATATTTAGAACCACACTCTAATACATTGCAGCGTGGTTCTGAAGACAATACATATGGCTGGAACCTCTAGACCTCCTGCAGAACCATATCCACACCATGCTTACTGCAGCATGTCCTCCTGGTTCTCCTCCGGGCTGAGGTCCTCCTCCACGCTGTAGTCCAGCACCGACCCCACCCCGAAGGCCTGGTTCTTCTGCAGCAGGGGCCTGATGGTTAGGTGGTCTTCCCCCGCCACAAACTGGCCGTAGAACGTCATCTTCATCAGCTGCTCGAAGGCCCGCTGGCCCATAACCTTTTTACCCAGGTCCATTATCTGGAGGAGACCGGGGACGACATGAATAATAGACGACGCTCAAAGACCTGCGTTCCCTTTATTTTAAAATGGCTGCCGGCAGAATGTTCCGGAGCAGCTACTGATTTAATAATAATAATAATACAATTGATTTATATAGGGCTTTTCTAGATGCTAAAATACACTTTACAGAGTGAACGTAAAATAATTTAATAAGAACATAAATTCCTAAAAAGATTTTAAAAAAGGAGCAAAGGGAGAGAAGGGAAGGAGGTTATGTGGTGAAAGCAATCTTAAGATTTAAATCAGTTTAGTTAAATATCCAGGTAAAAGCAATTGTACATTTATATACTTTCCAATTCACTAGACAAGCCCAGATGCGACCGAGGCTGGCAAGGCTTCCATTCTTCCACTTAAGGCCTAAATGATGCCGCCAGCGGCAGGCTGTTGGGCAGACACGCTCCTCTCTCTCCCCGGAATAATTAAACCACCGCTTTAATGGGCCCATAGATTCTAGGGATTTCGTGTGCTCTTAATAAGAGCGAAATTGGCTTGTCTGGGAATCTCTGCAAGGAAGAAACTCAACCTGCCGTCCACACACACACACACACACACACACACACACACACACACACACACACACACACACACACACACACACACACACACACACACACACACACACATATACACACACACACACGCACACGCACTAAATTAAAAGTATCTGTGTCCGCTCATGTATTATGTAGCTCTCTGCAGGATCGACTTCTATGTGTGGACCTGGATCTAGTCAACATAACGGCTTCCAAAACATGGGAGGGACGCTATTGCTGGAATGGATAATTCCGTTCTTAAAATAGAGCAGCTTGTAATAGGATACAAGTGTATACAAGACGAACTTGACTAAAGGAAACTTGGAAAGAGGAACACTAAGATAACTTTTAAAGAAGGCCTGAGGAGCGAAGAGGCCTCTATTTGGGGAGCTTTTTAGTTGGAGTAATTAGGTTCCTGGCATCTTGCAGGCAGTTTTGTTTGTTTGCAGTCAATACCAAACCAAAGCTAACTGGCTCCTGCAGTTCATAAATCTGGCCTATATAAATAATACTTTATATAATAAATGAAACTATTAAAGAAGGCTTTTACCAGTTGTAATTTGAAGATAAGAAAATATATTTTTTAATGTAGTTGCACTGAATGAATCCAATACCCCTTCAGAATATTGGGATTCGAAGGGCGGAGGGGAGTGAGTTTTAAATACCATGGGTCTGTATTTTACGACTTTAGTTATAAACGATTTCAATAGTGTTAAACTTGTCCATATAAGGTGTGTGAGATGATGTCACACTCACACATTACCTACATGTTTACAAGTTCCTTTCATTCTCGAAGTTGCAGATTAGTGTTGGGAAGTTCGACTCTTTTTACTGAATCGGATCTTTAACTCTCGGTCAGTAAATTGAACGAATCTTTTTTTGAGTCATTTCGTTCATTTCGTTCATTTTTACAGCGGGTGGCGCTGTAGCCCCCTTGTGGGCGTTGTAAAAAAGGCTGCGGTTCTTAACGCTTAACACTGAAGGCAACATGGTTTGCTTCAGCTGAGCTGCTGAATACACAATGTCACAAGCAATTCAAACCATGTGAAAACCTAGGAAAGCAAAAACACCACAATAAAGTGACTTGTGTCCTGTATCCTCATTTTGACAATTAGTAAGACAATTAAGTAAGACAAAAAGTATAAATAAATAAGTTCCTTAAAGTGTTACATGGTGCATTTATTGTGTCTTATTATTATTGTTATTACATTTGTTATTATTATTATATTTTATGGCAGAGTATAACACAAAATCAATATGTTGATATAATTTTCAAAAGTATTTATTTATAAACACACTTATAAACCCAAATCCAAACCAACAACAATATTGCACAATTAAGTAAAAGTAACACAAGTATATTAAGCAGTTTAAGTCCTGCTCTAAGGCAAGTTGGCATTGAGAAACACAAGCTCGCGGACCTTGGAGGGGCTGAGCCTGTTCCGTCTGTCAGTGATGATCTGCCCAGTCTTTGAGAAAATTCTCTCAGAGGGCACAGATGTGGCCACAATGCACAGTCTTGTCTTCATCACTTCACACAGACTTTTAAATACTGGAGAGCACATCCTCCACCATGCCAGAGGGTCTGATGTGCGGGGTAGGAGTGGCTCTGCAAGGTAGGCCCGTATCTCCATCATGGCAGCAGTTGAGATGCTTGATGTGGCAGAATTGGATGAAGTGGAAGCGCTGGTGTTTGCTACCCTCTCATCGAAGTCTTCCCAAAACATGGCCCCTGCGCTGGCAGCCGCAGCAGGATCTTGACCCTCCTCCTCCTCCTCACTGTGACCAGGGTGATGGTGTGCTGCAGTAGCTGTAATCCTCTTTACAGCATCATCTGCTGCCTTGTCGTTCACTTTGTGAACGACAAGGCAGCAGATAAAGGTAAAGATAAAGGTAAAGGTAGCCACGAAGATCTCAATTTGCTCCACCTTGCTGAACCTCTTCTGCATCTCTGCCATCAGACAGTCCACCAGTTTTTGAACTGGTTCATGGATGGATGGATTCCTTTGATGGCGGGCAACAATCCTCTGAAGACCCCTTGCCATCAGGATCACTTTGGAGGCAGTCACAAACCTACAGACAGTTGAATTATTCAAATGTTGTTCTTAAGAGCAGTTATAACAGTGTACTATTACAAAGTCAATGTCATGCTTCTTTGTTAACAGTAAGGATGCAGTTAAAAATCTATCACTAACTATAATTTTTGTTTAAAATATGAAGTTTGTGCTTATTATGTGCATGTACATTGAGAGCAAAGTTAGATAGGAGTCAAATTCATTTATGTGTACACTGATTCATCCAATAAAAGTGATTTTAATTTAATATAAACATTAATCACTTTATCTACATACCTCTCAGCGCTCACTTCAATGGTAACCTCCTCAAAAGGCTTGATAATGCCCACTGTTTCACGGGCAATTCCCCATTCCTCTGTGGACAGTGTGGATAGCGGTGCATTGATAAGTGCCAGGGTGGAGATGACTGGATCTTTCACTTCAATGAACCTTTGCAGCATGTAGAATGTTGAATTCCACCTTGTAGCTACATCCTGCTTCAAACGCAGTTGCTCCTGGCCCATCTGTTGCTGTGTGGCCTTCAGCTTGTCTGAAGCAACTGTGCTTCTGTGGAAATATTCAACCACAGCTTTTAGTTTTTGAATTGTGCCCTGAACCTCCCTAAGTGCAGCTCTAAGAATGAGGTTCAACACATGTGCAAAGCATGGTATGTGGTCCCAGTGCAGGTGATCTCTCAGGGCTGCCACAATGTTGCTGGCATTGTCTGTGACACAAGCTACAACTTTGTCTATGACACCCCATTCGGTTGAAACTCTCTTCAGCTCACTTGCCAGGTGAGCTGAGCTGAGTGTATGAAGGGTCCAGGGTCTTTGAAAAATCTTTGAAGCCTTTGTCCTCAACGATGGAGAATGGTTGATAGTCACAAGCTATCATTTTTATCAGTGCTTCATCCAGTTTGATCTGCCTGAGCGGATCCATTGGCCTTGTTACATAAGTGCCCAACAGTGTTTGTTGAGGCCTCCGTGGCCTAACTGCTGCTTGGGTGGTGGTGGTGGTGGTGGTGGGTGCTGCTGGTGTACTGGATGTTGCAGAAGCTGTAGCCAGTGTTGCAGCAGCAGCGATTGGAGGTCCAGATGAAGTATTGCTGGTGGAGATATTTGAAGCTGCTGCAGTGGCTCCATCGTCACTCTCTACCCTCACTTGTGCTAACTGCACAGTTGGATGTGCTGCTTTCAGGTGCCTTCTCAAATTCGAAGTGCTTCCTCCTTGCACTGATAAAAGTCTTTTGCAAATATTGCACTTGGCTTTGGTGGCTGAAATTTCACCAAAGTGGTTCCAAATGTCACTTCTTTTCCTGCCACTCATTTTCCTGACCTGCTCAGACCTCTGTTGTTTGTGTTCTGATTAAACCTGACACCTAATGTAAATGTATGGGGATGAGTGAGGGATGGGTCACTGCCCCCGCATGGAGCCTTGGATGACGGGAGCACTCAATTTGTGGGACAGGATCTCATCACTCCTAGTAGCCCAGTCTGTAAAACATTAAATTGTGACGAGGTGAAAAGCTGTCTCATGAGAGTCAAACAATTGACACTTTTCACACCCTTTCATGCCAAACATCAATTAGCTCAGGCAGTGGAAAAGAAATATATAAATAATAACGTCAACTTCCGACGTAAATCAGATTTTGCCTAGCCGATGCCGTGCGAACAGCGATACCGGCATATGCCGTGACTGTAACCAAGTGAACCCCGTCTTGCGCTGTTAAAGTGTGAACGCTGACAGTGTGTGACAGTGGTCTTTAAACCGAGATGCAAACCTGGTCTGTGTGAGCTGCACTTTATCAGAGGCTCTGAAGTTAACATTTATGGAGGATTTGTCGTGCTTTTTCACCTCCTTTCCTCTTCCGATCCTAAATGGTTGTGTCTGTCACCGCAGCAGCAGAGCAGGGTAGGGGAGAGCTGGGTCGATTATTCGAAACACGGGACGATTGAAACACAGTTTTCCTCGAAAACCGCATGGCTTTTACGTCGTCACTACGTTCAGCACGCAAGACTGACCAACCCCGGGAAATTTACGTCCCACCGTTCAAATGTTATCCCCCGAACCTGTTTTCGAGAGCGCTAAGTAAAATCCTTCCTGCGGTAGTGTTTTTGTAATAGATAGTTGTGTTTTTTGTTTCATGCCATAATAATATGACTATACAACAGATGAAAAAGACGTTTAACTGAAAAGTGTTTCAATCGACCCGGCTCTATTAGTATAGCGCAGGTAGACTTAAAAAAAATATTTCTCATTATATTGTAGCGACCCTGGGACATTTAAATAATTTGTGTGTTATGTGTTGCATTGTATTTCGTTGTCCGTTATGCAAGTTGATCTATGCGCTTGTATTGCAATGTTGTTCTTGTCAATCAGTGTGGGGGCGAATCATTAGGTCAGCTGGGGGAGGGGCCTTGGAAGAACTGGAGGGTCGGGCCTGGCACGTGCGGCTGACCGTGCGGCGGGTTGGGGAGTACGGGTTTTTGCTTTGTGTGGGATTTTCGCCGTGGTTTACATGTTTCAGTGACCTAGTTTGGTGCCATTAAAAAGTTTGTTCCAATACCGATGACTGGACATCGTTATGTCAGCGAGGTCATTACAATATGTTTACTTTTTCTCCCGACATGTCAGAGAACACAGATGTGCAGAAAGTAAAGAAAAATATGAGCAAAAACGCATTGTAGACGAAGTACATGAGCAATTAAAGTTCAGAAGTTTAACTATATATATAATATAATTCAAATTAAAAAGATTACAAGAACTGAAGGCCACTGATTAATTATGATTTCATGAATGAATAATGTATTATGATATTTTATTATTCTATGGTAGAGTATAACACAAAATCAACACGTTGATATAATTTTCGATTTATTTACGTATTTATTTACAAACACACTTTACATTATATAATCTATAACACTATACACATCTACAAGAAGCGAAGACCACTAATAATTATGATTTCATGAATAAATAATGTATGTCGGGTTTCACGTGACAAATGAATGAACGTCACAAATCAGATATCATTCATTTCCTTGTTCGTAGCTGGCCTACAGCTGTCACGTGACAAATGAACGAGAGACCGATCCATATGAACGAATCGTATGAACGAATCGTATGAACGAACCGTATGAACGATCCGTATGAACGATCCGTATGAACGATCCGTATGAACGATCCGTATGAACGAACCGTATGAACGAACCGTATGAACGATCCGTATGAACGATCCGTATGGCTGTCACGTGACAAATGAACGAGGACCTGAGTGAGTCGTGAACGAATCATTTCTGCTTCCTCTCCTACTGACTGAGCTTATGCAGCTGCCTGCCATGTGGCGAGGTAAGGTACTGCATCAAAATGAACGAATCACTCACTGAGATGACTCATGACTCCCGAGTCATATGAAAGATTCGTTCATATTGAACGAATCGTTCACGAACGACACATCACTATTGCAGATACATCTCAAACCACACCTGCAGCATAACAACAACCCACAATAATGAATTACCTCTTTATTCTTATCCACCAGGATGTCATAAGAGCAGAGCTTAAACACCACTAGACTTCTGAGGAGCTCTAAAGAGTCCTTGCTCTTGTACGCCTCTCGTGTGTGCTCGAAGTCCACGGAGACGCCAGCAGCGGGCCGTGCGTCGCCTCTTCCTCGCCGGGAGGGTCGCTCCCACGGCGGCTTGGGACGCGCGGTGTCCCGCTCAGCTCCGGTCGCGGCGACGCTGGAGCCGAGTCGTGTTGCGTTCAGTCTTTTCAAATTTGGTCCCAAGTTGAACCCCGTCCGGCGGGTCAACCCCTGCCCCGTCTTCACAACATACCACATTATACTGTGGAGGTCACACGGGCCAGACCCAAAGCGTAATTTGAAGGTCTGAACACGGAGCGGCTCCGTGCGGGTTCAGGTGGTTTTCAGTGTTGTCCGTTTCCACCCAAAGGAGCACATTTAAAAGTCACCGCTTTTAAAACAGACCGAATGTGGACGCGCGCCTGCAGGTGTGACGCGGGGGTAGACGATGACGTAGAAATAACAAACAATAACCAACACGCCTGACATGTAATGTGAGCCCCCACGAACACAAGTGAGAATCCACAGAGAAAACAGAATGAATTTAAGGAAAACATTTTAGGCCTGTATATATCCTAAAACATATATATATATATATATGAATACATAGGCCTACAAACTAAATGTTCGCCGTGTTTGTATACCATGACAGCCCAATGCATTTGGGATGATTTTCATAATTACCACACGAGGGCGCCGTTGTTCTACATAGTCGTTTCTTGCGACCCCACAACGGTACATATTCGAAAATACATATAATATAAAAAACTTTGACAAATAACAGAAAATGGTTGCTTCCAAAGTCTACTCAGAATAAAATATAAACTGGTTGAGGCCTTTTGCTTCATTCTCATTTGTGCTTCTTAGGATGATGGCCTACCTCAGAGGAGGAGGGGGATGATGCGGATGTCGTCTAATGATCTAAATGTCATTATTGTGACCTTGATATTAAGCCTGATTGTATTGTTCCTGTATATGTTTTATTGTATGTTCAACCCATTCACGCCCACCAACCGCATTGTATTAAATGTTATATCTATGAAACCAGATTAGAGTACAGAAGTCTCTTGTAGAACCAGGCCGTCCATTTGCCCGCCACGCATGGCGCTCAAAGCTCAGCCACAGCTGCCTCGATCCCCTCTCGTCTCACGACGGAACGCCTGGGACGAGATGCGTACAATAAGCGTTTCAGGCAAGAAAGAGAAGTGAGGGCGGGACTTTCAGTTACATAGGTTAAGTTGGTAGAGGGAGGGGCTTTCGGTATCAGCAATATCCGTTTCTGTTACATGTTTCAGATTTTGCGTTGTCAAAATATTCGTCGAAACTCCACACGGACTGACTTTATCGTTGTTGTTCTTCTTGTCTTGTTCTCGTTATTTTCGCTCCAGGGGACGCTTAACGGACGCACACGGCGTATATAAAGAAGAGACCGGATGTGAATTACGAGAGACCAGGATAACGCTACAGTCCACGGTCCTATCTCAGCTTGCCCTAACGGTGGCCAAGGATAGAGTAACAAATCAGGAATTTCCCCTCTGCCACTCCTGAGAGCGCCAGAGAAGACCCAAAGTTACGGATTAAACCCCTCTCCTCAGAGAGCGGCTAAGAAAGGACCCCAAACAACAGTTTTTGGTCCATCACAACTTTAATTCTGACGCAGTGAGGACTTTTCCGGCTGAAATCTAACTTTTTTCGGTGCGGGATGTTAGGACGCGTCGGGTTTACGACACAGCGACTTTTTTTTTTCTTCCCTTTGAGCAATCTTTAAGGAGTTGATGTCGCACTAAGGGAGCTTCTCCTCAACACATTCCCCTTTGCAACCCTGGTTCGGTGGGAATGAGGAGATCGCGAACCTGTTGCGTAATCGTTTTTTGGACACTTTATTTTGGACCTTGGGTGCGTCGATGACGCACAGTGTGGCACATTTACAATATTATTTTGAATGCGGATTATATTTGATTCATGAAGTGAACTCCATGATAGGCTGCCTCACCAGCACCTCTGGATTTAGCGCACAAACCTCCCGCTTGGGCCACAATAGAGAAGCCTCGTCGCTGGAGCCATAGGGGCCACTACGAGGATGCATCCTGATGTACAATGGCATTGAACAACTCTTTGGCCTTTGTTGCGGTGGTTTCTTTCTTTCTTTGCTCCTGTTTTGGCCAAGAACTCAATCCGAGGGGCAGGAATGTATGCAAGCCACCAGGGTAAGTGTTTGCCCATCTGCAAACTTAATATAGGCTTGCTACCCCCCTCTCTTTTTACGAGGGCCATGTATACGCTCAATAACGGTGGAGGGATGGTTATATAGGCTTTGAAGAGGTCGTGATGCTCTATTTGACCTGAAAACATGCGTTCTCTACTGCTTGGATCTAGCGTGGAAGTGGACGGGGGGGGTTGTGGGGTTAAGAAAGCGGTCATCCAGATGTGCACGGAGCCCATTGGTTACATTTCACCACAGGGGGCGCTAGAAGTGACCTTCGGAGAACTTCCAACGTCTGTCGATCAAACTGTTTGTGATGTAGGACTGAACTACCTTTTGGAAATGAACTTCCACATAGGAGGGTTTTTTGATTGGGCCACCTGTTTCGACGTTATAGAAGAAAACATATTTCTATACAATGTCTCCGGATCGACATACTGGTTTTTCAAATGTTCCTGGTACATGTCGTTCGGATGGTTGACTTTGCATTCACTTCTGTATTTTCCTTTAAAGAGTGTGAACCGCTTCCAAAAGCCATTAAGAGTGCACAATCTCACTCCACAATATGTTGTTTTGACCTCTCAACCCCATCAACGATCATATCGTTCGGTTGGTTAGTACGGGATAGATGATTGTGTTTATAACGTTCCCTGGATCATTCAGAGCCAGAATAACGTTGTCCATGTCGCTGGTATATTGTCTTACCCTCTGCAGCAGACATGTGATGATGGAGCTGTGATAGAAATCATGTGCTCATGCTATATGAAAGAGCTCCTTGTTCCTGCAGTTTGACCTCACTCGCACACGGTCTGAAACATATATGTAGGCCAACTCAAGCCCAACCACTAGAAAGTTGGCCTGTATCCAATAACCCTTTGGAATATGTGGGTGGAAAAAAGTGAGTTTTAACCACCATGGGTCTGTGTTTTAAGACTTGGTTATAAACAATTTAAATTGTGTTGACCATGTCCATATAAGGTGTGTGGGATGATGTCACACATCACCTACATGTTTACAAGTTCCTTTCATTCTTCAGCAACACATGCATTCGTTTAGCCTCTTCTCTCTTGGTCTGTACGTCATGGATGTGGTAACGTCAGTACTGTCTCCCTCCATCCCATATTTTCTCACAGTGTCTGGAAGTCCAAACATATTTATTGATGTAATGCTTTTGTTGTTGACGGCAAACACATTGTTGTGGAATGAGCACAGCCATAAGCACAGCTCTTGAATGGCATGGAAGTTGATTCTTTTAGAGCAAGACAAGAATGAAAGATACAATGATGGCGGTAATGATGACACCCACTACTGCCTAATTGCTTTTTAAAATTGTCCCTCAACACAATGCAGAGTGAATGTATGATGAACAAATCAAAGATGAACCAGGGTTTCCCCAAGCCATGACGGCAAGGCCAGGAGAGCCACGGCTGTGTTCTCAGATAGATGTTGATGTAGCTGGGTTAGCTAGCTGTTTGTTCCGGGTTAGGTAGTTGATTGTTCTGGGTTAGCTAGTTGATTTTTCTGGGTTAGATAGTTAATAGTTATTGGTGAGCTAGTTCATTGTTTTGGGTTAGTTCTTCATTCTGGGTTAGCCAGTTTATTATTCTTGGTTAGTTAGTTGATTGTTCTGAATAGTTAGTTGTTTGTTCTGGGTTAGCTAGTTGATTGTTGGGTTAGTTTTAACGTTTTTATTGCAACCAACACAGAGGACATTCCAATAAACAGCAGGGAAAACAAACCCATTGGCTAAGCTCAGTAAGTATAACTCTTCCTAGTACGTGAAGCTCTCAGAGGTTATGCTCGTAATTATTATTATTATTACTGCCCCCCCCCCCCCCCCCCCCCTCCATTATTGCTTCCTGCTCCCTGGCCGGAGGACTGGAGGAAGACTGCTGTCTGAAGATACCACAGAGGAAGCTCAAGTGTTGCAGGGGCCCGCCAGAGGTCAAAGGCGTGGGAGGAGTGGAGACACATTTGTCCTCTCTCCCCACGGATCCAAACTTGGCTTCCAACCCCCCTCGCTCATCCAGACCCCACTCCTCCGCTCGCGTGCTTATCTGCCCTGGCTCCACTGGCTGCAGGCACCTGTTGTTAAAAGCTGCTTCATCTTCTCGCGCTCGACGTTTAATGTTTGTCGGTGGCATCCCGGCAAGCGGGCCGTGCTAAAGGGCAAGGCCATTATGAAAGACAGGGCGGTTATGGATGGGATATTAACCGGGGATGGGCCCAGTGTACTCACTGTAGTAAGGAATGCGTCGCATTCCCCTGGCCTCCAGTCCTTCACAGCTACATCAGTGAGAGCCATGAGGTGTAGTGCTGGGCTGGGGCTTTCTTCACAGCTCTTCAAGGTTTATCCTGTTCAAACTCATATACATATTTATATTTATATTCCTCTTTATTTGGGTTTGTAACCGTCTGTCTGAACCTCCACTCCAGGGCTCCAGGTCTTACGTGCTGTAGTGGATGGGGCCAGCTGGCGGATGAATGCCTGACACGTATGTATATGCGCTGTATCATAATTATCCAGAACGATCCGCACATGCCGTGGGTTTACTTGTAGCGGAGCCCCTTTGGGTGACGTGACGGTCTGTGCCTGTTCCCTCACAGCTCTCTGCGGAGGAAACTTCACCTGCAAGGAGAATGAAGTGTGTGTCAGGCCCAATGAGTGCCGCTGTCGCCATGGATACTTTGGAGCTAGCTGCGACACAAGTAAGGCAATGGGCTTCATTCAACTAACAGCCATGTCGTTTAGAAACTGCTGTTGTTTTGGCTGCTCCTCCTGGCTTCCCTAAGCCTGGTGTCTCGGTGCATTTGACAAACAAACAAAGGCTTTTTTCAGTTTGACAGCGTCTTAAAGTATTATGGGAGATTGTGTCGGGGCTAGGTTTACCGGAACATTTCTTCTCAATGCTGATGGCACCACATTTACTTTTAGGGCATTCAGCAGACGCTTTAATCCAGAACGATTTACAATAAGTACATTTGTCAGAAGAAAGAGAAACAACAATATATCGCTGTCTGTACAATAAAGATGTTCACAGAACCAAGTGCCAAGCACTAACGACTGTTAGGTTAACCCATTCCTCGTACACAACGAAGATACCTAGGATAAGACGCTACACAATGCTAAGTACTATTTTGTTAGTGCCAGGACGTAAGACATACAATAAGTTTAAGTATGCTCTTCCGCAGAGTGCCCCTCCCAGTTCTGGGGCCCCGACTGCAAGGGGAAGTGCCACTGCCACCCCAACGGCCAGTGTGACGACCTGACCGGCCAGTGCACGTGCAACCCCAACCGCTGGGGCCCCAACTGTGAGAACGCCTGCCTGTGCAACAAGGGCAAGTGCGACCAGGACACGGGCAAATGCACCTGCCACCCGGGCTTCTGGGGCCCCCAGTGCAACAACAACTGCTACTGCAGCCAGACGTCGGTGTGCGACGCCGCTGGCCGCTGCCTCTGCAACCTCGGCTGGACCGGCCGCAACTGCGCCATGCAGTGCAACTGCAACAACTCGCCGTGCGACCAGTTCACGGGCCGCTGCCAGTGCCGGGAGAGGCTGTGGGGCCAGCGGTGCGACCGGTACTGCCAGTGCGTGCACGGCAAATGCAACCCGGCGGACGGCTCGTGCACCTGCACCCCTGGGTACCGAGGGAAGTTCTGCAGGGAGCCCTGTCCCGCCGGCTTCTACGGGCAGAACTGCAGGAACAAGTGAGAACGCACGCAGTGGAGGCACTGGGGACATGGGGCGCGGGCCGCGGTCGCGCAGGGCTGGTCTGATGGGAGCTGCACGCCTCATATGAGCATCTGAGTGTTTGTTTTAAACATAGCATTATCTAAATGAGATTGGGGGATTTAAACTCCTGCGATGAATATCTATCTAACAAAGGCGGCATGCTAAAGAGATTTCATTCAAATCCACCACATGGTAGGCTTACCATGCCATCCAGATATCTACCGTGATATCTTTTGCATTTACAACTTTTGAACAATGTCTTCTGCATGCTGAGTTTGGTTCCAAAGGCCCCTCACAATAGGCCCCTGAGGCCGCTGGGGGTTCCAGGAGCAGAATGTGACGGTGGTTTTCTTGTGGTTCCCTGCGGGCCGCCAGGTGCGGACACTGCAAGGGCCAGCAGCCCTGCAAGGTGACGGAGGGCCGCTGCATCACGTGCGACCGCGGCTGGAACGGGACGCGCTGCGACCAGCTGTGCTCCAAGGGCTTCTTCGGGGAGGGCTGCCAGGAGGAGTGCCCTGCCTGTAAGGACGGGCACCACTGTGACCCCATCCACGGCAAGTGCTCCCACTGCAACCCCGGCTGGATCGGGGACCGGTAGGTGCAACACGCACCGGCACTACAGGCAGAGATGCTGTCTTACTATCGCCTTCACAGGCACGCACGCACACACATACACACACACAAACACACAAGCAGAAACACAGGTATAAAAGCGCACATAAACATACACACATGCACACACACACACGCATAAGTTAGAGAAGCACACATACGTGGACATGCATGCAGTACAACCAGTCTTTACTCTACTGTCCTGACGCTGTTGTTCGCTCTGGGCTCACCTGCTCATAGCTGTAATACAAACGTAACCAGAAACAAATACATGGAAAGTACACATGAAAGCATCAACACACACGCACTCACACACTCTGTGCCACTCTTTGATATACTAAACTGTACTGCCCGTCTGTACTTAACTCAAGTGGAAGCTATGTAAAATATACAAAAGCACAATATACATTTATTTTCTTCTCTCACACACACACACACACACACCTACAATCCACAGCATAATGTTATGTTTCTGTTGTCTGGGCAGCTCGTCTCTCACTCTCGTCAGTGCGCTAGCTTAGCCGTCCTTACACTCCTCCCCGCCTCCAGGGAAGGGCTTCAGCCCCTCCTGAAGGATCCAGAGGCTCACAGAGAGTCCTGAAGAGAGTCTTCCCCTTAAACAGATGTTACTTTAGAGGGAAACGCAGCACAGCAAGAGGTTCTTGGGAATAATTAAAAGCTGTGCACACACATAACTCCACCTGGTCCTCATCAACCCCACTGTCTTGCACTACTTGTTAGCGTGTGTGGACATAGTAATCTTCAAAATGCATGTCATCTGGGACCCAGCAGTCCGACGTAGCCTCAGCAGAACTTCTTGGGGGATAGTTCAGAGGCCGAGAGAAAGAACCGAAAGGGGCGGAGTCACCCTTTAACAACCGAGATATCCTACCCAAGAGAAAATCACGCAATCATTGCGAGTTTTCAGAAATTTAAGTGTATTTCTATAAGCAAGTTGCTACACTAGTGAACTGTTATCATCTGCTGATGTGGTGCATGTGGTATGGTGTGGTTTGTGTGTGCGCGTGTGTCTGGTGTGTTGTGTTAATGTGTGCGTGTGCGTGTGTCTGTGTGTGGTGTGTGTTGTGTTGCTTGTATGTGCGTTGTTTGTATGTGCGTCTGTGTGGTGCTGTGTGTTGTGGTGTGTGCATATGGTTTGGTTGTGTGTGTGTCGTGTGTATGTTAACGTGTGTGTGCGTGCATGTGTGTCTATGTGTGCGTTTGTGTGTGTGTGTAGGTGTGGGGAGCGATGCCCCAACGGAACGTACGGGGAGAACTGTGGGAGCGACTGCAGCCACTGCTTCAACGGGGCGTGTCACCTGGTCACGGGAGAGTGCCTGTGTGACCCCGGGTTCCACGGCGTCTAGTGAGTCACACGACCTGTTGCATGTTCTACCAAGAGCCTGCATTGTAAATGCACTGTATGTTTATAGAGGCCTCCGCTCTGTATTAATGTCACAGGAATGTATCTGAGGTCGCTTTTAGTTGTTTTTAAGTCAGTGTTTCTAATATAGAGAAGGACGCCAGCACGGTCTAGGAAAAGCAGAGTAAAGTCAAGAGGAATTCTAGACGTTTGCCAGCAGTGGTTGATGGGAGGAAAACATTTGTCTTCGCTGCTATAACTCTCTCTGTTTCCTGTATTGGTCCACCATATGGTTGTTGTTTTTTCTACCTCTGAAAAAAGGTGTGTTTTCTTTGTGCGTTCTGAAGCTGCAACATGACATGTCAGGCCGGACAGTTCGGAGTGAACTGCAACCAAACGTGCTCCTGCCACAACAAGAACTGCAACGCCGTGTCCGGGGCCTGCAACCTACGTAAGGATCACACACTGACGTGTTGCAGGCAGTCTTTCTTCTACCGATCGATAACAACATCCACCATGAACTCTGTTCTCGCCCGTATGCAATGTATGCACGGCCACTGCCAATCTCTTTATATTTAGGGCATTTAGCAGACGCTTTTATCCAAAGCGACTGACAACCGTTATTACACACATTGACAAGCCGATGGCAGAGTCAGCCATGCAAGGCGACAGCCAGCTCGTCAGAAGCAGTTAGGGTCAAGTGTATTGCTCAGGGACACCTTGACACTCAGCTAGTAGGAGCCAGGGATCGAACCAGCAACCTTACGGTTACAAGTCAACCTTCACCACCTCCTGAGCTGCTGCTTTCTTCTACCGAGCCATAACAACATCCACCAGGAACTTTGTTCTGGCGCGTATGCAATGTCTGCACAACCACAGCCAAACGCTTTATAGACATTTTCCAAACAAATCCACCTTGTATAACAAAAAACAACCACATTGCGTTCATATTTTAAGACCTGTAGCTGTGGGTCCGTCAGGACAGCTGTTAAAGGTGACACTCTGGTATAGAATGTCTCGTGTGTTTGCCCGCAGACCGTAAGCAGATACACAGACGTGGACTCTCCGCTCCGCTCGTGTTTTCAGAGAGAGAGAGAGAGAGAGAGAGAGAGAGAGAGAGAGAGAGAGAGAGAGAGAGAGAGCGACGCTGGCTCTTGATGATCGAGTTTCCAGGCCTTTGTCCTCCGGCCGCTGTGTGTGTGTGTTGGGCCGGTCCCACGCAGCCGGGACACGGCTGAGGAAGAGATAAAGAGGGAAGAGAAGGAAAAGGGGACATGAGAGAAAGTAACAGAGGAGAAGACAGGAATGAGAAGGAAGAGGAATTTCGAAAAAGGGAGAAAGGGGGAAAGAGAGGCTTTGTTGTGTTAGGAGGGAATAGACCGAAATAGGAGGGAGTGAGTTAAAGAAGAGAAGGAAATAGGAAGGGAGTAGGAAGCAGGGTTAGGGTTCGGGAAGTGGCCTTGTGTAGGAAGCAGGGGGTCGCCCAGGGTTTCGGCCAATGGGAGTGGCAGGCGGGGCAGTGATGTCATCGGGTCCCTTCACCTTATCAGCCCCGTGGCCCCGGCACAATGTATTTACCTCCCAGGGCCTTGACCCCACTTTACTTAAACCCCTTCACGACCCGGCACACCAGAGCCCCCACACGACCCTCTGAGGCTGACGGCGTTAGGACACGGGGGGGGGGGGCACAGGACACGGCCGTGCTCATGCATCACAGCCGGCCTGTTCTCAGTGTTATCCTGATTGAAGCGGTCGGGTGAAATAAATCAGATGATTGATGGTCCATAACGCTAAGTGATGAAATGAAGCGGATGTGCGGCTTCTGGGAAATTACAGATGATGAGCTTGCTGTGTATTTTTTATTAATATTTATTAATGTGATTTTATGTATTTTTTGAGTTTTTTTTTTAAAGATTGTTGAATTTATGTTCGGTAGATTCATCCTTGTTGCTGCTCATATTTAGAAATAGCTTCAGCAGTCGGCCTTAAGCTAATTGTTAATGCGATGCCGTTATATTGTTTAACTTATATAATTTGAATTTAATGTCACATGGATTATGTTTATGTGACAGGATTGGTTCATTATTCATTGGTTCATTATATTGCCTATGATCTATGGTATGGCGTTAACACATTTAGATGTGCATGAGCGTGAGAGAGAGATACATAGAGATAGCTAAGAGAGAGAGAGAGCGAAAGAGAGAGAGCAAGAGAGTGAGGGAGATTAAGAGAGAGCTAAGAGAGATAGAAAGAGGTAGAGAGAGCTAAGAGAGAGAGAGAGAGAGAGGGGGGTAGAGAAAGCTAAGAGAGAGAGAGAGATAAAGAGAGCTATGAGTGAGTGAGGGAGCGAGAGCGAGAGCTAAGACAGCAGTAGACAGAGTGAGAGAGAGTCATAGAGATAGCTAAGAGAGAGAGAGGGAGAGAGACAGAGCGAGCTACAAGAGAAAGAGAGAGAGAGAGAGAGAGAGAGGAAGCTAAGAGAGACGGAGAAGCATAAGTTGACTGGCGGTTTGTCCTCAGAGCCCAACCAGCGGATGGGTGTGATGGCAGCAGGGACCTTGGTGTGCTGCCTGCTCGTTATCCTGCTCTCGCTGCTCTGCTGCTGCTGTCTCTGTCGACACAAAGACCACAAGTGAGTGATGGATAGGTGCCCAGCAGCGCACTGCATTGTGGGATGTGCAGTCCTTTTTGTCTGGCGTTCCCCTCAGTCATAAAACAGATAATTTTCATTTACATTTACATTTAGGGCATTTAGCAGACGCTTTTATCCAAAGCGACTTACAATAAGTGCATTTGTTACAATAAGTACATTTGTCATAAGAAGTGAAACAATATATCGCTGTCGGTACAGTGAAGACGTTCATAGAACCAAGTGCAAGTATTACAATCGCTAGGCTAACCCATTCCCCGTATAAAGCAGCGATAGCAGCTACTGTAGATGCTACACAATTAAGTACCTTGAATAAGTGCAATGTACAAGTGCCAGGACGTACAACATTCAATGGTGGCTGTGCATTGGTTTCTATGCAGAGTCGAGATGAACTCTGAACAGGTGAGTTTTGAGTCTTTTGCGGAAGCTGGTGAGCGACTATGCGGTCCTGACATCGGCAGGGAGCTCGTTCCACCACTGAGGTCCCAAAACAGAGAAAAGTTGTGACTTTGCTGATCGACCTTTGCTTGCTCTTAGCGATGGCGGTACCAGACGTCCAGCTGAGATAATGCATGCAAATCCACGGGCTGGGAGGTAGAAACATGAGGGGGGGGGTACTCGATCTGATCATTACACTGGAAGATAATGAACACATTTTGTTATGGTTCCTTTATTGTTATCTGTCTGCCTGTCTATAGATAGATTAACAGTATAGATGGATATATGGACAGATGGATAGACAGACACACATATAGATGGATAGATGGATAGATGGATAGATAGATAGTTATATGGATAGATGGATAGATGGATAGATAGACAGATGGATAGATAGAGTGATAGACAGACAGAGAGACATATAGAGAGGTAGAGAGACAGACAGAGACAGACAGACAGATAGATAGAGTGATGGACTGAGAGAATGATAGATCGATGGATAGAGTGAGCGAGATAGACAGAAAGACAGTCAGACAGACAGACAGACAGCCAGACAGACGGACGAACACCAGGTCCAATGTAAGCAGCTTTCATTGGACCTGCCGTCCCCCTGAGCTCAGCCAATGGCGCGCAGAGCCGCGGCGTCTGGCCCAAGAGGAGTGCGGTTGACTTTCCATGGAGTCATCGTTTTTTTCAGCGCTAACCAAGATATCTCTACCAACAGCAAAAAGGCCAAGTGGATCCTGTGCGGGCGTTTCAGCCGAATCAGCACCAAACTCCCCCGTATTCCACTGAGGCGACAGAAGCTGCCTAAAGTAGTGGGTAAGTCCCACCGAGGGTGCTTATTTAAAGCCCGTCTCTCCGCTCCGCTGGGCCGCGCTTTGGGAGGACTTGGGGGGAGCTGGAAGTGCAGACCGAACACGGAGGTCTCACACAGTTCACTTTAATGTAAACCTATGAGGGGAACCTGCGAGAACACACACACACACAATATATATATATATACATGTATAAATATTTTACGCATACATACACATACACACAAACAAACATGCATTCGCACATGCACACACAATAAATATATACGTGTGTAAATATACACACATATATACACATACACTGTACTCACAACTCTGAGGACAGACACACACGCATGCACACACACATGCACGCACAATATATAAATATATCTTACTTTGTGATTTAGGTTCATTGTCGGCGACATCCAGGACAGTAATTGAAGTTGGAGTAAAGAGTTGTTTTTCCCTCGTGGTGCTTGATTAGTCAGCCGTCCGCCATAGCTGAGGAAAAGGGTTGGAAATGAGTTAAAGTTGGTGAAAAGTTGGATAGAAGTGTATGTTGGCTGCCAGGCATGTACGTACTTTAATTTCGAAAGGAATGTTTTTTCGTGAGCCTCATTATTCTTGGCACCCTAAAATGCCATGTGTTATTATATGATATATATATACACATGTATATTATATATTATACAATTATAACTTCTTCACGGTAGTTTCAGCCCCTGCTCTCCTCCTCATGTTTCTAGAATTTTCTTCAGCCCGAGAAGAGCTTGAGCTTGAGGGTTGGGTGGGGGAGGGGTGGGGGCTTTTCAAAGAAGAAAACTTCTTTAAAAAGCCCCCACCCTTTCCCCAGAAGGGACCAGTTGGGTGTTTGGTGATGGTGGTGTTTTTGGTGATGGTGGTGTTTGTTGTGGTGGTGGTGTTTTTGGTGATGGCTTATGTGGTGGTGGTGTTTGGTGATGGTGGTGTTTGGTGATGGTGGTGTTTGTTGTGGTGGTGGTGGTGTTTTTGGTGATGGCTTATATGGTGGTGGTGTTTGGTGATGGTGTTGTTTGTGGTGGTGGTGTTTGGTGATGGTGGTGTTAATGGTGGTGGTGGTGGTGTTTGTGGTGGAGGTGTTTGGTGATGGTGGTATTTGGGTGTTGTTGGTGTTTGTCATGGTGGTGGTATTTGGGTGTTGTTGGTGCTTGTCGTGGGGTTGGTATTTGGGTGTTGTTGGTGCTTGTCATGGTGGTGGTATTTGGGATGGTGGTGGTGTTTGTCTGTCTGTGAGCCCAGTGTCTCTTGTCTTTGACCCCAGTGTGTCTCATCTGCAATCATGTGACCCCAGTGTGTCTCGTCCGTGGCCACATGACCCCAGTGGTCTTCCGTCTTCAGTACAAGGCGTGACGCCCTGAGGCTGCTCCGACACTGGGACACAGTGTCGCTGTTTCCCAGATATCCCGGCCGGCTTTGTGCGGAAAAATACAAAATAATAACCATTAAGCCTCCGACGTCACGACGGCGGGCTGCGGGCCTACGGTAGCCGCGTGACGACGCGTCGGCCTTCGGTTTGTGTTGCATCTCGGTAACGCGATCCCCTAACAAGGCAGTGGGTTGTAATCACTGCTGTTCTGTGGTGCCTAATACAGAATGGCCTGGTTCTCCTCAGGCCTGGGCAGCATGTGTTTCCTCAGCCTTCCAGATGATTTCCGCCAACAGCTGCACTAATGAGCCCTGCGGTGAAAGACAGCAAGTGGAAAAGCAGACCTGTGTCCGTACCCTAGTTTGATTACAAAATACTTTTGCCATCACTGGTGAAAATATCACGCAGGTTGTCAACCAAGTGGCCGTATTGTAAACAGGGAGATACTTTTGCTTGTAATATCTAAGTCTGTAGGCTCTGTATTCAAGAGTTCTAGGAACATCATGTACTATTAAATGACACAGCTGCCTCGCATATTATGGATTTAAGAAGTCCCCGTTCTGTAAACATAACACAACGAACCTTTCATATTCGTGTGCATGGTTATTAAAGCGAGCAGCCTCTCTAAGTGTATACCCTTGTGTTGCTAACAGACGGCCCACGGTGAAGCCTTGGAGCCGCTCTCTCTTTCCCATCAGCCCTGGTTAGGTTTGTAGAAAGTGTTCTCCCCTTTTTCCTCTGCTTTCCTCATTCGCCTCCCCACAAAAACCCTGGCCCTGCCAGCGTTTTGTAACTTTAACCCTGTCTGGGGGCTTCGCAGTCACACACACACACACACACACTCCTGAAAACACACACACACACACACACACACACTCATGAACACAGCACACACTCTTGAACACACACACACACACTCCTGAACACAAACACACACGCACACTCCTGAACACAAACACACACACACACTCCTGAACACACACTCCTAAACACACCCCCACACACACACACTCCTGAACACACACACACACACACACACATTCCAGAGGGGGCCTGGAGGGGCTGGATACAGGAAGTGGTCAGATTTACCCGAGCCCGTGTCAGAACTGTGATTTATCCGCCAGGTCCAGCAGCAACAGATGTGGCCCGCAAATAAAACGTCTAAAAGAGGAAGGAAGATAAAAGACAGCATTCACTCCTTTGTGAGCGTCCCCTCGACCAACCAGCGTTCTGCGCACGCTCTCACCCACAGCCCACTTAGAATAAGACTGTTTATTCTGGGTAAACATGGCACGGTTTACAGTTTCATTCCCCCCCCCCCCCCGCTCTCTGCCTGACCTGGTCCATGTCTAAGATAAGTCGTTATTTACATTCAAAGGGAAATACGCAACTCGAATGATCAACAGACCCTTAGTCATACGGTCAAACTTAAGAGGCATCGCTGAGCAGAATCACGGCCCTTAACCGCCCCGTCCCCGGTCTCATATCCCCCTCATCGGGGTTGTTCCTTTAGGGGGAATCAAACCGGCCACCCTGTTCCTGGCTCTATCTGGGGTAGGGGCCCCGGCCGGGGCGGGCCCCCTGAACAGCCGTGGACCTGCAGCTCAGTCTGCAGCTGCAGAGTGTCAAGCCTGCCCTGTTGTCTGTCGGCCTGCCGTGCGGGCTGTGGTCTCCGTGGCGTCTCGCCTTCACGCCTGTCTGCCCCCCCCTGCCCCCCAAGCCCAGACTCAAGGTCCACAGTGAACGACATTGAAGGACAGTTGTTCCAGCCTGTGCATGCTGGCCCCTGTCACACAGAGTCACGTGACCCGGGCTGCACTGCTGAGGTCCCGGCTCCGGGTGGCTGCCCGCCATTTCCCCGCCGTTGCTCGGATTTGTGTGTGTGTGTGTGTGTGTGTGTGTGTGTGTGTGTGTGTGTGTGTGTGTGTGTGTGTGTGTGTGTGTGTGTGTGTGTGTGTGTGTGTGTGTGTGTGTGTGTGTGTGTGTGTGTGTGTGAGGGGGGCGGGGGGTGAGTGTCTGTGTGTGTGTGAGGATATGTGAGTGTTCGTGCGTGCGAGCGAGTAAGAGAAGGTAAGGTTGTCTGTGTGTGTGTGTGTGTGTGTGTCTGGGATGAGCACACACTATGTTTTTATACCGTCAATAACGTTTAAGTTATTTGGTTTTAATTGTGCGGTTTTGCCAAGGAGCACACTTTCGAAACACGGTGTGATTCAGTCGACCGATGGGCCAACATTTACTGAAACATTCATCTCATTAAAAGTAAACAGAAATACCCAAAATGCAAGCCAAAAGAGGAAGGGAGCAGTGTAGTGTATATTTTGCCACATAAACATATGAACTTGTTCGGACTAGAAGCACAATGCTCTTTCTCACTGGACTGTAGTCCAGTGAATGACACTCAGACGATCCTCAGACGGGGAGCTCTTGGGAGGATCAGTGAACAGGACCACGTTGATCTTGCCCGTGACGAAGGCCCTGGGGACACCAGGGCTTCCTGTGGCCGACACTGAAGAACACAGCCTGGCCCTGTGTGCGGACGGGGTGGCGGGCGGAGTGTGTGATGTGGTGAGCCATGCTGGGTCACGCCCGGTCTGGCTCAGGCCGCGGCGGCCCCGCATGGACGGGGCCAGATGTGGAGGCTGTTCCTCCTCCTCAAACCACAGCTGTCCTAAGACCCAGTGGTCAGCAGAAAAACAGCCCGCGGGGAACAGGAGGTCAAGCGTTTATTAATACAAAAGAAGAAACGAAAGGTAGAAGCTGAAATAGCAGAGAGCTGACAATACGGAATAAATTTTTTGTTTCCGTTTTTTGGGGTTTTTATATATATTTTAAGTTTTTTTTGTCAATGGGCACGAAATAAGAGTGTCAAATTCCCTTCAAAAATCTATGGCCAGATACAGAGCATTTATATACATACATATATTTATATATATATATATATACAGTGTATAAAAATGTAATGAAGTGTGTGAGTGTTTGAGTGTGTGAGAGTGAGAGCAGTGTGAGTGTGATAGTGTTGTTCTTGTAACACAGTATCACCCAACCTCCGCTCACCTTATGCCCTCTCTGCTTGTTGTTTTTGTCCCCCCCCTCGCCCCCAGTCGCCCACCACGACCCAGAGAACACCTTCAACTGCAGCTTCATCGAGCCCCCGTCCACCGGCGGAGATCAGGAGCCGCCCCCCTCCTCCTGGTCCTCCCAGGAGTCCTTCTCCTCCTTCGGGAGCGGAGACGAGAGCCCGGTCTACTGCGTGCCTCATGAAGGTACGACCTGAGCAGGGAACCTTCTGGAAGAACCATAGACCCCTCTGGAAGGAAACCATCTGATAGGGAACCAAGGAACCCATCTGGAGGGGGAACCATAGACCTCTCTGGAAGGAACCCATCTGGAGGGGGAACCATAGACCCCTCTGGAAGGAACCCATCTGGAGGGGGAACCATAGACCCCTCTGGAAGGAACCCATCTGGGGGGGGAACCATAGCCCCCTCTGGAAGGAACCCATCAGGAGGGGGAACCATAGACCCCTCTGGAAGGAACCCATCTGGAGGGGGAACCATAGACCCCTCTGGAAGGAACCCATCTGGAGGGGGAACCATAGACCCCTCTGGAAGGAAACCTTCTGGAGGGGGAACCATGTAACCATCTGATAGGGAACCAAGGAACCCATCTGGAGGGGAACCATAGACCCCTCTGGAAGGAAACCATCTGGAGGGGAACCATGTAACCATCTGGAGGGGAACCATAGACCCCTTTGGAGGGGAACCATGTAACCATCTGGAGGGGAAGCATAGACCCCTCTGGAAGGAAACCATCTGGAGGGGGAACCATGTAACCATCTGATAGGGAACCAAGGAACCCATCTGGAGGGGAACCATAGACCCCTCTGGAAGGAAACCATCTGGAGGGGGAACCATGTAACCATCTGATAGGGAACCAAGGAAACCATCTGGAGGGGAACCATGTAACCATCTGGAGGGGAACCACAGACCCTTCTGAAGGGGAACCATCGACCCCTCTGGAGGGGAACCATGTAACCATCTGGAGGGGAACCATGGTTCTCTTCTGGAAGGGACCCATGGAACCCAGAAAGGAACCATGAAACTCTCTGGAAGGGAACCATGGAACCAAGAAAGGAACCATGGAACCCCCCTGGGAGGGAACCATGGAAGCCATCTGGGAGGGAACCATGGAACCAAGAAAGGAACCATGGAACCCCCCTGGGAGGGAACCATGGAACCCAGAAGGGAACCGTCGAACCATCTGGGAGGGAACCATGGGAAGAGACCATAATATGGCACTGTATTCCCACCCCCCTTCTTTACAAGAATCTTCCCTCTAGGACTAATGCCTTTGTATCTAAAAATAGTATTAGATTATCTTAGCGATTCCCAGATGGGAAATGTGGCGGTCACAGCAGAAAGTACCGGACAGTAGTAGAAAGGAATGAGTGAAAACTAAAATAGATGTTCAGAAACATGTACATGGTCTTCTTTCTTGACTCTCCAAACTTTTTCGTTAGGGAAAACGTAGCGTAGCTCGACCTTAGCTGCTCCTGGTGTGTTAGCATGGAGAGGAAACGGTTTGCTCACGTCAGCACAACTCAACACATCCCAACTGTGACGCATGCTGGAAGCTCTCGGGAAACATTGTCTGAGAATGACGCAGCAGTTTCTGAAGTTTTCACCAAATTGATTTGTTGTTTTGATCACAGGATGAATGATTTCGCTGCGTGGGCAAATACATTTGCCTTGAGTATTTGGCTTGGCACATGGTGAACACAAACATTTAGATTAATGTCTTACAATAGTAGAAGCACGAACATACTGGCATAATCAATTAATTACAATATCTTTTGCTGTCCAAGCAGATAGAGGTGTACGTTTTTTGTTTTTAAAGTTAACTCTAGACGCAGTCGGCCAGATTACCCAACGAGATCGTTGCATAAATGCTGAGTGTAGTAATTCATCCATCTGTTGAATCATTGAACACTGGAAACATTCATTTATTTGTTATGCTCAACCTAATCCACCGAGAGTCACAGTGTTGTACTAAGACTGCGTGTCTCTATGTTTTATGAGGTTAACCTTATGAGGCTCACCGTGTCGTTCTTCCACAGAATCCGTGAACGAGGGCAAGGAGAAGCCCGGGGTCTCGGCCAGGCCGGACGACGCGGGGGAGTACACGTCCCTGAAGGAGACCGGCCTCTCCAAGCCCGAGGGCAGCGAGCGGCCCCTGCTCAAGTCCTCCGACAGCGAGGGCTCCACCACCTCCGAGTCCGCCGTGGGGGCGCTGTACGCCCGCATCGCGCGGCTCTCCAAGACCTCCAAGGAGGACGACGGCGGCGGTGGTGGAGGCGGGGCCAAGGACTGGGATGCCACTCCAGTCCCCGAGGCCAAACGCAACGGCAAGCCCCCGCCCTCCCCTGGCAAGCCCAAGCCCCGCCCGCCGGACCCCTCCACCAAACCCAAGGTGTCCTGGATCCATGGAAACACTACGGGGTCTCCCCAGCCGGAGCAGCAGGGGCAGGGGCAGCCTCCACACCAGGCGGGGGCCAAGGCCCTTGCGGTGCCCAGGGAGAAGAAGAGAAGCTCCAGCGATGGTTCGGCCAAGAGCGAAGAGCGCCAGAAGATGAGGGATCCGGCCAAAGAGAAGAGCCGCGAGCAGCAGCAGCAGAAGAACCAGGAGCCGAGGGAGGGCGACGCCGTGTCCTCCCCCGGCCGAGCAAAGCCCCAGCGGGGGAGCAGGTCAGGGGAGGAGTCCGGCAGCCCCACCCACATGGAGCACATCAACGGCGTGGTGCAGAACGCCCTCAAGAAGATCAGCGGCTTCCACGGCTCCTCGTCCGAGAAGAAGGAGACCCCCAGGGAGCCGGCCAAGGAGCCCCCGCGGAGCCCCAAGCTCCTCCCCCCCCACATGAACTCGGAGGCCGCCACGCTGCTGGCCGCCCAGCTCAAGGAGAAGACCCAGAGCATCAACAGGAACGAAGGGACCGGCCTGACCAAGACCAACGGCCTCAGCGCCACGCCCAAGGCGTACCGCGAGAAGCCCACGCCCCCGCAGAAGGCCAAGCGCACCTCGTCCAGCGGCGCCGGGCAGCAGGGGGGCGCCAAGCCCCTCCTCCCCAGCCTCCAGAAGCCGGTGTCCCCCTGGTCGGTCACCCCTGACCCGGGGGCCCCCGAAGCTAAGAGCCCGGATAAGCAGGACTTGAACGGCTCGAAGGCTGCGGAGCCGGCGTCGGAGCCGACGCCCAAGAAGACCCCCATGAAGAAGCCGCCTCGGAAGAAGGGCAAGGAGGCCACCTTGGAGGCGTCCGAGGTGAAGCCCCCCCAACCAAAGACTGCCATCATGCCCCCGCAGATCGTGAAGTGATCTTCTAGCGGACGGTTGACCAAGATTTGTAATATTTTTTTCTAAAGGACTGCACCAACTCAATGGTTCTAGTGGATTTATCCAGCCTACTGGTTGGAGTGGACTTAACCAGCCTACTGTTGGAGTGGATTAAACCAGCCTACTGGTTGGAGTGGACTATACCAGCGTAATAGTTGGAATGGACTATACCATCATAATGGTTGGAGTGGAATATACCAGCATAATGGTTGAAATACAACCATTATCAACTAAGGATTCTCAATCGTTTAAGTGAGTGTAGAAAGCAAGACAATCTTCCCACCGTGGCTTCAATCGTGTCTTTGTGGTGAGTTGTACCATAACGGCATCTATAACATTATTATTACATTCTCTTTTATATTACTACAATATATGAACCTCCCACCATGACCTATGGCCTTACTGGACCAAGGTGGACACAGCTGTCAGAACTTCAACAAGCTGAAGGTTGTGGAATACACACATCATCCTCCATTCATCTCTGCAATGTTTCCACCACTATATTCTCCCAACACTATTATTACAAAACAGCAGTAAAGCTTTTAACTATGCACTCCACCAAGGTACTTTAACTATTTTGGAAATACATTGAATGAGTTGATTACAACTATAGTGTTCCAATAGACCCCAAAGTATAGCACAGAACAATGTTGAATGCAAGCATACGTTTCCTTCTAGATTATTTTCAGTTTAAGCTATCTGTTCAGAAAAAAAAACAAATTCTGTCGTGTTTGTTAAAATTATAAATGTTGCGCTGAAGACCAAATTGCGCTATTTAAATCAAAAAATCTGAGTTAGCACCAAAATGACTCTACCATGACTAGCAGTGTGTTGCTCTTCTCCGAGTTGTGTTTACTTTCTGTTTCTACATCGAGGCTTGTACCAAAGTCTTTCAGGAATCCAAAACAAACATGGCCGACTTCCTTGGAAAAATCTTTAGCTTATTTTACCAAATACTGGTATCTTTGTGAACAGAAAACGCTAAAGCTAGCACCAAATTGAAGGGGAATATGCTGTCCTTTTCTGCAGTCACTTGAACCACTATACTGTTAGCATGGACCCACAGTGGATTTATCCTACGTCCTTCCTGGTATGCCACACTTAAGAGCACTTTACACGGGTTTACATTACATCAGAAGCATATCGATTTCCAAGAACCCTTTGAGGAATTTGACTTTCTCCAGACAACACAGCGAACCAGGCCTTTTTAGATGGGACGCGATAGGCCAACAAAACGCTATAATCTCTGTCCTTCACCCATTTGGTAAATGTCAGCAAATTAGGGGGCATTTAGTTATCTAGTCTTTGAAACACATGCTTAAGGTCTCCATCTGGCTCTCTTCCACTGTGGTAAACCTGGACAACAGGCCAGCCCAATACCACCGGGATCATTCCTTCATCCAGCAGGGAGATCGTCTTCACCGATCAGTTTTCATTGAGTTAAGCAGCGAGATGGGAAAGTGATTTACTTGAATAGCATGTGGGGTAGAGAGGTGTGTGCTTTGAATTGCATGAAGCATTTCTTATAGGAGCGTATGAAGCATAGTGGCTTTAGAGGTCAACTAGGAAACCTGAAGCTGAAAAATAAATGGAGGAAAAAAGCATGTTAGGGCTGTATTTGATGTAAACGTGTCTTCGTGTGATGAAGTATTAAAGAGAAGGAGGGCTTTATTTTAATCAGGATCTGTGTTGAAGTTAAAACATAAGCTATTTACATCAGCAGAACGTTACACAACTCAAAAACTGTGGGGCCCCTGCTCAGCACACACAAGACAATCGGTTCATTACCGGGGGCCACTTACTAGCATACAAGACAACCAGTTCGCTACCGTGGGGCCCCTGGTTAGCATAAGAGACAACCAGTTCTTAACCGTGGGGCCCCTGCTTATCATACACAAGACAACAGTACAATCACTCAAGGGATCTTATGCTGAATATCTCTGATCACACGAATCCACCAACTTGTGTTCAACATGTTTTTATAAAAGGTACCGCCATTCCCCAAGTCTTTGTTCCATTTGTGTTTATTTTGTTTTTGAATTGTTTTGTTCATTCCTATTTTCACAATGTTTTCTAAGCTGTGCTTATATGACATTTGTTTTGTGTTCCTTTAGTTTTCGTTGTCTTTTTTTTAAGATCTGTAGTATCACGTCAATAAACTGACTTTCACTTTCTGTTCGCTTCTCCACGTTGCAGATCTGTGGCTCTGAGTACTTGCAGGTACTGGCTGGGCTCTGTGGTTGATCTCTGTTGACGTTATGTTTGTGTAACACGTAACTGCATGACACGGAGGCGAACCAGAGGCCCTTAAGGGCTCAACTGTAACCGTATCAACTCGTCCATCGTCTCAGGAGGAGAAGTACAGGTCTGTGTGGTTCTGCTCCACAAGAGATGCCCTAACACTCATTATGTGTTCATCAAGTGGCCATTGTAACTGGTTCAAACATATCTTTTTTATATCTGACTGGCCCGTACCTGTTTCAACAGGAATGGATATTTTTTTAAGAAGGGCCTTAAAATGCTGCAAAATCATAACAAGTGTACGGTAATATTCTTTATTTCTTTGGCGTTTTTTTTGTTTACGTCCTTGATTTTCATGTGTGTATGTTGTTGTTTTTTTAAGTTGGTGTTTATTGATTTACATTCTTCGAAATAAAAAGCGATACATGTAGCTGTAATTCAACTGAAATATAACTTCTAATCATTGAATGCCTCTTTGTAGAAATCACCAGTTTAACATTCTGTAGTTTTCAGCAGCAAGCCATCCCGTCTCCAGTTTGGACAGAGTATATCCCCACTGTACATTGAAGAAAAGGTTTATACTCACTGTACAGTGAAGACTGAGTATATCCTCAGTGAGGACAGAGTGCATTCAGTGACTTCATACACCCAGTAGAGCTTCAGTCCATGGCCGACTGATTTGCGCCTTTCCTGTTACTCTGGGCTTGAAGTTTCTCAGGGCCGGGGCAAGAGAGGGGGAGAGAAAGAGAGGGGGAGAGGTAGAGAGAGAGGCAAAGAGAGAGAGAGGCAGAGGGAGAGAGAGTGAGAGAGGGAGAGAGTGGGTGAGGGAGAGAAAGAGAGAGAGATAGAGGGAGAGAGGCAGAGAGAGAGAGAGAGGCCGAGGGAGAGAGAGAGAGGGAGGGAGAGAGAGAGAGAGGAAGAGGCAGAGAGGGAGAGGGACAGCGGAAGAGGAGAGAGGAGTCCTAAGGTGAAGGTATTTACCGCGGTCCGTCTCAGCCGCCCTTCAAAGCGCCCGGAGGAGACCGGAGACCTGGTCCGGCCGCCCCGGGACACGGAACACAAGAGCTCCTTTCAGGGCAGGAGGACAGTGGGGACTCTTGTGCCGAGGCCCTCCGACTGCAGCCATCACGCGCCCGCTGTGTCTACTCTCTGGGGGCTGGGGGAGGTGGTGGGGTAGGGGGTGGGGGTAGGGTGGTGCCGGAGGTGTGGTCGCGGGATGACGGATGCGTCTGAGGATCTCAGTGTGGATGATCGGAGCAAGGGTGAAGGATCGTTACTCAGGGAGTGTCCAGCGCAGCACTTATTATTAACCGCAGTTATTAATCAACTCCTCACTGATGGAGGTCGTTCAGACAGCCGTGAGCCCTTCCCGTCGTCATCATCTAACACGTGCACTCCCAAACTGTGAACGTACCCCCCTACCTCCCTGCAGCAGCAGAATGCAGTGGAGCAGCCAAACACAATGTTAACGTAGGGGCCTGCAGCACCCCTGACCCCGGGGCCCGCACAGACAGGGTTCAGCCCTGAGAACCGACCACATGTTCTATGGATCCTCCCTCCCTGACACACAACTCCGGAATGCACCCGCCATCACGCGTCAAGTCGCCACATCGTAGCGCTTGGGGGATTGAAGAGTTTTCATTGGTCTTTCTGGTGATCTGAAAAGACCATTGTGTGGTCTCCCCGTCTCACTTTCTTCCCCCCTCTCTCTCTTCCTCACTTTTGCTCTCTCCCCCCTCTGTCTTCCTCTCCCCCTCTTTCCCCCTCACTCTCCCTCTCCCTGCCTGTGAGTCGTGATTGATAGTGACGTAGCAGTAGGATGCGTGTGCATTGGGACTACAGGATCCTCTATGTACCTCTCAGTGGTGTGCGGGGACAGCACTGTTTGCTCCTGTTGTGATGCTGAGGCGCTGGGAGGTGGGGTGAAGGGGTGAATCCATCAGCACAAGACCAAAGGTGACACAAAGGGAGGGTGTAACAGGACAGCCCTGGGGAAGGGGGGGTAGAGCCGGCTGTTAATATGGCGGGAAAGGGGAGAGATGTTGCCTGGCCTTCCAAACATGACATGGACTCGTGCACTGGGTTCTATAAACTACCGGGCTTTTAGACTCAGCCCCCTCCCGTCCCCCTTATGAGTCAGCCAAAAAGCCTGGACCTAGAAAACCTACCCCCCCCCCCCCCCCTCCTCCTCCTCCTCCCTACGTTGCCATGGAGATTGACACAGATTGGAGAAACATCTGGTAGCCATTTCAGCCCTCTGGTGAGGAGAGGAAGAAAGAAATTTATGAGTGAGAGGAAAAAGAGGAATATTTTCTGCAATGCAAAGCAGAAAGAAAGTGGAGTTGTGTTACACTTGAAAGGGCGGGTTCGAAATATGGATTCTGCACGGACTGGAGATCACGTCCCTGGTCCACTTCTGAGCACTAAGCCCTGGACTAGCAGTTAGTGTGGAATGGGTTTCTGTTAGATGGCGGTTGGCATGCAGACATCTTGATGGATCGTGATGAAAAAAGGATGCATTTGAATGAATTTTGAACAATGCCTTTCAGCAAAAGGCGTTTTTTAACAGGGAGAAACTGTGCTTATTTTGGAAAATCCTTTGAGGCAAAAGCGGCTATTTCTGCCTCAATTACGCAGGAGTTCACTAACAATGGGAGAGCCGGTTGCTGCATCTTGCCCAAACTTTTGCTTTTAATTATAGACAATTCAAACAATCGGCTCTGTAACCGTCTGACACAAACAGGGCAGTCAGTTGGTTCCTGAACTGCAGTCGCCCTCCCCCTCCTCCCTCCCTCCCTCCCCCTCCTCCCTCCCTCCTCCCTCCCTCATCCTCCCTCTTCCCTCCCTCCCTCCCTCCCCCTCCTCCTCCTCCTCCCCCCTTGGAGGTCGGCCGAGCGATACTTGAGCCGCGTGTGGGTCCCTCCTCGCTGACGACGTGCTGTCTGCGAGCCGCGCTGCCTAATTGCAGTGTTTCTTACACGTTAAGACTCCCGTGTTTCTCAGGCCGGGTGGAAACGCAGTAACTATGAAATGACATTTACTGGAAACGGAGCTGGCGCTTGAGCGAGGCCAAAACCACCGCTCTGAGGTCAGCGCGCGACCAGAGAGACGAAACGAAAAAACGTAATGGGGTGACTGCTGTGCCAGCGTTGCGTGTGTTTATAGATTCTCAATGACATCTACTCAGGCTATGATTTAAGGCTCCCTCCTTCGAAACGGCACCAAACTAAAATAGAGTCCTCGGTGAAAGGGCCCGGTTAGGGTCCACCACACAGCCTGACGGATAGGTGATCGGCTGGATCGGGCTGGTTGTTACCGCGACTAACTAGGCCAAGCGGATGTTTCGCCAGAGATGGAAGTTGTTCCGAGGTTTTTAGTTTTACACGTCATGCTCCATTTGGCCACTTTCCTCCCCCAGAACGCTGTTTAGATTAGTTTACAGTATATATACAGTAGGAGGTACAGACTCAACCTTTCTACTGTATATACTGGACTGGAGATGTATCGAGTGTTACAGGGGTATTCTACTGACACACAACATGTCATCCTGCTATTACTATTCCCTGAGACCGCTTTTATAAACAATGAAAACAAATTGTGCTGAGCGGCCAGAAAGATAATTAACCCACGTTCATTCTCTTCATCCACACGTGTTCTTGTGCTTTTTCCTCCTTTTCCTCAGCTGAATGGGTGTGCAGCATGCAGTTGTCTGGGACTTGAAATTGCCCTAGATTTTTCCCCCGGTGTCAGCATAATTGCGTGGAGCAAGAGAGCGAGGAGGATTTGGAAGCCTAATAGAAAGCAGAGAGCAGTCCGATGCAGATGCCTTATCCATTTTTTTTATCCTTTCCACCAGTTTCCTCCCATTCTTGCGGCCGGTCTTTCACTCGCTTCCTGTGGCTTAAAACCCCCTTTTTATTTGTATATTTTATTCACTCTGTGTCTTTGTACCGTCGGTGGGACTGTTGGTTTTATTTTTACGATCCTCCAGAGGCCTGGTCAAAAGCTATTTTCCTACCCACCATAGAGCAACAGAGAATAGAAAAGCCACGACCACACTCCGGTAATCGGCGCCGTCGCAAAGAACGGTCACAAGTTTGATCCCCATTCTCCGCAGCCCAGAGAAAACAGGCCTGGGGTTTTATCGCTGATCGCCACATTTCCCCCGAAACCGCGCAGTGTGTGTGACCCACACGGCCGACCCTACAACAACAACAACAACAAGGGCAGCTTTGTTGTTCAGGAAACACACTTGTTTTCCCCTGTCCGTGTGAGAATCTCCCGCTCCCCAGAAACATGTGGATACAGATGTGGAGCCTCCAGCCTGTGGGGTTAAGAGAAAGCCTCATCCTGTCTCCCAGGGCTGGGGTTGACTGGAGGGTCCAGGCAGGAACGTCTCACCCTGGTTGTCACTCCATGTGCATTGAGATGATCTACGCTCCTCCACCACCCAACCACCTCCATCTCAACCTCCACCCACTCCATCATAACCTCCACCACCAGCAACTTCATCATCATAACCTCCACCACCACCACCTGGGTGTGTACGTGTGTCCATGTGTGTGCGTTTGTTTGTTTGTTTACGTGTGTGTGTGTCGGTTTGTCTGCGTGGTCCCCATGCGTGTTTGGGTGTGACCAAGTGTCTGTCTGTGTGTTTGAATCCATGAGCTTCCGTGACTTAAGCGCTATTGGAAAGGCCGACAGGACCAGACCAGAGCCCTTATGGGAAGACATGTGTTTCTGATTAGCCGGGCTGAGATTAGAAGGGAGGGGGGAGGAGCAGGAAGGAGGAGGAGCAGGGGGGGAGGGAGCAGAGGGCAGAGAGAATCAGTGGCTGTCGGTTCACCCCCTACCTGTCACTCTGTCACCACCACCTACCTGTCACTCTGTCACCACCTACCTGTCACTCTGTCACCTCCACCTACCTGTCACTCTGTCACCACCTACCTGTCACTCTGTCACCACCACCTACCTGTCACTCTGTCACCTCCACCTACCTGTCACTCTGTCACCTCCACCTACCTGTCACTCTGTCCCCACCACCTAAATGTACATTTATCAGCACCATGCATCGTCAGAATATGTGAACACTCAGAAACACTCCACCAATGAAGACGTTTCTTGTTAAGCCTGCAGCTATCAGAAGCAGATCAGAGTCAAGGTTAACAGTTGGTTGTGTGTGCATGTGTTTGTGTTTTTGAGTGCTTGTGTGTGTGTGTGTGTGTGTGTGTGTGTGTGTGTGTGTGTGTGTGTGTGTGCGTAAGTGTGTGTTGTGTGTGTGTGTGTGTGGCTGTGTGTGTTTTAGGACTTGTGAATTACGTCAGGGTGTTTTTTGCGTAAGTGTTGAAATAACACGGAAATGGTAGGACTTCCCTTTCATTATGATGATATTTTAATTCCATGGAGGCAATCGATGCTTCCCCATTTACATGGTCCCTCCATGGTCACTTCATGGCCACTCCATGGTCACTAGATGATCACTTCATGGTCCCTCCATGGCCACTTGATGGGGGAAGGTCTCCACCACTTCCTCCCTGTGGTGACCAGCACCCACTAACCCACCAGAGGAACCTTCTCGCAGCTCTTCACGTCCCCAGCTCATCTACCCGCTGGTCCCGGTTTGTTTGTTGACGTTCTCTGACTCTTCCTCAGCGGAACCTCCAGATGTTCCGGTCAGGGTCAGCACACACACGCGGGATGGAGCGTGCGTCGCAGAGCTCCCGCTTAAACAAACCGATCACCATTAAGACACGTCCTACCACGAGTTCACCACCCTTCACAACACCTCCACCCCCGACTTCCTCCACCACCGCGGCCTCTCCTCTTTATGAGAACGCTTTATTACAGTAGGCAGACAGGCTGCCCCACAGCCCCGGGACTCAGACAGGATCAAACACACACGCACACACACACACACAAACAAACACACGCACACCCACGTGCGCATGTATGCACACACACTCACACACACCCACGCAAGGCCTGCTGTTATGGAGGCCGCTTCCGAAACTTTTGGCAGACCAGGAAGTGTGTGTGCAAGTGTGTGTGTGTAAGTGTGTGTGCGTGTGCGTGTGCGTGTGCGTGTGTGTGTGTGTGTGTGTGTGTGTGTGTGTGCGTGTGCGTGTGCGTGTGCGTGTGTTAAAAGGCTCTTGACTGATGAGTTTGGGAAAAAGGGAACAGCCTCAGAACTGAGAGTAAAGCAGACAGATGACAGAAGTCCGAGACACAGACAGATGTCAGAGAGAAAGACAGAAGTCAGAGAGACAGACAGATGTCAGAGAGAAAGACAGAAGTCAGAGAGACAGACAGAATAGGGACAGACAGATAGCATGGAGAAAGACGGATATCAGAGGGACAGAGATATCAGAGAGACAGACAGAAGTCAGAGAGACGGACAGATGCAGGGTAAGACAGAAGTCAGAGAGACAGACAGAAGACAGTGATACAGACAGAAGCAGGGACAGAGAGATAGCATGGAGACAGACGCAGAAACAGACAGATCCATAAAGTTGTAAGAAAATGATTCAGGCGTGGAAGAGTTGGATAAATGTTCCAGAAGTATAAACTAAAATAGATTAATGTCGGCTACCTTTGCATAACAATCTTCATAGCCATGCACTGTATTTTATCCACTGTTCAATTAGCAATAAGAAAAGTTGGAGAGTATAAATACGGGTTGAATTATTGTTAATCGTCTCTGGGGCTTCATTCTACACATGACTATTCATTTTCCCATTGTCAGCAGATTAGTGGTAATAACATTTTTGGCAGTGTGCGCTATAAGCTGCTGGAGCAGAGTGGTGTGAACACATATGGTATGCATCCACACATATAGGCTAAGGAGCCACACAGGCCCTCACCCCACCCAGCTCCCAGTGCCTGCACTCCAGGCTTCTGTCCTTCTCTACAGCCGTACTCAAACCCCTCTGGCTGCTCATTCTCCTCAACTTTCCATTAACTGAGGACTTATTGTATGCTGTCATCCTTGAACTTAAAAATAGTACCTAGCATCGCGTAGCATCTTATCCTAGCTTGTTGTAGACGGGGAATGGACATATTGTTCCACTTTCTCCTGACAAATGTACTTACTGTAAGTTGTTTGGGATGAAAGCGTCTGCTAAATGCCCTAAATGTAAATGTAAATCTCCAACAAGCCCTTTACAACATAAATATATAACATAATATCGTACAATGTGACAATGGATTGGCGCCCAAGGGCCGAAGAGGCCAGGTCTGTTGAGAATTCTGGCAGGTCAACAGTGGTGGGAGACACGGTCAGAGAAACAGACGGACAGAGAAACAGGCTGCCACTTCATGAATTCGCCAGCAGCTGACACGATCTGCGCCACACTCTAGGTTTCGGAGGTCGGTGACTGGAACAGATAGAGAGGGGAGATGGTTTTAGTTCAGAATTCCAGTAAGGAACAGCTTATTTTTGTTGGAAGCACAATTGTCTGTGGCCGGGCCTTTGGAAGTACATTTCACCCGCCCATCTGCCAGAAGACGGAGGGGTGGGCACTGCCGCCCTCTAGTGGTGACCTAGTATACGTGTTCTCAATAACATCGATGAGTAAACATTGTTATTCCACCGTCGTGGTGCTCAAAACCCCGTGAAGCCTCTGTGGTTTTGTGAATAAGCACAAGCAGATGATTGTAGCATTGCAGCATTGTGTTATGCAAACCCCCTATGTTTATAATTCTGGAGTTCTGAACAGAAAATAGGTTTTCGGTTATGTAGGGAATGCATCTGGCTCTTACTTGCCATGTCATCATTTGCCATGGGAAACGGCGATAAGAGCACAGATGTGCTCAGCCTCGCTCAAAACTAAACACACAGGGAGAAAGGAATAAACCATGAAGTTTGCCAGAGGGGAAATAGTTTAGCTTTTTGAAAGACAAATCAACAGAACATCAAAGACTGAGACACAGGCATCATTAGTGGCATTCAAATGAGAGTTGCATAACAGGTCATAACAGATTGTAATTATTAACGTTTATTTAGATGAAAATAAAAAAGATGGATTTACTTAAGACCTGGATTTATCCCCTTAAAAAAAATGGTTTACTCCTGCTGATATGCTTAAGTACTCAATGCAATTTGTACTCCTAAGTAGTTGAAATAACTTGGAGAGAGGCTGACAGCCTGACAAGGACACGTGTCGTAAAATGTGGGCCATTTACTTGGTCGTGATTCTGGCGATCTCCGCCGACGCGTCAGGGAATGACAGCCACGCTCCGGTGGAAGAGACGCGGGTCATCGCTCGGGGGAAACTGCTGGTAGGTACCGGCGGCGACGCTCTAGCCGCTCATTGAAGGAACGGCGATCCGAACCCACTTGACGTGTGACAGCCGTGCTCGCGATGCATATCGACAACCCACCAATAAGGCTTCGCCGAACCTGTCAGTACTAATCGTGTTTCAGGATACGGTGTCGAGTCTGGCCCTATGGGGCTGTTGTGTATTCAGTCTAGGCGCATTTGGTCTGTATAGGAACACGATTTATATCGACTGACTGTCAACTGTCATCTGCTCCCAGGCTCCCAGTGTGGTCGGGTGAAGCATCAAGAAGATGCCGGAACTCCACCAATTCCTGATGGAGCGCTGGGCACTGTAGTATCCTCCTTCTGTGACCGTGAATTCATTATGTAGACGGTGAATGTGTGCCTTCATTCATTCAATCATTCATCCATTTGATCAGCCATTTATCGTTCATGGAAAACGAGACTGTGATAGTAACTCACTATACAATAAGTATGTGTAGCACAATGCCCGTATATAGTATTATATAGTCTACAGTGCTTCCAAACCTGGGGGTCCAGAGCCCTCTTGGGGTCCCCTGCTCTGCACATGGGGCCATTCGGGGGGGGGGGGGGGGGGATTACAGTCTAATATGATTAGGAATAGAGGTGGTGTCAGTTAGCTCACATTGGAGCAGATATCTGAGAAGTGAATGCACAACAAAGTATTAGTTGGGGTCCCCAGACCTCGAGACGGCGGGGTCCTCAGATCTCAGACCTAGACACGGGGTCCCCAGATCTAGCCAGGGGTTCCCAGGCTGCTACCTAGCTCGTAGCTAGCAGAGAGCTAACCCCCTGCTCTTCCTACGCTCACCACCCCGGAGAGCAGGTGTGGAGACCAGGTGCGGAGGGGCTTGTGTTTCCCAGGGAGAACTGCAGTCTCTCTTCCCTCTCCCCCTTCTCTCTCTCTCTCTCTCTTTCTGTTTGATGCTCTGTCGTTTCCTTAATCTCCACCCTAGCCATAACCTGGAGTATGATTCCTCGGAGGAGAAGGAGCCCCGTCTGATCTTCTACGATGACAGGGACGAGGTGGTGCAGGTGAGGTGACAGCCCGGAGGTATTTTGGTCTGCCTTGCTCATAGGTAAAGGCGGCAGGTTAAATCCCGAGGGAAGGATGGTAGAGATGTTTGTGGGGGAGTCACGATACTCTCAGAGCAGAACTCAATTGGATAGTGAAGCTACAGAGAGGTAGAGACAGACACAGACACACACACCCATGCGCGCACACACACACGCACAAACACACTCACACCCTCAGAGACTTCTCCACAATATTGAGAAACACATATTCAGCATCTCTTCATTAATATTCATAACATCCATGCCTCTGTAAATGGATTCATGTAATTTAATGAATGCCATTTTATTTAAATTAAA
The DNA here is from genome assembly GCF_949987615.1 of Pollachius pollachius. NCBI lineage: Eukaryota > Metazoa > Chordata > Actinopteri > Gadiformes > Gadidae > Pollachius > Pollachius pollachius. The sequence continues at coordinate 2,943,936 of NC_136934.1, read as the reverse complement.
TGTCAGTTGTTTACATTATTACCTGCGCAAGCGTTTGTATTTTTTCAGTCAGTCAGTCAGTCAGTCAGTCAGTCAGTCAGTCAGTCAGTCAGTCAGTCAGTCAGTCAGTCAGTCAGTCAGTCAGTCAGTCAGTCAGTCAGTCAGTCAGTCAGTCAGTCTCTCTCTCTCTCTCTCTCTCTCTCTCTCTCTCTCTCTCTCTCTCTCTCTCTCTCTCTCTCTCTCTCTCTCTCTCTCTCTCTCTCTCTCTCTCTCTCTCTCTCTCTCTCTCTCTCTCTCTCTCTCTCTCTCTCTCTCTCTCTCTCTCTCATGCTCTGTCGTTTCCTTAATCTCCACCCTAGCCATGACTTGGAGTATGACTCCTCGGAGAAGGGGACCCGTCTGATCTTCTACGATGACAGTTGCAGTCATTCTTTAACTCATTCCTATCAGACGGTCCCTGTGAAAGCGATGACGGCGGACGCCATCGGCCAGCTGCTGGAGGCCCGCGGCTTCTACAGGAGGAGCCAGAAGGGAGAGGAGGTTCCCGAGGAGTTCCAGAACTTCCCCCTGCACTCCCCCAGAGACGAGCTCTGAGGACCCCTAGTGGCCGCGGACCGCCGCTGCAGCCCTGTCGCTTAATGACGAGTGGGGCTCCAAGGCTCAACTGTCAGCCCAGCCCCACTCCGATGGCCCCTCGACAGGCTGCGGCTGCGCAGTCCGAACTCCGTCAACCACCTCAAAAATATAAATTGTGAAAAATATGTGGTGTTATGATAATAAATATTTGAATTGGCTCCATTGAAAGAATGTTTTTTCCAATTTTCAATATAGGCTCATTATCCCGATGCTACTATTGTTAAGAGATTTTTATAAAAACAATAAATATGGGGACTAAATATAAAGAGGAATTTTGGGGGCCCCAAAAGGCCTTCTATGAGGCCTGGGGCTCCAGGCAATGACTGGTTTGGTCTCGCAAAATTGTGGGCCACTTCAAACACAGTCCGGCAAACACCGCGGAGCTTCAAGCACAACAAGCTGCCCTTGGACAGAAGCAGGAGCCGCTGGTCCAGGACGTTCCAACACGTTGGAATTCGACGGTGGATATGGTCAAGCGTCTGAACCGCAATCAAGCAGCAATAAAAGCAACCCTGGACCAACAGCAGCACAAACTCATTATGCTGACACCACCAGAATGGGACAAGGTGCAAAGACTTGAGACTCTTCTAGAGCCCTGTCGGTAAGTAATCCACATATTAATTATTAATAGGCCTATAGTTTGAAATAAAATGTAATTAATTAAATTGAAATTATATGTTACCTTTTTGTAAACTACCAACTTCTGTTGTAATCACTTAATGATGTGTGTGTGTGTGTGCGCGTGCGTGCGTGCGTGTGTGTGTTTCATTCAACTGCAGGTATGTAACTGAGATCCTGGGTGGGGAGGCCTATGTATCCTGCTCTGTTGTACTGCCTGCCCTCTGCCACTTGCGTCGTGTAATGGAGGTCTCTGATGAGGACCCTGCATATGTGGTGCGATTTAAGACGGCATTCAAAGAAGACCTAGCCTCCCGCCAAGAAAAGACCAACAACACATGGCTCAAGCTTGCAACGGCCCTGGATCCACGCTTTAAAGACTTGAAGACCCTGCCCAAGAGTGAAAGAGAAGAGGTGTGGACCACACTGGGAGGCATGCTGCATGAACAATCACCAAGAAGGTCTCCACAGACTTCTGAAGATGGGCCACCCAAGAAGAAAATGAGCCTGCTCCTACAAATGTGCTCAGATTCAGATTCTGATGAGGAGGTGCAGCCTGGCAGAGACATACACAGGTACAGGGCAGAGCCCTGCATTAGTATGGAGGACTGTCCATTGCAGTGGTGGTCTGCTCATTCAGGAGCCCATGACAAGCTGGCCCTGCTGGCTCGCAAATATCTAGCGACTCCTGCATCCACAGTTCCATGTGAAAGACTCTTCTCAGTGGCAGGCCACATCGTGCAAAAGAAACGGTCAGCCTTACTTTCAGAAAATGTCAGCCAGTTAGTTTGCCTCAGCAACTGGCTAAAAGAAGAATAGCCAAGAGACACATTTTATTGTACGAAGGTGTGGTAGTTTGTTAATTTAAAAAAGGGAAAATGTTCAACCAATGTTTAACCATTCTAAACTTAGCAATGGCTAAGATGCCCATAACGTTTGGGATGACTGTTATCTTTAAGTTTGATTAAAAAAATAAAAATAAAAATGTTATATGCTCATAGGCATTGCAAAGAGACTGGCACAAAACAAAAATTGAAATATGGTGTGGTATGTTTAAGTTCGATTTTATTTTTCATTATTAATAACACCATCATCTGGATTCTTTCATGAATAAAAGAACATGCTAAATGCCTATATATCCACCTTCTGTCATTTATCTTTCCGTTCCTACAACAATATACAGAGAAATTCAGAAATTCCGGGCATATTTATGAATGGCAATTAATCGTGATTAATCGTGATTAATCCACAGCTACCCTGTGATTAATCAGATTAAAATTTTTAATCTATTGACAGCCCTAATATATACATATACTTATGTACAAACTACTGTCACCTTTTTCATCAATTGTTCTCGTAATCTGGGAGAAACCAATTAATGAAAGCAATGGTACGTCTTAATTTGAGTGATCGAACTCTCAACTCATTTACATTTACATTTACATCTAAGAGATGTTTGCTGACGCTTTTATCCAAGAATTCTTGCTGACGCTTTTATCCAAGACTTATCTTCACTCTGTTCCAGGGTCTCCCGAAGCTGGAATGGAAGATGGATCTCCGAAACCCTCTTCTCGACCCGAATGAGTCCGTCAATGTTTAGTTTTATCAGACTTCGGGGGACTTTACCGCACCTGGAAGTATTTGTTAAAGCCCAACTCTTATCTCACACACACACACACTCTGTTAGGGCTTACTTTATACTAACCTAGGTACCTGGACTGTGGGAATAAGCGGGTGTGTCTGACAGAAAGTTGTCAAAATTTTAACACACAAAAAAATGAAGTTTAAAAAAATTAACATTTAGTTGTTTTTTTGGAAAAAAAGTATTTATGTATGTTCAAGTCTTTATTAAAATCTTCACAAAACGTCAGTGTTTTCCACCAGCTATGTTTACGTTGAAAAACTACTCAGGGTTTAAATGCCATAGACTGGTACAACGTCAGACGGTAAACTACCGTTCAAAAGTTTGGGGTCACTAGGAAATGTCATTTCCTAGTGTCACAGCTTTTTTCAATGAAGAAAACACGAAATGAATCAGATATCCAGTCAGTTAGAAGAGTTGCCTTTAGCGACAAGAAGAGGGCGCCAGTGGAGCATCATTTCATCAGCACCACCAGTCAAATAAATACCATGTTCTTATTATACAAACTACATTACACATAACAGTTATACAGTAACCACCATCACTCCTGTGTTCCAACGGTACATTGTTTAGCTCATCGTGTTAAAAGGCTAATGATTAGTTAATGAATAATTGATGATTAGAAAACCCTTTTGAATTTATTTCAGCACAGCTGGAATGAAATTGTCTGGGCGACCCCAACCTTTGAACGGTAGTGTGTATGTACTCATTTACAAGGCATTAAACTGGTGGATATTTGTAGTTCCCTCCGCTCTCCCCTTGCTAACGTGCCTTATGCAGTCTGATCCCTTCCTAGTTTGTGATGATTTGTGGCCTTAGACTGAATCCGAATTCATTGCTCATTGCTCAACGCTACCCCTCGTTGCTCAACCCTAACCCCAACTTCTACACTGATCCCCTACCCCTACCAAATGGGACAACCCTACCCTGTGACGTCATCGGTAGTCCCTACCCTGTGACGTCATCATTAGTCAACTCGAAGTGCTTGACCCCCAACCTCCCTGTGACCCCCTAGCAGATAACCAGACACCTTGTAATGCTACAAGGGACAGACTGGCTGCCAGTGTCTCGGGCAACGAGCAAGCCCCATTGTAAAGATGTTTAACCTGAAATGGCATTTATATGATTTATTCTGTAATTGGCATGTTTAAATAAAGGATTTTTTTTAATACTGCAATCTGTCCCTCGTAATATACCATTTACTTTGAATGTAACTTAGCTACATGTTAAAGGTGGTATTAGATAAGAATCGGTTAAGAACAAGAACACTTTAAAGAAGAAACACTTTATTTACATAAAGAAATATCAAAACCTACAATTCCATGGTCCCTATACCATATATATATATATTTGAAAGTAGGCAATGTCTCTTTTTATAGAAAGCTTATTTTAATTAATAGAAAATGAATGCGTTAAGGTTAAATGAATATTAACTATCAGATTGATTCATATCTCATCAAATCGCACCGGATCGTTAGAACATTGAATCGAATCGCGTCGAATCGTTCCATATTAAAATGTATCGTCCCTGAATCGTATCGTAGCACATGTATCGGATTGTATTATAAAAAGGAGAGATGCACACACTATAAATATCATACAAACAAGAACCAGTGATATAATGGAACTAATATTGCACATTACAAAAAGGCATCAGCCATCACATTTTATCAATAACTTGGTCGTTTTAAACCATCAGTGGATGGTTAATCTCTCTATCTTCCTGGGGGTTTTAGGGCTACCAATGCAGAACAGGTGCTTGAGGTGGTGGAGAGATGGGCTCTGTGATGGCAGCGGCCTCAATGATCTCCTGAAAGAAAACATAACAAATAACAAGTAGGAATTATAACTGGTTTATATGGCCACATGTTATGTACAATATATAATGATAGATAGATATTTCTACCAAAATAAATGAAAAAATATACTGGTTTATAAAAAGAAACGACATCACATTGATCCACCATTCTCCAGGCTAATAAGCATTTTTAAAACGAATTATTGCATTACTTGGCAGGGGATTAAAGCTTATCTTCCACCTGGAGTACCTAGAACAGGGAACATATGGACATCATACGACACGAGCACCAGAAGCTCCCCGACCGCGGCCGGGCTGCGGAGCCCGCGGCGTGAATATTAACAGAGAAAACACTTACATTTGTGGTTTTCCATTCTGTCGCATCTTTTCGCCTGCCATCTTGCCTAGGATTTTTCTTGATTTTCCATTTTCTCGCAAGGTATTGTGGGAGCAAGTCAGAACTGGAGCATTTGAGTGTGCCCATCGAAAATCTCAATTTTGAGGGGATGTTAGCTAGGGTTGGGCATTGTTTGAATTTGAACGATTCCGGTTCCGATTCCGATTCCTCGTTTCGATTCCGGTTCCTAACGATTCTCGATTCCGATTCACTTAGGAGGCAGGGTCAAAAAAGTTTACATGTTTTAAATGAGCTAGCTAACCAGAGGTCTTTCTGGATGAAATAGTCTGAACTTCTCCATGAATTTTAATTCTATGAAATTTTTACTTTTTATGAACTTCATTTTGAATTTCTCACAGGGCTGTTTTCAACTAGTATATAAATATCAAATCTATGAAATGAATATAAATGTTATGAATTTTATTTTCACAGAGGTATACTTTTCACAAGATAGTTTAATTCATTTTTGAAAACTTCACATTTAGACATCCTGCAGGTACTTAAACATGTAACTGAGCTCCCACTGATGGGCTAACCTGGTGCAGAATATCGAACAAACAAAGAGGAGCAACTTGTACAACCTAGCCCAGATTAGCAGCAGGTACAGCATAAAATCAGAAACAGTTCTTGTTGAGGAAAATGATCATATCTGCCTTCTCAGGCAGTATGCGTGAGCGTTCTGGACAGATAGTGTCTCCTGCAGTGGAGAACACACGATCGCTGGGTGTAGATGAAGCTTGAACGCATAAATATGAGAAAGCAAGATCTGCCAGCAAAGGATAAGTCTAACGTTGGTTCCACCACCATGCAGCAGGGTCCGCAGACATAATGGCCGGTGGAATTTCCTGGTATGTCTGCAGCTCTCTCTCTCCACTATTTCCTTGATGGACATGGAGCTCTGCTGTGACACTATGTTCTGTGCCTCTTCCTCAGCGAACAGCTCCTCCAGTGGAGTCTTCCTGGACAGTTTGCAGGGAGGCGGTTGCTAAACAAACAAAATGTTCATCAGTATTATCACTAAAAAGGAAAATTTAAAAGGCATGATCCATTAAAGGCATGATCTTAATTAAGATTGAGAATCTATATAATATCAGCTATTGTACACTAACACTCTCCTCCTCATCCTCATTTTTCACTCCCTCATTCTGTGTTATGTTAGCTCAGTATTTGCATTTGAGTTGACCAACCGTTTAGGTCGAGTATAACTTGTTGGCTGCCTCAATGTTGGCATAAAACATATTCGTTACTTACCCGGTAGCGCAGTGCTAGGGTGAGAGTCGGATCCGGAGGATGAAGCAACGGAGGAAGGCCAGCGCAGCGCATCAAAGACGGGGCACGCTGTTACCTCTACACCGTGACCCCGGAGATGTTTAATCATGTTGGTTGTACACCCTCCTTTGCACGATATAATCGTTTTTGCAAGTGTTGCACCGAGCCGACTTGTCATTTATTTTATTAAAGTTAAGCCACACTTTCGAGCGCCGCCGCACAGTTTCCATGTTTACGCGAGCATAAACAGTTTCGCGGCTTCTCCGGAAGCTTCTTCTTCGTTAGTTTTCGGCGGCTTCTTCTTCCGGTCGGCGGACTGGGCATCGAAACTAGGAATCTAAATTTTAAAATTTGAACGATTCCGGGAGAACCGGAATGTTAGTCCCGGTTCCAATCGATGCTCGATGCTCGATGCCCGATGCCCAACCCTAATGTTAGCCCTCCCCCTTACGTTACCTTTAACCCATTTGTACCGGCTGCTGTGCGGCGCAACATTGTATCTAGTAGATACAATGTTGCACCGCGCAGCAGGCGCTGTGCGGCGCAACATTGTATCTAGTAGATACAATGTTGCTCCGCGCAGCCGGTACAAATGGGTTAATGGTAAACACGCATTGACGCGCAATACGGTCTGAATGGGTTAAATGGGGTTCGGACATGGCTCCACAGCGCGTGAACGCGCAACAGCGAGGGCTAGGGCTGAGATTTTCCTTTGAGCAATGAAATCAGACTCAACCTTAATCTGCTGTATTCTGGATTGATTGGAAAAACAAAAGATTGTTAGCAGATTGCATTTTTGAATTTGCACTTAAAGTGCAAATGCACTCCAGGTGGAACTCGAAGTGCCAACTGTATGTTTCACATTTCTAAACCGATTTACATTTTTTATATCGTCATTCGAAACTTGAATCGTGTGAATACACATTTTTCTCAAATACATTGGACTCTCTACACCAAATTGTTTACTTTGTGTACTTAACATAAGATGTAATAAAAGCAATTCCCCCTCTTATTCTGATAATACATCGAATTATATATTTCAATCTGTTTATATAGGCTACCATTTTTAGATGGCAGGTTGTCAAAGTTGTATGTAAAACAATAGGAAAACACAAAAGGGTGTTTGTCTGTGGGTGCCTCTGTGTGTGTGCGCGCGTAGCTGCGTTTGGAGTGTAGTTGTGCGTGCGTGTGGGCGTGTGTGAATGAAACTTAAAGACAGAAGCTGAACGATATAGATATGAATACAAACACAATAACAGACCAATATTGCAATTAACTTGACTTTCCACAGTTTAACACTGGCCAATACGAAACTCTAAACTATTAACAATGGTTAATGAGTTATTTAATAAGTAGGCCCATTGCATTAACTAAATATGACCTATTTGTATATCGATCCACAAAGTATACGTACGTACAGATTGTCCAAGGGATGACAACAACGCCCCAATACAATTTTCAATATAGGCAAACACTTGCCTGTTTAGTTCACAAAATGAACTAAACTTCTAGTAACTATAGTGCTGGTTGAGGTTAAAGGCTTACGTGCAGGTTAACCGGAAGCTTTGATTAATGGGTACATAAAGCACTCAAAATATCTGTATCATTTATAAAATGTCACCAAAATAGTGTTAAAGTCCAGTTTTTGTCGTTTTTGGCAGTAACGGGTGTTTTCTAACGCCATTGGGCGATGACGTCACGTTGGGGAGACGTGGTGGAAGGTAGCCTCAGCCTAGTAGTAGAACTATGGCGTCTAAGAGGTGGCAAGAACCGCAAATAACATGTATGATGGCCCACAGCAGTATCATTTCCAACCTGTCAGACGTGAGAGGGCGAATGAGGAATTGCCGAGAACTGATGGCGGTCAAAGCCAATTAAATGCAGGGTCAGAGGAGAATAAGTGAAGAGTTGCTATCATTTATCAACGAGCGCTGGAGCTAGTCAATGAACAGCAGTGCACACAATAACGACACTTAATTATTTTTACTGTCAATGAATAGCACCGGTTATATCTAGTGACAGCGATTATGTCGTAAGTACCGGTAAACTTAGTCGGAAGATCTAAAAATAGAAGGCATAATGCTAGCTATGGGCTAACTTAGCCTATCGGACACGCAATCAGTGCACTTGCAAATGAGTGCCTGCAAGTGTAACCGATCGTGGTGTGACATTATTTAACCATCAATTTACCGCAAATACGACCAGACAGATGTACATTGAACACATTCACAAAGCACACCGTCCAACCAGGCGGATGCTGGCTGACAGCCCACAACAAGCCAAACATCACCACGGCGGGTGTGCTCTCTCTCTCTCTCACTCGCACGCCCGTACACAATCACTCCAACTTATCCAACTCCAAGGCTAGGCCGCTTCACTAAGGCCACAACTAACCACGAGGCCTTCATAACCATGCAGTATGCCGAAGCCGGAAAGGACACACGCACAGTCGCACACACTCATCTTACGCAAAACAATCCGTTTCATCATCAACATTCAGTCACTGCAAAGATTTAAAGACGAGCCTCTTACCTGGTTTAGCTTTCGCTTGCTATCCGTTTTTAGCATGACTTCTCAACATCACGTCTTTCTTGTGTTCGGCGCCCATCAGTGTTGCCAACTCTTCAGTAAGGAAAGTAGCTATTGGCTCTCCTAAAAATTGCTAGAAGTCGCTAGATGACGTCATCGCCTAATTTGCATAACGAGAAGTAAAAAAACAAAAATACAAATTAACTTCTTAGTTGATTTTTTTTTTTTTTTTGAATGTCACAATTCCAACCCTCCTCCTTTATCCGGGCTTGGAACCGGCGAAAGTGACCCAAAAGGGAGGTAGTTTTTTATATTTATACTATTTTTTTCTATTTTTGGTTTGGTTCTAAGTTTGGTTCGGTTTTTAACTTTGTGGTCCACTTAGGAGCCTAACAAGTCACAGTAAAACATTAACATTTTTAAACATTTTTTTTTTGTATACAACATACATTAACAATCTAAATGGACCCACTCTTGCAGAGTTAGTCCTTCTAAAGTTTTCTTTAAATTGTTTTTATTTTAATATTATGTTTTTATATAGCTGTATCAGAAGCTGAAACTGAGCCAAAAAGATGTGCTCCCTGCAAACAGTTTGGCCCATATTCTGCATAATGCAACAAGATATGCAGCAAGCAGCCTTGATGTTGATGTGGAAAATGCTGAAGGTTTACAGCCATTTCAGCATATCAGCAAGCAGAACAGCACAATTTAAGGAATTCTGTGAGTTTGTGGAGGTGGAGGAATGCCACCTGCGGCGGCATGTTGTCACCAGGTGGTTGTCCCTGCTGCCATCCATTGACAGAATCCTGAAATATTGGAAGGCCCTGACCAGCTACTTCCAGAGTGAGGGTGAGGGGGAATGTGCCAGAATTGTGTGGAGATTTTTTGGAGAGGAAAGAAATTAGGTGTCAGAGACATATTTTCTGTTTCTCAGCCATGTTCTTAAGGTGTTCTCCGACACGATCGAAGCACTTGAGGCAAAATCCTTCAGTATTACATCTGTGTTTAAGGTAATGACTGAACTAAAACAAAAGCTGGAAAGAAGGATGAAGGACAGGTTCTTTGGGTTTACTGTCACCACCAAACTGAAGCAGCTGCCCCCTTGCCAGTCAAAAAAATGTGAGGCTGATTTTCTGCTTTTTTTTGAAAGAACGAAGAAATACATCAGTGAAAGATATGACTTCTCTGACACAATCTTTCATAGCAAAGTGGCCAAGCTTGGCCTCACAACTGCTGTGCCATTTGAAGACTACAGTGCTGCTGTCCAGGCCTAGAATCTGGACATTGATATGGATGGACTGTATGAGGAATATGCCATGGTGGAAGGTTCCTTCAGTTCACCAGAAATGGAAGGTTGCCACAGTGAGGAACGAACTTTGAAACTGTTCTCCAAAGCAGATGTACCACTTGTGAATCCCAGGAAGGTCAGCGCCTATATTTTCTCCATCCCATGCAACAATGCACACACAGAACGTGTATTTTCAATGATGACAACTGCATGGAGAAATGAGAGGAATCGTCTGGATGTGGACAGTGTCAAGGCTGAGCTGCAAGTGTGTGTCAATTGCACTTATCCCTGCACAGAGATGTACAAGAAGTTCACTGGAAACAAAAATCTCTTGGATGCAGCCAGGAAAGAACAGAAGTATTGCAGATAGACAATCAACTATTTTGGTGAGTACACTAATCTTATGATTTCACTGATGGGCTACATGAAATATTTATACTTATTGGGTTGAAAACAATACAGATTTTTGAAGGTTGATAACTATATTGTTGCTCTGTTGTTATTTGTACCAGTCTCTGCAGGATATAAAAAGGCCCAGGGGCAGTGGAGGCTTGGAAGCCATGATGACAGAGGCTGTTGATCCTGAGCTGCTACAGAGGGTGAATGTGGAGTTGCCTAAAGACAGGTCTGCTGCACACACTCTGACACTGAAGACAAGTCCCCAAAAGACTGAAGCGCTTTAGAAATGCTATACTTTTTGAGCAGTTGAACTTTTTTTAAAGGCATTTTTTTTATTATGTATGTTACCTGTTAATTGTTTTTTACATTTAAATCCACAGATGTTGTGCTTTGTGGCACTCTGCGCTTTAAAAGGTTAATCTCAGTGGTCACTTTTTGAACACCACAATGTATTGAATAAATACAAATACTGTGAACAAACACTTTTTGGCTTTTCATTAATATTTTTCCCTATTCAGCTACACAAACATCGTCTTTAAACCACTCAAAATTGTACTATAAATGAGAGTATACCAGAGTCCTATGAAAATATTACATTCTCCCGCCCTGACTATACGTCAGGGGGCGGGATCAGTCGGCGGCGGCTTGCTGGCTGGGACGCGGATTCATTTGCAGCCCGGATGCCGAGGCGTGAACGTCTCCTGTTAGCTCCTGCTAACAGAGCAGCTGGGAGGCACTGCTGCGCGAGGACTGGGCTGCCTGTTAGTGCTTTGAGACGGGGTGGGGCCGCGCAGGAACCCGCTGCTCGTTGTGAAGACCCATACGTGCTTTCTCCTCAAAAAGTCGCCATAAGTCACCAATAACAGCAGAAAAAGGAGCTTGATCTGTCGCTTGTCGCTGTTTTTGAAAAAAGGTCGCCAAAGGGGTCTGAAAAGTCGCTAAATATAGCGACAAAATCGCTAAATTGGCAACACTGGCGCCCATGGCTAATTTGCTTACGCGCACAGGATTGGCTGGCTCCGCAAGGCAAATAATATAACATATTTAATTATCTTTCTATCTATCTATCTATCTATCTATCTATCTATCTATCTATCTATCTATCTATCTATCTATCTATCTATCTATCTATCTATCTATCTATCTATCTATCTATCTATCTACCTACCTACCTACCTACCTACCTACCTACCTACCTACCTACCTACCTACCTACCTACCTACCTACCTACCTACCTACCTACCTACCTACCTACCTACCTACCTACCTACCTACCTACCTACCTACCTACCTACCTACCTACCTACCTACCTACCTACCTACCTACCTACCTACCTACCTACCTACCTACCTACCTACCTACCTACCTACCTACCTACCTACCTACCTACCTACCTACCTACCTACCTACCTACCTACCTACCTACCTACCTACCTACCTACCTACCTACCTACCTACCTACCTACCTACCTACCTACCTACCTACCTACCTACCTACCTACCTACCTACCTACCTACCTACCTACCTACCTACCTACCTACCTACCTACCTACCTACCTACCTACCTACCTACCTACCTACCTACCTACCTACCTACCTACCTACCTACCTATCAACGCATGTGTCTAGTTTTAATGTGAAGTATTTTGTGTATGTCCAGTCAGACTTGTTGTCTCCCTTGTTCTGTGTGGTCTTGTAGGCTACACTGTGTGAGCAGAATCACCTAAATGAATTCCCGACGATTTGTGTAGTTTGGTATTTATAAAGACTTGACTAGGCTATCTATCTATCTAGGCTATTAATCAACAATTATTCGCCGAAGGCGAAGTGATTTGTGGGGAATAGCCCCCGAGACCAATGGTTTATTTGTTATTAGCGGACATTTTGCGATGAAAACAATATCGAGTTTGACATGTCAATCATGGGATATTGGCCAATATCCCGAGATAGCGAACCAATCAAATTGCGCCATTTCAGGAGATTCACGTGTAGCATATACTAACTACATATAATATATATGTATTTATTTATGTATCTGTATAATCTGCTGAACACTCTCTTACTAGTCTCTACTCTCAAGGGTCTCAATGCGGCCTTGGTCCGTGTCTCCCCAACGTGACGTCATGCAATGCATTCTGGAGGAAATGACAATCAATAGCAAACCTCTAAAATAGTACCTATTTTTTCGTATTACATTCCGTTTTGTGATACCTAACAACATTAAATACAATAAATAACAGTTTAAATCTTTATTACCAACAAGCAAATTGCACAAATTTGTTGGCAAATAAACCCTGCAACACGGCCTTTAATCTGCAGCCGGCCTCCTGTCAGATAATCTGATTATCACTGTGTGTGTGTGTGTGTGTGTGTGTGTGTGTGTGTGTGTGTGTGTGTGTGTGTGTGTGTGTGTGTGTGTGTGCGTGCGTGCGTGCGTGCGTGTGTTTGTGCGTGTGAATCTATGTGTGTGCATATTTGTGTGTGTGTGTGTGTGTGTGTGCGTGTGTGTCTGGGTCTGTGTGACATCAACAAGGATTATCAGAAGGCGGGCGGATATCCGAGGGAGTGACACATGGCTCCCTAACACAGCACCGAGCTCCGGGTAGGTACCGTCCGGTCGTCACCGTCATGCCGGTGTTCTTCTCCCCCGGGCCACAGACTCTGCGCGCCGGGCTGTCCTACGTCGGGAGCGCCGTGTTCGCCAACAACCGCACGACGGACAGCGACGTGGCCCAGGAGCAGGACGACAGATCAGGTTCGCACCGTTCGTACCGTGTACCTGACCCGTGGGACCATCCTGAGATCCACGGTTTGCGTTTTGAAACTAATAGAATGTCAACAGGCGAGATCCGGATGGTCTCTGCACAGAGGGGCTAATAACAATACTACTACTAATACTACTTGATAATAATAATGATGATTATTATTATAATAACCAATGCCATACAAAAACGGGATCACAGACTATTTCCCTATACTCAGTCGTACGATTAAATGCCATTCAGGCCTAGGTCTACTAGACCATGAGATGTGTAATCGAAGAGATAGTCAGACAGCTTTGTGACTGAAGAGAGACAGTCAGGCCGCTAGATAATGAAGAGACAGTAACGGTAATGGCCTCTTGTGTCTCCAGCGGTCCACGAGCTGGTGTCCCACTTGCCGCTCCAGATGCTGCTTTACTTCAACATGTTCTACTTCCCCTGCTGGTGGGCGTCTGCTGTTGCCATGCTCCACCTCAAGGTTGGCTGGTAACCTGGTTAGTTCTCTAGTTAGTATTTTAGTCAGTCAGAGAGTGAGTTATGAGTTTGTGAATGAGTTGTAAACCAATGTCTAGTTGTGTCTGATACAATCCACTAATAAGACCTAAAAGTCATTCATCGTCCTTATGTCTACGTTTAATTTTCTATGTACGTCCTGTTGAGGGTGTATCTGTGTGTGTGTGTGTGTGTGTGTGTGTGTGTGTGTGTGTGTGTGTGTGTGTGCAGCTCTGCCTGCTCCCAGGCTACTACCAGGCCCTGCTGGTCACCGGGGTGATCCTGCTGACCGCCATCGAGGCGGCACGCCTCTACCTGGGCTGGGTGGGGAACCTGACCGAGCAGGTACCTCCACGCTGCTCTCCCTCAGGTCCTCCAGGATCCATGGACCTCTGAGGAACAAGTCCCGCCTCCGAGGCTCCTGTTCCCATCGGTCAAATGTCTACGGGAAATAACATGGGTTTTTTGAATGACCGCACATAACAAACTCTGCAGGCGGCGAAGAAGTAAAAGCTGCGTCACGTTCTGAGCCTCGGAGGGGACTTATTCTTCAGAGGTCTATAACAGGGCGAACGAATAAACTGGAGCTTTATCAGGACGGAGAGACCACATGACGAGCGATATGAACGAAAGAGTGGGAAAACCAGTGTGTGTATGTGTGTGTGTGTGTGTGTCTCCCGTTGGTGACGGGGTGTGTGAATATTGAGATCAACAATTGAGCTGCTGACTCATATTCGTCTTCACGACACACACACTCCTTACTGATTCCGCTCTCCCTACCCCCTCTGTCTCTCTCCCCCCCCCCCCCCCCCCCAGGTACCCGAGCTGGCTGCGTTCTGGCTGCTGTCCGTCTCCTTCCAGCTGCCCGTGCTGCTCTTCTTCCTGACGGACGCCGCCATCCTGATCCTGCCCCTGGAGCGGGCGGTGCACGCCGTCCTCCTGCTCTTCCTGTTGGCCCAGATCGCCTGCTCCTTCCTGGCCCTGCGCGCCATGACCCGCAAGCTCACGCTGCTCTTCCACCTGCGGCACATCGGGGAGGTGGAGAGCCCCCACCCCCAGCACCACCCGCTGGGCCTGCTGTCCCCCCACCACCGTAGCGTCCTGCCCATGACCGGGGACCCCCATCGGAGGTGATGGAGGAGGAGGAGGATGGGGGCGGATGATCTGGTGAAGGGGAGGGTGGGGTTGGATGATCTAGCGATGGGGAGGGTGGATGGTCTAGCGATGGGGAGGGTGGATGATCTAGTGATGGGGAGGGTGGATGATCTAGTGATGGGGAGGGTGGATGGTCTAGCGATGGGGAGGGTGGATGATCTAGTGATGGGGAGGGTGGATGATCTAGTGATGGGGAGGGTGGATGATCTAGCGATGGGGAGGGTGGGGTTGGATGATCGAGCGATGGGGAGGGTGGATGATCGAGCGATGGGGAGGGTGGGGTTGGATGATCTAGTGATGGGGAGGGTGGATGATCTGGTGATGGGGAGGGTGGATGATCTGGTGATGGGGAGGGTGGGGTTGGATGATCTGGTGATGGGGAGGGTGGGGTTGGATGATCGAGCGATGGGGAGGGTGGATGATCGAGCGATGGGGAGGGTGGATGGTCTAGTGAAAGGGGGGGGAGGTGGGGGTGGATGATCTAGTGATGGGGAGGGTGGATGGTCTAGTGATGGGGAGGGGGGGTGGATGATCTAGTGATGGGGAGGTTGGGGGTGGATGGATGAAGGCGAATGGGACACACGCATCAACTGCCGCGTCACTTCTTGTCCGCTGTCAACCTTTTCATCAGAAGAATAAAAGCTTTTCAAAAGACTGTATCTAATATGAAGCTGATAAAAGATAAAGAATAAAGTTTTTCTACCCATTTCTGACGCATTGACTTTCATTTGCTTGATTTGGATGTAAAACGCAGACAGCACACTGTTGGTATTGAGGAACTTTTACGTCACTTGCATTGGGTGAGTCCACAGTGTAAACTAATGCCGATGGAGTTTGACTAAACAGTCCCACCTAGAGGACATATTAGGCCAGTGCAGTCAGTAGCTCTGGGGCATAACGATGGTTTGATCAAATAAAATAAGTAAATAAATACCTAGCTATATAAATGTATACATATATGCAGTAATGCATCAAGGTTAAGTTTAGGTGTAAAATTAAGGATGCTATGATATACAGTTGGACATTTTTTAGTCTTGGGTTAGAAAAACACCCACTCACATGTTCATAAACTTCAAACGCTGGATTAGCATATTTAAGAGCGTCCCAATAACCCACCACGTCTGCCCGCATCAAGTACGGAATCTGAATAAACATATAATATGCCTCAAAATATTTAATCTGATTTAATATTTCTCGGTCCCTCCACATCAAGTACTTAATCTGAATAAACATAGCTATTTCTTTCCTCCAAATAGGGCTAACCCTAGTTCTTAGCACATAAAGTACTGATTCTTATTAAATATTCCTAGTTCTGTCCTCAAAATAATAAATCTGATAAACGTATCAACCACTTTCCCAAAAAAATACTGAATCTGATTCAACATATCAAGGTCTGTCCAAAGCAAAACAGTCATTCAGATTTAATATATATAGTTCTGTTCTCAAAATACTGACTCTGATTAAACATATTCAAGTTCGTCCACAACAAAATATAGATTATATTTAAACAGTTTGTTTCATCCATATATCCAAAATTATTATTTCAACTATGTTTGTCCACACCAAAACACAAATATTTTTTTCTGGAATTCTGAATCTAATTCATAAAAAAAGACTAAACGATAACTCTGACAATGTTTTCTCTGGATTATCTTCATGTTGACATTGGTCAAATAAGAAACTGTACATTTTCTGTTTTTTACTATCGGACATTAATCCTTCGATTCCTACAAACTGGGCCACATTCAACTGCCAAACAGGCTTAAGAAAATAACTTTGAGGGGTAACCCATAGAAAAAAGAGTTCCCTTTGTCTTGTAGCTGCCAGCAAAAGTGATTATGCTAGTTCATACAAATAGAGGAAAGTAAACTCTAGTAAGGAAATGTGTAATTTTGTATTATTGTAGCGATTTGTAAGTGATATACTGTATGAATTAAACATTTCCTGTCACTCAAAAAATATATCAGGTTGGAAAGACAAAAATGGCAGAGGAAGTATCCGACCGATTTAGGCACGTTCAATATCTGTACAATCTTAGTGACGCCATTAAAACCAAACCAATCCTGGTCCTCTGAACAGGACGAGATCCACATGGGATCTTGTCCCACATCTTCACCTGTCCATCACATGGGCCCTCACCCACCAAAGGAACTGTTTCCTGTGTCCTGTGTCTGGTGTGTGAGGTCCTCCTCGATGGTGACGTGAGAAGGGCTGTGATCTGTACACCTTTCGAAAGCTGGGAACTTTTCCTACTCGTAGAAGCAATCTGCCGGAGAGTCTTTGCTTTCAACAAATTCATCAAAAGAAAAGAGTCAGAAGCCGACAGAAAGAATGCAGAGATGATCAGAATAGATTTGTTCATCTGTTCTTCAAGGAAGGAGAGACTGAACAAAATTACAAAATACCTATGACAAATATTCGTTAGTTTAAAATAAATCATGCACAAAATAACATAAAATACGAACTGAAACCAAACTTTACTACCAAGTAGAACGGTAAATATTTAAATAACACATCCGTCACGCAAAAAAGTGTGAGTTGGTCAAACAAAGTGACAGGTTAGAGCAAGCCTTGTGCTTTCCAAAAACAGTTTTTAAACATTTGTATCCCAAACCGGGGGTCCGTCGACTCAGCAAGAGACTGAGAGTGAGTTTATTCGAGTTTGGTCCGGTTCGGTCCGGTTCGGTCCAGTTCCGTGTGAAGAACGTCTGGTAGCTGGATGAGAGGGAGGTTCTCATGCCTTTGCTTGATGTGATTGGAGGGTTGAGCCGTCAAAGAGCGTGCCGCTCAGCTAGTGGTCAGCTCCGACCCGGGGGGCGGGTCTAGGTTCTCAGCAATCTCTCCTAGCTCGTCCAGAAGCTCTGTGAAGGCCGGTCTTCTGTAGGACTCCAACTGGAAGACCCGAGGAGAAGTGGATTTAAAGGAGCCCTATTTCACCACCAGGTGTCATACCCTAATCACCTAGCGGCCATATAAGCTGGGTGGGGAAACCTTCTAGAATCTTGGGGAAACCATGACAACTCAAAGTATTATACACACCCCCGGGTGCAAATAGAATCATGGATGTGTCTATGCATCCATGTTTTTCCGACTTGGTAGCTCGAAGGCATCTAGGTTGGAGGTGATGTGTTTCCCATTCCGACTTTACACCGCCGGCCGTTAACGAACGCAGCATAACACCGCACTTGTTTGTGATGTTGTTTGCCTGTGTGGTGAAGGAGCTAGTCGTGATATAGTGTTGGATCGGTGCATAAGCTTGCATACTCGCCGATACCTGACATCGGAGGAATTTCCGATACTGGTATCGGAATCGGAACAACTCTATATATTTCGTTAAATTGCCATTCCAGCCACTGTGAATCTGAGTATTCATTCTGCCGGGGGGAGCTGTAGAGCAAATCCACGGCCTCCCCAGAGAGTGGAGCCTGACTCAGTAGCAGCTGTGGTTGTTGTGTTGTTTTGTGTTGTGTTGTGTTGTGTTGTGTTGTTCTCACCAGACAGCAGCTCGAGGCTAACTCCAGGACCCGCTGGGGACAGCCGCTCACCAGCTTCCCGAAGGCCTCTAGGTCCAGACCGTAGTCCTGCACACAGGTAACACATCCCAACGATGAGATATCCATGCTCTATTGCTTTTGCCAGAAATTTCCGGAAATGAACCATAAAGATTGGAAGAAATTTATGGGTGAATTTTGGAAAGTAGGACTTCAACGCAAATCCTCCCAAATGTGTATTCTTATCCCCACCTGTGTTCGGGGAAGTACTTCTGGATCGGCGGGGATCCTGGCCAGGATTTCACATAGAACGATGCCGAAGGAGAACACATCCACCTGCAAGAACACAGTGACACGCTCTCCAGGTCAGGAGTCTCCCTGGGAACGCTAGCCTCTGCCTGGGAACGCTAGCCTCTACAGTCAGGAGTCTACCTGGGAATGCTAGCCTCTACCTGGGAACGCTAGTCTTTACAGTCAGAAGTAAACCTGGGAACGCTAGCCTCTACCTGGGAACGCTAGCCTCTACCTGGAAACGCTAGCCTTTACAGTCAGGAGTAAACCTGGGAACGCTAGCCTCTACAGTCAGGAGTCTACCTGGGAACGCTAGCCTCTGCCTGGGAACGCTAGCCTCTACAGTCAGGAGTCTACCTGGGAATGCTAGCCTCTACCTGGGAACGCTAGTCTTTACAGTCAGAAGTAAACCTGGGAACGCTAGCCTCTACCTGGGAACGCTAGCCTCTACCTGGGAACGCTAGTCTTTACAGTCAGGAGTAAACCTGGGAACGCTAGCCTCTACAGTCAGGAGTCTACATGGGAACGTGCTAACACTCATTCCACTTGACTGAATTTAAAACTTATTCGGATGCCTTGCCATTTTGACTTTATTTAAGCATTTATTTGAACACACCTTTTCACTTCTATCAATTGGATCGATTTATTGATGTACAGGGGATGGAAACTGCAAAGTCAAATGACTAGGAGTTCTACTACCAATAACAAGAGCAACAGAAACACCAACAACAAAGTAACAAGGAGGAATAATGAAGAGGAAACGAGTGTCCTGGTCAGGATCCCCGTTCCCGGGCCTACCTTGCGGTCGTAGGGTTCCCCGCGCAACATCTCAGGGGCCATCCAGAAGGCGGAGCCCACCAGGGACAGCTTCCTGTCAGGGTCCTTCACCGGCAGCTCCACCACCTCGCGGGCCAGCCCGAAGTCCGTCACCAGGGCCTCCCTGCCCCGCGGGCCCACCCGGATCAGGCAGTTCTGGGGGGCAGAGACGGTACGGTAGGGTGTGGATGGTCAGTAGCAGAGCTTGAGCAGGCTTCAGCAGCTTCACATTTAAGATTGTTGTCAGACTCACTTGTGCGTATGTGGTCGTGTCTAGTCAACTACAGATCAAGGCATTAGCGCTGACAACGTTAGGGGTTTGATTCCCTGTCAGGATCTAGTATAAAGCGAGACGTTAACACTGCCAGGGTTATGGGTTTGATTCCCTGTCTAGCTCAAATAGTAGAGCAAGGCATTAGCACTGCCAACTTAAGGGGTTTGATTCCCTGTCTATCTCAACTATAAAGCAAAGCATTAACACTGCCAGTGTTAGGAGTTGTATTCCCTGTATAGATCTCCTGGAAGAGTAAGGCATTAACACTGCCAGGGTTATGAGTTTGATTCCCTGTGAGTGTGTGAGCTTTGGATGGTAAACA
The DNA here is from genome assembly GCF_949987615.1 of Pollachius pollachius. Taxonomy (NCBI): domain Eukaryota; kingdom Metazoa; phylum Chordata; class Actinopteri; order Gadiformes; family Gadidae; genus Pollachius; species Pollachius pollachius. Next base: position 2,923,775 of record NC_136934.1, on the reverse strand, counting down.
AGTAAAGACAACTGTAGTTACAGTCCTGTCACCAGCAGGGGGCATTATAGGGCTAACATCCTACAGGTTGATGGAAAGTTCACAAAAGCAACTTATACTGTTGCATCAATCCCTTTATTCAGTTAACAATCTAATAATAGCTTGTGGACAAGCTATTATTAGCTTGTCCACAAGCTAATAAACCCACTCATGCAGGTCTATTCAGCCCCTAGTGACAGAGGAGACAGACGTACGGACGCTGGCTCAATAGAGGCTGGCGTCACCGCTCCCTCCTCACGCTGAATAATTCAGTCCTTGACCAGAGCTCCATCACGGACACGCAACAGAACCCTGCATCAGGGGGCAGCGCTGTGGCCCCAGCCCCGGTGACGGGCAGCGGGGGGGGCACTGTTGCGTAGCGCCAGCGTATCGACCTGTCAGCAGGTGAGCCCACAGCCAACCCCAGACAGGAGAGCAAAGACAGGGTTGTTTTTACGGAAGAGAGGAGAGTGTGTGTTTGTGTGTGTTCTTTACAGACACACAAGTAGACACTCTCCCCCTCTCTCTGTCTGTCTGTCTCCTCTCTCTACTGTCTGTCTGTCTGTCTGTCTGTCTCCTCTCTCTAGTGTCTGTCTGTCTGTCTGTCTCCTCTCTCTACTGTCTGTCTGTCTGTCTGTCTGTCTCCTCTCTCTACTGTCTGTCTCCTCTCTCTACTGTATGTCTGTCTGTCTGTCTCCTCTCTCTACTGTCTGTCTCCTCTCTCTACTATCTGTCTGTCTCCTCTCTCTACTGTCTGTCTGTCTGTCTGTCTCCTCTCTCTACTGTCTGTCTCTGTCTCTCTCTCTCTCTCTCTCTCTCCTGTCTCTCTCTCTCTCTCTCTCTCTCTATGACACATGGCTTTCCCCAGGGCAAGGTGACTCTCACTCCTACTAGACACTAAATTTAGTTCCTCCCTCTCTTTCATCCTCCTCTTTTTCTTCCTCTCCCTTCCTTCTCTCTTTCTCTCTCTCCAAGCAAAGCAACTGTCCGGGAATAACCTGATATACAAAGACAGTGCCTGAGAGAGAGAGAGAGAGAGAGAGAGAGAGAGAGAGAGAGAGAGAGAGAGAGAGAGAGAGAGAGAGAGAGAGGGGGGGGGAGAGGGAGAAAGAGAGATGGGGGAGAGGGAGAAAGAGAGATGGGGAGAGGGAGAAAGGGAGAGAAAGTGATCGATAGAGAGAATTCTTCTACTGTTACTGGAACAGCTGGTCCTGGCAGTAGCTGATGGAAGTGCGAACCGTGAGAGGTAATTAACTAAAGTGCATTCATCTCTGCAGAGCTGCGGTCTCTTTCTAATCTAATTGACCTTCTGACTGAGGGTGATGTCACAACTCCAGACGCACTACCCAAACTCATTCTGAATGAAAGGAATGGCTGAAAAGTTTAAGGTTAAAGACAATGTGCGCGTGTGTGTGTGTGTGTGTGTGTGTGTGTGTGTGTGTGTGTGTGTGTGTGTGTGTGTGTGTGTGTGTGTGTGTGTGTGTGTGTGGTGTGTGTGTGAGTGTATGTGAAGGGGGGGGGGAATGTTTATAGAAACTTGGCATGACAACAGCCCACACACACACAAGAGCGGGCACGCTCATGCATACACGCACACGCCCCTGTGCACGGTTTATATTAGCATGACAACAGGCAGGCTGTGTTGGCGTCTCCCACTGCATTAACCTCTTTAACTTTTGTTCTGCAGAACCTGGCAACCCAAATTAAAGAAGGCCACACACACACACACACACACACACACACACACACACACACACACACACAAATGGCGTTGCTACGACACATACTTTGAGAACACTCAAAGTATGTGTGGACAAAGGAGGGACGTTTGTCATGGTCCTGGATCGGGACGTACAGTTGTCACCTTATTGTTGTCCAATCAGGTTAGCGAGGTGGCGGAACCATTCTTAAATGGGTCCCCTCTCGTCACATCATCTAAAACATTTGAGTTTAAATGGAGAGTGAATAGGGAATCGTACGACCGGTCAGATTCGAGTTTGTTGTAGTTACTACAATGCGGTTTGGCTGCTTGAATTGTTTTCAGTCTCTAAGTATAGAAGCTAAGTTAAAGCCCATTGTTCACTCATTCAAACATACACACTTCCTAACACACACTTTACTCCTGTATTCATCACTACTGGTCACTCATTCACACACACACACTCCTTCACACACTTTACTCATGCATTCATCCCACTTTAGAACCAGCCCACCTGATACTCATGCATTCATCACTACAACATACTGTTCAGGAACAAGCATGCTTTATGCCTGCCTGCACGTGTTAGACAAAGTTATATACATATGTAAGACATAACTTATATATTACAGCAGCTTTCAAGATTGTAAGCTGCTTTTGCAAGGTCCTACAGAAATAGAGTTCTTCCTCTGATGCCATCCCCGTGTGGGCCTGTCTCTGGTCAGCTCCTGTGGCCGGGGCTCACCTTGGAGTTGAGGTCCCGGTGGTAGATGTTCTTGTAGTGCAGGTAGATCATGCCTCTGCTGATGTCACAGGCCAGCTCCACTTTCTCCCGCCAGCAGAGCGGGACGTCCTGGCTGGCCAGCAGCTCCTCCAGACACCCCCCGTTCACGTACTGGACAGAGCGGAGCCGACAGAGACTCTCAGAACCATCTCGACCAGTGGTTCTCCAGGGGTCCGGCCTCGGGACCCACATCTCACCATGGCCGTTAACTTGAGACCCACTTTTATACGTTCCATACCAAGCAAATGTATTTCTCAGAAAAATGGGCCAGTAAACACACACACACACAGTGACATCATGGCCTTTTATAAGCAACTAATATTTTCATCTCTGCAGCATTCAAAGCTCATTACTCTAGCAATGCAACAAAATAGAAGAAGTAGAAGTAAAAACGATTTTATTACACACTCTGCGACCCATTCAGAACAAGTCTGCGAGCCGCTATTGGGTAGCGACCCACCAACACTGATCTAGATGAAGTGGCTCCTCTGATTTGATTAAGCAGTAATGTAGCTATGGTGGGACGGGTCTTCATCGTTAATAATAACTCGACAGCCCATCTTGCTTTATCCTGTCTGATCATTAGAAGTAGTTCTTGTAGTAGTATTAATGGAATTTGCATAGGATTGTAATTGGTTCATTAATCATTATAATTAATACCGTTTTTTGAATGAGTATATTATAGCTTGTCTTTTTACAACAATATTATTATTCATCATTATACCCACCCTAAAGTGGGTCAAAAAGGTTTATTATTCCATCTGGATGACTCACCCACAGCCCGGGTGTGTCATGTGTACCCACGGGTTGTACGCTCCAAGGTTTAATCAATCCTATCGTGACATTGATGTAAAATGATGATCATTTGCTATCAAAGACGTCTCTCTGGCGCTCCCAGTTATCACGGGGCCACGAGTCTATTTCCAGCGGGTATAAATCACAGCTCGGCGTCCCTTATGCTAAGTGTTGTTGTGGCTGTGAGACCAAGCTAGAGACGTTCTGCTCTGACTGAACCGCGATGAAAATGATCTGCGATTGTTTAGGAAACCTCGAAGGCTTTTAGGCTTGTGTTTAAAAACGTATTGAAATCACTCATGGGAGAGAGGAGATATTTCAGTAATATTGTAATATAGACAGGAATTAATCAAATTTAAGTATAACCAATTATAATTTATTTAAATTCAATGTAGATTTATCACCCTTCCAAGATGGATGCATTCATCACCTATTTGTCTCTTTGATATTTGCGATTTATGTTGTGGTCGTATTGTACTATTTATATCCTCAAAGGAAAATATATCATTAATATACATTTATATACATTGTATATAAATGTATAATGATTAATTTATGAAGTGATTCTGGTCATATTAACAGGATTAGACAAGTTACTATTAAAGTACTTCATTGACACCCAAAAGTAAATGCACCCATTCAACGACTCCTGGTCATGGATTACATTTGTATCTGTGTGTATCTGTGTGTATCTGTGTGTATATTGCATCTGTGTCATTCAGAATACAGCAAGCACACCAACACACAAACGTTGAGCTAACCATGTGCAGGAGCTAGGTGGCTAGCACTCACCTCTAAGATAGGGTACAACTTGTCTTCTTTGACGCATATGCCGAGATATCTGCCGAAAAAAACAGTAACAAACATTACAAACCAATAACAAATATTACCAATATATTTTGCATGAACAAATTATAATTATTTTAATCACACTTTTTGAAATACTTGTTTGGAATGTGGATATGGTGGGGCAATGATAACCCAATGATGAGAGTGTTCAACTCCCTTTCACAAGATACTAGGTTCGATCCCCAATGTCCACAAGCTGCCCGGCGGGGTCGTAGAGCGAGAAGACCTCCCCCCACCTGCTCCTCACCCCCCCTGTCTCAAGAATCAACTCTGAGACGCTCAGCACGAGAGCATCTGCTACGTGACTGGAAGGCGGGTCCTATTTGAATAGAGTCCAACTGAAGGACTCTTTGGGGGCGGGACTACGGCTTGGAGCTGTGCCCGCCTTCATTTCCATGTCCTGCTCTAGGTCAGATCTGATTGGCCGTAGCCCCCTGTACTCAGCTTTGTTTATGCATCATCATCGCGATGGAGGCTGAGTCAACACCAGGCGGTCATTTGATTACTTTTGGTTTGTTTTCTATTGTTGTTGATTTCTCTTTGGGGTGGGGGGGAGGGGGAGGGGGTGATGTTTGTCTGACTATTATCGTTGTTTCTTGTGGGGTGGCGTTTGTTTGTTTTCTGTTGATGTTTGTTTTTGGGCGGGCTGAAGTTTGTTTCCTTTCCACGTTTACAAGTCAGTCCTTTTACTCAAACGTCTGAACCATAGATGCTGGATGTCTAAAAAGGCGAACAGAAATATGAATCATGAATAGCGGTCAACCAATGAATACGTTCAGAGCAGTGAGCTAAGGAAAGGAACTGCAACAGGAGGAAAGCTTTTGTTATGAGTTATTATGTCTCACGCAACGCACGATGCACTAAGATAAAAGACCTCAGCACAGAGATTATTACCAACGCAACCGATATGAAAGAAGGCCACTCACATCTCTGACGCAGCTCTCTGCTGGACACAAGGGTGCCTACAAACATCGCTTATATAACACACACCGAGAAGGCCTGAGTCAAGGTGTTGTGTACCAGGTCTCTCTCTCTCTCTCTCTCTCTCTCTCTCTCTCTCTCTCTCTCTCTCTCTCTCTCTCTCTCTCTCTCTCTCTCTCTCTCTCTCTCTCTCTCTCTCTCTCTCTCTCTCTCTCTCTCTCTCTCTGACCTTCACTAAGTGCCTCCAGGGACATATCTTGGACAAACACAACGTCTGACCTGCAGTCTTACGTCACCGCTGTGTTTTCTTATTCATCAGACGCTTTAATCCAGGATGACTCACAGGGAATCAGAGACAGGTCATTAAGGAGCAGGTAGGGGTCAGACAGTACAGAGACAGGTCATTAAGGAGCAGGTAGGGGTTAGACAGTACAGAGACAGGTCATTAAGGAGCAGGTAGGGGTCAGACAGTACAGAGACAGGTCATTAAGGAGCAGGTAGGGGTCAGACAGTACAGGGCTGGTCATTAAGGAGCAGGTAGGGGTCAGACAGTACAGAGACAGGTCATTAAGGAGCAGGTAGGGGTTAGACAGTACAGAGACAGGTCATTAAGGAGCAGGTAGGGGTTAGACAGTACAGAGACAGGTCATTAAGGAGCAGGTAGGGGTTAGACAGTACAGGGCAGGTCATTAAGGAGCAGGTAGGGGTTAGACAGTACAGAGACAGGTCATTAAGGAGCAGGTAGGGGTTAGACAGTACAGAGACAGGTCATTAAGGAGCAGGTAGGGGTTAGACAGTACAGAGACAGGTCATTAAGGAGCAGGCAGGGGTTAGACAGTACAGAGACAGGTCATTAAGGAGCAGGTAGGGGTTAGACAGTACAGAGACAGGTCATTAAGGAGCAGGCAGGGGTTAGACAGTACAGAGACAGGTCATTAAGGATCAGGTAGGGGTTAGACAGAACAGAGAGAGGTCTTTAAGGAGCAGGTAGGGGTTAGACAGTACAGAGACAGGTCATTAAGGAGCAGGTAGGGGTTAGACAGTACAGAGACAGGTCATTAAGGAACAGGTAGGGGTTAAACAGTTCAGAGACAGGTCATTAAGGAGCAGGTAGGGGTTAGACAGTACAGAGACAGGTCATTAAGGAGCAGGTAGGGGTTAGACAGTACAGAGACAGGTCATTAAGGAGCAGGTAGGGGTTAGGAGTCATCTTGCTCAAGGACGCCTCCAGGTTAGACTGCAGGCCTATGGGATTTGATCTTCTGCTACTTCTGTTATATTCAAATACAGATTCATTTTGAGGCACCAAATAAATTTATCAGGAGAGAGAGACCACATAAAGGGAAAACGAAAGAGTGAGAAAACCAGTGGGAGGGTGAGTGGGGTGTGTGTGTGTGTGTGTGTGTGTGTGTGTGTGTGTGCATATGTGAGACAGAGTCTCACATGCGTGTGGGCGCGTGAGAGAGTGTAAAGATGTGTCACTGGATGGATGGATGAATGACAGATGGATAGTCAGGGTGGAGGTTCCGGGTGGAGACCTGCCTGACGATGTTGGGGTGAGAGAGCTTCTGCAGGAGGCTGATCTCTCTGACGATGCTGTCCTGGTCGACGTCGTTCTTGTATATCTTCACCACCATCACCTTACAGCTGCTGCTGTGATTCACCTGAGGGACGGACACACAGACACACACGGAACCACAGACACACGGAACCACAGACACACGGACACACACGGACACACATGGGCACACAGACTGTCAACCCTCGGTACTAGTAAAGCACTGGGTTCGATTCCCCTATGTTAGTGGTATGGCCACCTTGTAAGTAAGAAGTATAACCAGTGCCCACTACCTACTCCTTCATTACAAGAGGGTAACAAGGTTTAATGCCCCCCCTTGCAGTTTTGGTTTCCGGCCCCGGCTCAGTGACATACCCCCCAGAGCTTCTGCTACAACGCAGTAGGACTGCTGGATCAGAAGTTCTGCTGTAACAGGACTGGCTCTCTCTCTCTCTCTCTGTCTCCCCCTCTGTCTCTCTCTCTCTGTCTCCCCCTCTGTCTCTCTCGCCCTCTCTCTCTGTCTCTCTCCCTCTCTCTCTCTCTCTCTCCATCTCTCTCTCTGTCTCTCTCGCCCTCTCTCTCTCTCTCTCTCCATCTCTCTCTGTCTCTCTCGCCCTCTCTCTCTGTCTCTCTCCCTCTCTCTCCATCTCTCTCTCTGTCTCACCCTCTCTCTCTGTCTCTCTCTCTCTCTCTCTCTCTCGCTCTCGCTCCATCTCTCTCTCTCTGTCTCCCCCTCTGTCTCTCTCGCCCTCTCTCTCTGTCTCTCTCCCTCTCTCCATCTCTCTCTCGCTCTCCCTCTCTCTCCATCTCTCTCTCGCTCTCTCTCCCCCTCCCTCTCCCTCTCTCTCTCCCCATGAGGCCCCTGCAGCTTGTTATTCCAGCTGGCTGCAGATTTCAGCCCCAGGGGTGAGTTATGTAAGGGTGGGGAAGGGTGGGGAGAGGTGGGGAATGGGTGGGGAAAGGCTGGGGGTGTTTATGGTTTACGGCGGTCAGGGTGACCACGTGACATCATCGGCACCAATGTTTAGGCTTCCGTGAGGCCAAGTGAGGCAACCGCGGGGGAGAGGGGGTCATGATGTAACAAGTGCTTAGATGGTAGTTTGCACTCACACACCCACACCTCAGGAGGGTCTGGTGGTGAGTGAGTTTGGTTCACGGCCTGGAGGAGTCTGGATCAAGCCCTCTGCCACTCACATGTCCTGTGCTGCTGCTGCTGACGGGGTTTACCTAGCTCTAGGAGTCTAGAAGCTGACCTATGGTTCTGGAACTTTAGAGTTGTAGAAAATGAACGCAGAAAGCAACTTGATGCGTGATCTAATTGAACTGCACTACCGCTCGTTCCTTTGCTAACCTTTTGTCTCTTACAGCAGCTCTGCCCTCTGTCCAGTAAGTCCTTAAACTAATCTCTTATTTTGTAGGGGCTCTAATATTGATTGCATTCTTTGGCGGTTCCCAGACTCATTTATCAGTCACTTTGGATGGAGTGACTGAATGACTTAACACACTCTCACACACCTACACACACCCACACACTCACCCAGGAGGATGTGTTTCGAAAGCCCCCCCCCCCCCACACACACACACACACACACACACACACCCAGAGTTTCAACAGAAGCCTTTTTCCTTTTACTGTGGAAACTGGAAACCATTAAACCCAGGTCTTGAGGCACTGTGTTTCCGGTTAGGACATCTGCGTGTGTGTGTTGTGTGGTCGCAACAAGGCTATTACTTTGTGTGTGCGTGTGTGTGTGTGCATGCGTACATAGGTGTGTGCCTACGTGTGTGTTGTCTGTTCACACTGGTGAAGTTACTGTGTGTGCTTGCCTATGTGTGTGTTTGTGTTCGTGCGTACGTACATGTGTGTGTGCCTACGTGAACGTTTTCTGTGTCTGTGTCTATGTGGGTACCTGCGTGATTGCATGTGTGCATGTGTGTGCATGCGTTTTCGTACCTTGTACAGCCTGTGTGTGTGTGTGTGTGTGTGTGTGCGTGCATGTTGGTACCTTGTACACCCTGTGTGTGTGTGTGTGTGTGTGTGTGTGTGTGTGTGTGTGCCTGTGTGTGCATGTGTGCGTGCGTGCGGGTACCTTGTACACCCTGGGTGTGTGTGTGTGTGTGTGTGTGCGTGCGTGCGGGCGGGTACCTTGTACACCCTGGGTGTGTGTGTGTGTGTGTGTGTGTGTGTGTGTGTGTGTGTGTGTGTGTGTGTGTGTGTGTGTGTGTGTGTGTGTGTGTGTGTGTGTGTGTGTGTGGGCGGGTACCTTGTACACCCTGGGTGTGTGTGTGTGTGTGTGTGTGTGTGTGTGTGTGTGTGTGTGTGTGTGTGTGTGTGGGCGGGTACCTTGTACACCCTGGAGAAGAAGCCGGTCCCGATGAGCTCGGCGCTGAAGCTCTCCCAGAACTCCAGCTTGCGGACGGCGGTGCGGAGCTTCTGCCAGCGGTCCGCTTGGCAGTAGGAGTCCACCGACTCCCCCAGCAGGGTGGGGCTGGTGGGCTCCGCCGGGACGTCCACCTCACACATCCTGGGGATGTCCGCTGGGGGGGGGGGGGGGGGGGGGGGCACTCAGGTGAATATAGATGTACACACCGTGGAACATAGTAGAACCACACACACACACACACACACTGGTAAGTAAAGCCCATGGAACAAAATGTAGAAACAACAGACACACACACACACACACACACACACACACACGCACAAACACAGGTGAATAAAGACCATGGAACAAAATGTAGAAACACACACACACACACACGCACACAGATTAACAAAGATTTACACAACATGGAACATAATGTCGGACCCCACTCACACATGCGCACACAGAGAGGCGTATGTGCGTGATGGAACACAATCTAGATATAAACACGCGCACACACACACAAACAAAGGAAGGCAAAACAATCAGCAGCACGGGGCACGGTTAAAATAACCTCGTGGCAGCACTGTGGCTCTTCAGTTGCACCGACTACAGTAACAGAGCAATTACTCAGCCCTCCTCCCACCACTGCACTCAGCGCCGGGGCCTGTGAAAGACCTCCACACTGCCACAAGCACACCCAGCGAGGGCTGACACCGGGAGCACTGCCACCTCCTCACCACCACCATCATCACCGCCATCATCATCCGGCTGCAGGAGAGGCGATGAGGAGGGGGAGGGGCAGGAGGAAGAGTAGGCAGGGGAGAGCTGGAGATGAGGAGGAAGAGGAGAAGGCGGAGGAGGAGAGAGGAGGCGAGTGGCTCCACTTTATTATCTTCCCAGACAAAGCTGTGCATAATTCAGCCTCAAAATAGAGACAACAGCTTGTTCAGGGAGGAGAACAACATGTTTACCCGGCTCCACTCCACTGCGATAGCTGTGAGGGGAAGGCCTCACACTGTAAAGGATTTGGACAAGATTGGATATGTTCTGGTGCGATCTGCAAACTACACACTGTGAACTACACACTGTAAATCACAGACTGTAAACAACACACAGTAAACTATTCACTGTAAATCACAGACTGTAAACAATTCACAGTCAACAACACACTATAAACTATTCACTGTAAATCACAGACTGTAAACAATTCACTGAAAACAATCCGCAGTGAAGTACACACTGTAAACAACACACTGAACTACACACTGCAAACAGCACCCTTTAAACAACACATTGTGAACTACACACTGCAAACAGCACACTGTGAGCAACACAGTACCCTACACACTGTAAATAACTCACTGCAAAGAAAGACTAAAGTGCACTTGGTTCTATGAACATCTTTACTGTACCGACAGCGATATATTGTTTCACTTCTTATGACAAATGTACTTATTGTAACAAATGCACTTATTGTAAGTCGCTTTGGATAAAAGCGTCTGCTAAATGCCCTCAATGTAAATGTAAATGTAAACATAAAGTCAGTCTTTCACCATTCTTCAGATTTTCACGACTAAGGAGATAATCGCAACCTCTTTTCAGAGGCTGGGAATCACAATATATTGAGGAATATTTTCTCATTTTCATCGTTTTAGCTCAAAGCACTTGGCCAGAGCAGAGCAGATCATCACATTTTGAATGACTTAAGATATGTTTCTCTTCGCTCTTTATGGTCGCGCTAAAAACACGAACGTACGTTTGCACTCTGCACGCTCTGGGCTTAACCGGGAAACGATTAGAAACAGGATTAATCTTCCCGTTGAGGGATGAGGAGCGGGACTTTGGGTGAGGAAGGATGTCAACGCAGGCAGAGAAGCCCAAGGTGAGACCCTCCCCCTGGCTGAAGAGGCTTCACTTCCTCCTCAGAGGACGGCCCTGACTCATAGGAGCCAGGACGAGCTGGTCCGACGGCATTGTTTTCAGACTGGCAACCACCATGACAACCCTTCCCCCTCACCCCCCTCCCCCTCCCCCTCACCCTCACCCGCCGAGGATCACAATGGCCCTGGTGTCCAGGAGCACGCATGCAGGGCATGGGTCCGTCCCGGGGGGGGAATCAACCGTCTTCCAGGGCTGTTTAGTGGGCCGTTCGGGGGGGGATGAGTCTTTGTTTACAGGGACTTAGTGTGGATGTTGTGACGATAACTCAGGTTTTAAGCCAACAGAAAACCCACAGCTGAGAGGTAGAAGGGAGTGCTAATGCCCCCCCCCCCCCCCTTTTAACTATTTTGACATTCAGTATTGACTTACAGTGAAGAATGTCATTAGCATTAGCATCCTGCTCAAGGAGTCCTACAGGTTGACTGTGGATATTGGGTTTCGAACACAGTGGTCTGTCTGTCTCCATCTCTGTAGCCGTCTGTCTCTCCCTCTCTCTGTCTGTCTCCGTCTGCCTCTGTCTCGTGTCTCTATAGCCGTGTGTCTCTCCCTCTCTCTGTCTGTCTCCGTCTGCCTCTGTCTCGTGTCTCTATAGCCGTGTGTCTCTCCCTCTCTCTGTCTGTCTCCGTCTGCCTCTGTCTCGTGTCTCTATAGCCGTGTGTCTCTCCCTCTCTCTGTCTGTCTCCGTCTGCCTCTGTCTTGTGTCTCTATAGCCGTGTGTCTCTCCCTCTCTCTGTCTGTCTCCGTCTGCCTCTGTCTCGTGTCTCTATAGCCGTGTGTCTCTCCCTCTCTCTGTCTGTCTCCGTCTGCCTCTGTCTCGTGTCTCTATAGCCGTGTGTCTCTCCCTCTCTCTGTCTGTCTCCGTCTGCCTCTGTCTTGTGTCTCTATAGCCGTGTGTCTCTCCCTCTCTCTGTCTGTCTCCGTCTGCCTCTGTCTCGTGTCTCTATAGCCGTGTGTCTCTCCCTCTCTCTGTCTGTCTCCGTCTGCCTCTGTCTCGTGTCTCTATAGCCGTGTGTCTCTCCCTCTCTCTGTCTGTCTGTCTCACTGTGTTTCTGCTCTGTCTCTGAGTGAGCGTTCGACACCCTCCGGCTCCGATTCCTCATTCCTCAACATTCTTCCCCCTTGGTTGCGTTACGTTTCCTGGGCACGGCTCACGGTTCCTCCCAATGCTTGTTTATCCAGAGATAAGTCTTCCATCAACACAATGCACTCTGTTCCTTATCTGACCGCCATGACGCCCTCACCACAGCCCACCTCCAGCCCCGGCCAGTGGACCTTCTGGGAGGTTCTGTGACCCAGCATCTGTGATGTCATCCTGGGCTGGATGGGGGAGGATGGGCGGTCGAGGCGGAAGGTTTGTTTTCTCACCGAGTCAATCTTGACCCCTGTCTGACCCCAAGAGAGACCTGGGGTCAGACGGGGGGGCGGTGACGTTGCTGGCTTGAAGTCTTTCTCTGAGCAGATAAGGTCATGAGTCAGCTTCAGACGGTTGAACACACCAAAGACACCCCTTCATCCTTCTCGCCCCCCGAGACCTTTCTCCCTCTCTGATGAAGCCTGTTCCTCTTCGCCGTGGAAACGGGTGAAGGTTGTGTTCACAGGAAGTCTGCATGCGTCAGGTTCTGTTGACGCCCAAGGCTGCTCCTATCCAGGCTGTGTGTTTGTGCATGTGCGTGTGTGTGTGTGTGTGTGTGTGTGTCAGTGTCTGTGTTTATGTGTGTTTGCGTGTGTGTGTCTGTCTATGAGAGTGTCTGTGTGTGTGTATATTTGCATGTGTGTGTGTGTGTGTCTATGTGTGTATATGTGTGTGTGTGTCTACCTCGCCTATTCATTACAGTTCCTGTGTACGTCTGTCCCTCCCGGTTTATTAGTTGTCGCTGGTGTTGGTACACATCAGTTCATTATTACGCTCCTGTCAACACTGAGGCTGTGTACTTTGTTTTATAGGGGAGGGAGCGAACATGCCAGCTAGTGACGTCATGGCAACGAGTCACAGCCTTCACACCTCATGGTGAAAATGGAACAAGTCTCGCCAGAAGCCAAAATCTGCTTTTGCTCTACATGTGGCAGCCATATTAACAGACTTATGGAGGCCTCACCCACAGTGAGGTAACAGGAAGTCACACAAGAAACACGCACACAGCAACACTTTAACCAGACACTCTGTTATTCTGATCCAGTGTTTTAGCTTTTGTGTGACGGGAGCCATGAAGTGCCATTCCCAGGTGAGCCCAGGTGGGGAGGAGAGATGTATTCTGAGACCTGAAGCAGTAAACTCACCAAGCCAAGGCTGACTGTGTCCGGTCTAGACCTCTCTCAGTGTCAGACTCTAATAGAGGTATGGTCTTAATAGAGGTTCAGACTCTAATAGAGGTACAGACTCTAATAGAGGTACAGTCTCTAATAGAGGTTCAGGCAGACCTCTCACAGTATCGGACTCTAATAGAGGTACAGACTCTAATAGAGGTACAGACTCTAATAGAGGTTCAAGCAGACCTCCCACAGTCTCAGTTTCTAAGATAGATACAGACTCTAATAGAGTTTCATGCAGACCTCTGACAGTATCGGACTCTAATAAAGGTACAGACTCTAATAGAGGTACAGACTCTAATAGAGGTTCAGGCAGACCTCTCACAGTATCAGACTCTAATAGAGGTACAGACTCTAATAGAGGTACAGACTCTAATAGAGGTTCAGGCAGACCTCTCACAGCATCGGACTCTAATAGAGGTTCAGACTCTAATAGAGGTTCAAGCAGACCTCCCAGTCTCGGTTTCTAATAGAGGTACAGACTCTAATAGAGGTTCAGAATCGAATAGAGTTTCAGACTCTAATAGAGGTTCAGACTCTAATAGAGGTTCAAGCAGACCTCTCACAGTATAGACTCTAATAGAGGTAAAGTCTCTAATAGAGGTTCAGGCAGACCTCTCACAGTATCAGACTCTAATAGAGGTTCAAGCAGACCTCCCACAGTCTCAGTTTCTAATAGAGATACAGTCTCTAATAGAGGTTCATGCAGACCTCTCACAGTATCGGACTCTAATAGAGGTACAGACTCTAATAGACGCTCAGACTCTAATAGAGGTTCAGGCAGACCTCTCACAGTATAGACTCTAATAAGGGGTTCATGGAGGCCATTTTCAGCAGCTTTTTGTCTAGAGGCCACAGATGTTGTGCTGTGGAGGCTGACGTCAGATAAGGACACCAGGACAGGGAACCACACATAGCTGTGGCTGCCAGCTAGTTGTGGCTAACCGCTAGCTGTGGCGGCATGCTAGCGTTCAGCAGTGTTCACTTGGGCGATTTCGGAAGGTTTTCTGCATCAGTTGAGTTTGTTAGTACGATCAACCACTGTAATTTATGTGCCGTTGGATATTAACATTAACATAATACTACTTTAGACACTCCAAAATACTACTATGCGGAAATTACAAACAACATTATGTTATACTCCGACATAAAACAAGTATAATAACTATGCAACACTATGCCTTTCTAAACACCCATACTGCTACAAATGACTACTACATTTACATTTAGGGCATTTAGCAGACGCTTTTATCCAAAGTGACTTACAATAAGTGCATTTGTTACAATAAGTACATTTGTCATAAGACTACTAATGCTAGTTACAGTTTCAGTTAGAGCTACAAATGTGGCTGCCATCCAAAAGCGAATGGAACAGAAACTGCCTGCTAGCTGTAGCTACCAGCAGTTGTAGCTTTTTCGCTACTCAATGTTTTGTCGTCATTAAACGACAAAACAAAACAGCAATTTGTTTTTGTTTTCATGATTAAAGAAAGGAGTGCACGTAGCATTTTCTGAGATTACAAAATGGCTTTCATACTTTGTAACCCAAGCCTTAGAAACGTCATGCTTGGGCTGCAATTAGAGGGTTTTTCAGTGACAGCAGGACTGGCCAGTCCAACTGATGTCCTTGGAAAGTCATGGGCGCAGCTCCCACAGGCAGTAGTTTGTGGTCACTGGGTCAATAGCACGGCATAATTCTGCAGCGCTGGGAAAACTGCTCATATTCTTTACTTCAAGATAAAAGCCCCTTGAGAAAACAAGTACTCAATTGAGTACAAGCTGTGAAGAAGGCCTATTTATATATATATGTCTATATATATATATATATATATATATATATATATATATATATATATATATATATATATATATATATATATATATATAAATCACATATTGAGGTACTTTTACAAGTTAAAGTTGCACATTCATCATCAAAACCTCATGTCCTTAACCACTGGATGAATATTGCCACAGATATTTCTAAACAGCCAATAGTTTATAGAGTTTATGGTCTGCACAGTAGTGGACTTTCAGGTTTCACCGGTTTCCCAAGCAAACTAGCCTCACATATTTTATCGCTGTCAACAATAAAAATGATTTGAAGCGTAGAGACACCTACAAACATCGCTGCCTCATGATTCAAACAGGTAACAAACCCTGAGGGAAGCTTTAAGATACTGACGCCATCCAAAGAGAGTCTGGCAAAATCAGGGCAAAACAGACAAAACCAAACCTTACCAATGTTTTCTTTGCTCGACCACAGATCTACGTATTGGACAGGGTACAACGGAAAAGTTGAATATTGATTCTGCAGATTGATTCTTAGGTCACTCAAGTTAAGTACAAATACCGATATTGTTCTTTAGCAGAGTCCAGTTGAGTAATAACTACTTCTTTAGGATGCAGGATAACTGTGTGATAAATGTTTCTCATGGAAGATACAATTTGAGGAACAGAAAAAGCTGTTAGTCGAAGGAGTCGAAGGCTCCGCTTCACTTCCCTCAGCGCAACATGCTACATGCTACATGCTACATGCTAGGCGCTACATTCTACACGCTAGGCTTCCAAATTCACCCAGAACTCAGAGAGTGGCTTCCTGGACTCCGGCGTCGCCGAGGGACACACCTTGAATGGGAAATTACCACCACAGATGTATTGTGTCATGGATACGCCCAACGGGATTTGTTCTGTTGTGTGGTCCACTTAACTCTTAATCTTATCTGAGCTCCTGTTCACCTGCTACACACTTCCAGTGTCGGCACTGTTTGTGTAGAAAGGAACCAGCAGCGTCAACAGCAGGGTTGCTATCTTCCACACAAAGCCACGAAAGTATCAGACAATTAAACATAAAGGTTATCTGATCCAGCAGACCCAACGCTAATGCTATGCTATTCATGCAACCGGCTCTACTGAAATAACTAGGGGAAAGTTAGGGGATAACATACAACAAACGGATTACGTTACATAAAAGGAACATGGAGTTGCTAATTCCCAGCTTGACGCGGTTTGGTACAGTTGCGATGTCTGGTGAGCCGGCGTTTCAGTCTGAGCCAAACTCCCGGGCCCCTGGGGCCCGGTGGCCTGAGACGGCATCAACCAGGCCCCACATCAACACGTCGCCTCAGACCAACATAACCCCTCAGCGGTCTCCTTGTGCTATGATTGACATGGGTTTAGGAAGTGGCCATCGGACAGTAAGTGAACCATAAAGAGTGTGATGTAAAATGTGATTATTTTACGTTCCTGACCCAAATATGCATTCGTCTCTGCTCCAATTCCGTGAGCCCCTAGGATTAAGCGTGGATGTATTAGGGATGCTATTAGGGACATTTACATGCGCTAGGATTGCACAGCTACCCTCTGATTGGTCAGCTCATCACAACCTGGGAAACTTGCACACATTTGACCTCAACCGCTCAACTGTCTCTTCCCAGCCTTGACTCCCCATCGCAGACGATGACACACGGCATGGGCTCCATGTTTTCCTTCAGCAGATCTCTTCTGAGTGCGTGCGGTCCGGTTCAACGGAGCGGCCTCGCCCAGCCCCAGAGTCCATTCGGTCTGCCTCGGGGCCAGGTGAGGCCGCGTCAACCAGCCGTCATCCACTCACACAACCTACACCGGTGTTTTCAGCGGAATGGGCCAAGGAAATGACCTTATGACCTTATATCTTCAACTGGTGCATAATGCAAACACTGCTCTTGTGTCGAAAGCGTAACCCAAGAGCCGATGGGTTCACAGACGTAACCGGGGCAGTGTTGTGGAGCCGCGAGCGGGCACACCAGAAAGCCACAGTGCAGGAAGGTATGCTAGTAAATGGGATTTACAAGCAGACTACTTCCCGTATACGAGTTTAACACAAAAACCTTATAACATTCGTAACTGGCAAGCATGCTACTTCCTTTATACGTGTTTAACACCAAAACATTATAGCATGCGTAACTAGCAAGCTACGGCCATGTATCGTAAACATCTGTGTAGTTTAAGCTCTTTAACACACAGAAGCACCTATAGAACGCTTTACTAGCATGCTGTAGCCTCTATGTGTGTTATAGAAGATAGTTAGCATGCAGTACCCTCTGTATGTGTTGTATTTATTAGAGCACGCTATGTGTTTCAGAGGATATAGCAAGCTATTGAAGTGCTATCCACGATCTGCACAGCAACAATGATATACTAAATAAAACATGTTGCTTGCAAAAGAGGGTTATGTAGCATTCTACTAAAGCATATATAGCATGCTACTTAAGCATGCTACATACAGGATGTGTGCTATATATTGTCTGTATAGGATGCTACTAAAGAATGCCACACAGACGATGTGTGCTATTTCCTCTATAGAGGATGCTAATAGGGCATGCTACATAGAGGATGTATGCTACTAAAGCATGCTACATAGAGAAAGCATGCTATATCCTCTATGCACCATGTTGTTTGAAGGATGCGTGCTATATCCTCTATGTAGCATGCTACTAAAGCATGCTACTTCCAAAGTGTGCTATACCCTCTAAGTAGCATGCCACATAGAGGATGCGTTCTATATCCTCCATGTAGCATGCTACTAAAGCATGCTACATGGAGAATATGCGCTATATCCTCTGTGTAGCGTGCTACATAGAGGATGTGTGCTACATCCTCTGTGTAGCATCCTTTTTGGAGGGTGCGTGCTACATCCTCTGTGTAGCATGCTATTTGGAGGATGAGTGCTACGTGATCCTCCAGCATTAGGCAGCAGGGCTCTGTAAACAGACGGGCAGTACGATCCCCTCCTCCGCAGATGAATCATAGTTATGGTGCAACCGTCCCTCTACCCTCACCACATCTCAGAGATATTCTCCAAGGCCTCCACCCACACACACACACTCACACTCACACACACACACACACACACACACACACACACACACACACTGTACTGCACGAAGCGTTTGTTTTCTTGTTGTCTTGTTTTGGAACCCACGGCGGCGCGGCCGGACGTGATTGGTCAGTAGGGATGTTTAGGGGCGGAGCTTGGGCCGGGGATAGTGGTCCACATAGAGGCCACTGAGCGGCCGCGTGTAGGCACGGAGGAATGGGCTGCAGGGAATGTCAGAGGTCGACACATTGTGGCCAACGCACAAAGATGCCCTTGTTCACTTCCCGGAGCCCCATCTGTCGCCCACCCAGCCTACACACACACACTCTCACACACACACACACACACGCAGACGCACACACACACACACTCACGCAGACACATGCATACACACTCTCATGCAGACACAAACACACACACACACACACACACACACACACTCACGCACACAGCCAGTGGTTAGAGGTTGTGTGTGTTCGCACCCAAGTGTGGCTGGGTGTGTGTTTGACTTCTGTAGCCGACGGACAACATTTGCATTCCTGAGCGTGGCGGGCGGCCAGGCCGTAACGCGGGGTGCAGCCCCCCCACTGAGTCCCCACCGGGGCCGTGGGAACCCCCGACACAGCGTACAGGACAGGGGGGCGCAGAGAGAACCCCCCGACACAGCGTACAGGACAGGGGGGCGCAGAGAGAACCCCCCGACACAGCGTACAGGACAGGGGGGCGCAGAGAGAACCCCCCGACACAGCGTACAGGACAGGGGGGCGCAGAGAACTATTCACAAACACTCATCACAGGTCTGACCCTATGGACCGGGGAACACTAATCACAGTACTGCCCTGTGGACCGGGGAACACTAATCACAGTACTGCCCTGTGGACCGGGGAACACTAATCACAGTACTGCCCTGTGGACCGGGGAACACTAATCACAGTACTGCCCTGTGGACCGGGGAACACTAATCACAGTACTGCCCTATGGACCGGGGAACACTAATCACAGTACTGCCCTATGGACCGGGGAACACTAATCACAGTACTGCCCTATGGACCGGGGAACACTAATCACAGTACTGCCCTATGGACCGGGGAACACTAATCACAGGTATGTCTTTATGGACCAGGGAACAAGAAGATTCAGATGCTTCTCTAAATCATCCTCCCTCAGACAAGGGTATAGTGGTGATGACGGCGCCGTGGTTACGACCTGGACCACTCGGAGGTGGGGGAGAGGGATGAGATGGGGAGGAGGAGGAGGAGGAGGAGGAGGTGGAGGTGGGAGAGAGGGAGGAGGTGGTGTTGGAACTTTTCAAAACAACAACCATTCCATAGGTAGAGGGGGGGCGACCTGGGTCCAACAGGAGCATGTGGGAGGGGTTCCATGAAGGGATGCCCCCGGCCTCCAGAACCCCCCCCATGCTGAACTCTGACCTCAGGCAACAATGACCTCCATCTCCCTCCGTCTCATCCGTCACTCCACCTCTGCAACTGATGTCCCGCCCACAACCAGGCTTTCATGGTCAGAATCCTGATCTCTCAGCCGTGGTGGAGAGAGACACACAGACAGACAGACAGACAGACAGACAGAGAGAGGCACACACCAATACCACACACACAAACGCACACACACACACACACACACACACACACACACACAGACAAACACACACACACATACTTCTCTAGGCAATGTGAACTGAGTCTTAAAAGAGCTGAGAAGATCCTCGTCTTTACAAAATTACATTTTACTAAGCCAATTTTTATTACAAACAAGATATAACTAGACCGAACTCTGGGAGGGATGTGTTGCATGCTTTACTTTGTCTTTTTTACTTTAATAATCAAAGATTTGTACGACCTTAATCATACAACGTTCTTGTTAGTAGAAACGTTTTGTAGAGGGAGGGTCAAATATCCCGCCCATAAATCTGATCGCTGATCAGCCACACACCTGACCTCCTCCATGAATCACAGCGGGGTGCCAAGCTACGGTCGTATATCAACATCCGTTTCTGCATCGATACAATGCACCTCTATACGTAGCTTTATCTAGGGCACAACTATATCTTTATCTCTATATTCAGGTTATACCATGTGCGATCATTATATCAGGACAGCTGGGAAACCACATCCACATCAACATCGGAAAGCCCTGCCGACGGTTTGACTACGAGACGTCCCGTCAGGGCACCGACACACACACACACACACACACACACACACACACACACACACACACACACACACACACACACACACACACACACACACACACACACACACACACACACACCTCCTCTCTTGCACAACCCCCGCTGAGTTATGCAACACCTGCCTCACACACACTAGTTTCAGAGTAGGCGGCGGCCGACACGTTAACTACACAATGGTCGAGACAACACTGTGAACACACCGGGGTTGAAACACGAAGTTGGAGAGAGCGGATACTTACTCCACTGATTGAGTAAGCTATTCATATGCATCTTGGTGGCGGGAAGACAAACGGCCGGATGGGTCGAATGGAGGGACGGTCACACACTGGAGGAAACACACACACATACACACACACACACACACACACACACACACACACACACACACACACACACACACACACACACACACACACACACACACACACACACACACAGTTACGGACCTCACACACACACATGCGCTGCCACTCAGGCAACGTTTGACAGATGATGTGTCTCGGGTGAAGATGGATGCTATGAGTCGCAGCAGGCGCTCCTAAATGTTAATTTAGTATCAGGATTAAACTTTTAGAAATAACTCTAACATGCAATTTGCATATGACGGTCAAAATAAACAAATAAATAAAAATAATCGTACATTAAATGTCATCGTTGGTGAACGATGCCGGGTGGATAAGCTACTCACAGGGTTCTGAAGGGGCTGGTTTGCAGTTGAAAAGAAATCCGGTTAAAACCTCAAAGGCGCCGCATCGCCGCCTGGATCCGCTTTGATGTTTACTGCAGGTTCGACTTCCGCGCGCACAGTGCTGCTGCTGCTCGTGCAGCATCCGACCCTCTGTGTGTGCACCGCTCCTACGCAGTCCTCGAGCTCCGACCGGCAAGCCAGGGTCCGGACGTACAGTGGGCGGTGACCTCCGTCAACAGCCAATCACTGATCCCAATGCACCGTGGGCGGAACCACCCTCGCTCGTCAACAGCCAATTACTGATCCCGAAGCACCGTGGGCGGGACCTCCCTCTCTCGTCAACAGCCAATACGTGGTGGGTTGATAAGGCAGAGATAGGTGTGTTTCGAGTTTATTTGTGAATCACGCATTAGATGACAAATAGGTAATGTCCAAGCAATGCTTTGAATGCAGTCGTCCTCAACTTGCAACTGGTGACAAATAACGGTGTAAATAATGCAAAATTAATAAATAACGCCAAATAGGCCACGCCCACTGTACA
Organism: Pollachius pollachius; assembly: GCF_949987615.1. Classification (NCBI taxonomy): domain Eukaryota; kingdom Metazoa; phylum Chordata; class Actinopteri; order Gadiformes; family Gadidae; genus Pollachius; species Pollachius pollachius. Next base: position 2,902,235 of record NC_136934.1, on the reverse strand, counting down.
TTCGGACCTTGGGATCCAGGCGCCTCAACCGACGCCTAGGCCTACTGTACGTTTGGATCCTGTGATCTCAGCGCCACAGCAGACGCCTACTGTACGTTCCGACCCTGGGATCTCAGCTCCTCAGCAGACGTCTACTGTACGTCCGGACCCTGGGATCTCAGCTGCTGCCCACAAGTGTTCGGTGAGATGCCTGGAGGCTGGTGGGTTGTCTTAGAAACCAGTGTTACTCAGCCCTCGGTGCAGATAGCACCCACTGCCTCACTATCTGCTGTCTGATGTCATCTGGTATAAAGAATCAGGCTTCAAGATGGAAATCTCCTGTTTTATGTGTTAAGTGTTTTTTTGCAACAATACAATTCCCCAATCGGCCCCGGATTTGAGGGAAGGACCGTGCGGTTGGAGTACCGAGCGATAAACAGGATGGACTGGACTGTGTTGTGCGTGGTTTAGAGAGGTTGTACTCAGAGAACCAACGCACTCCCACTCAGGATGATGATGATGATGATGATGATGATGATGATGATGATGATGACGATGATGATGATGATGGGAGAATAATGGGCAGGGCAGGTTTAGCACCCTTCAGACATGGAGGACAGGCGCACTGCTTTGCATAGTGCTTTACATGATGGTGTAAGGCTGTAGAACATTTAAAACAGACAGAAAAGACAGTTATTGAAATTTAAAAGAAAAACAAAATGAAGAAAATAATGACAATGGTGAGTTCCCAACATTGTTTTCTGAACGGATTGCATTGATTTGCCGTCTTTTCGGAGGAAAAGCCAAAGGACTTGCTTACTTGCCCCTTGATTATGAAGGAACTTCTTCCCACAGTCAATGAAACGACATGCAGTCCTAAAACGCCAAGTGTAAGTGGGAGAGGGGACATAGGGCTGCTGGCTGCATGGGCACAGCTCTGTGGCGTTCACCAGGAGATCTGCAGAGGCAAGCTGGTGTGCCTCAACATCACACCTCCATCCATCCCCATCCACGCACTCAGCATTTAACCCACGCATTATTGAGTCCCCCTCGAGTATTACCTCATATTCAGCCTCGATGAATCTCATTCCGTATTTAATGCTGTGCAATCAGGGCCGTGGCCAGGGTTTGGGTGGGTCTGCGTCTTCAGCTGCAGGGGTTCAGTTTTGTGGGGGGGGGGAAACACAAAGTCACAAGTCCACAACTGAATTAAGCATTTACCCATCTCGGAAAAGTTATCCACCGCTGATTTTGTTTGCAGTTTCATTGACGTTCTCTCTCTGCAAAAATGACAGAGTTTTGGACCTCGGTGTCCTCATAGCTGGCTACGGGCATGTGTGCATTAAAACTATGGACAATGGTGTCGATACATGTTTATGACTGTCAGGGCCGGCCTAGTGGAACCAGCCAGTCACAGTGAAGCTGTCCACTCCCTGCTCAGACTCTGACAAACACAGCCCTCCGAACAGGGTTCGAACGCAGGAGACACCTCATTCATTTGACATTTAATTGAACAAAACGTGTGCGGACAAAAACTCACATGAACCACACGAGTGGCTGAGCAGGTGAGGTCACCAAGGTGGGGTCCTCTCCTTTTAAAGCTACCTGCCACCTGGCAAGCCCTTCAGTAGGGACTCCACCCACACATTACGCACAGCAATTAACTCATCATCAAATCAACTCAAACACACAACAGGCTAGCTTGCACCGAAATGGGAACACAGCTCCCTGGGTGCACGTTTCCTTCCATGCTGGTCTATTATGTGTGCACATAAACAAAACTTTCACACACAACTTTCAACTTTGACCAGAGGTCATAACAGTGAGCAAGTAGACAATTCATGTCTGAAAACAGTTTATAAATCGTTATACTTGATCCACTTTAAGGCATCGCGATAGGCATTTTCCTCACAGTAAGCGATACAAATATAGTCACTTTTGGATTGCTTCAAAAGTGCTGCACAACCTAGTTCCTAAAAGCAGCACAGCTGGGCAGAGTGCAGTGAGACAGGTCAAAGAGGTTCAGCTGGGCAGAGTGCAGTGAGACAGGTCAAAGAGGTTCAGCTGGCCCCAGTGCAGTGAGACAGGTTAAAGAGGTTCAGCTGGACAGAGTGCAGAAAGACAGGTTAAAGGGGTTCAGCTGGACAGAGTGCAGTGAGACAGGGCAAAGAGGTTCAGCTGGACAGAGTGCAGTGAGACAGGTTAAAGAGGTTCAGCTGAACAGAGTGCAGTGAGACCAGTTAAAGGGGTTCAGCTGGACAGAGTGCAGTGAGACAGGTTAAAGAGGTTCAGCTGGACAGAGTGCAGTGAGACAGGTTCAAGAGGTTCACCTGGACAGAGTGCAGTGAGACAGCAGGTTAAAGAGGTTCAGCTGGACAGAGTGCAGTGAGACAGGTTAAAGAGGTTCACCTGGACAGAGTGCAGTGAGACAGGTTAAAGAGGTTCAGCTGGACAGAGTGCAGTGAGACAGGTTAAAGAGGTTCAGCTGGACAGAGTGCAGTGAGACAGCAGGTTAAAAGGGTTCAGCTGGACAAAGTGCAGTGAGACAGCAGGTCAAAGAGGTTCAGCTGGACAGAGTGCAGTGAGACAGGTTAAAGGGGTTCAGCTGGACAGAGTGCAGTGAGACAGCAGGTTAAAGAGGTTAGTACGGTTCTGTTCTTTAGTGATTAGTGCATTCAGTGACATCATAGGTAATACAACCAAGTCCATTAATTGAGTGACGTCAGGGGTAAGACATCTCAACGGAGTCCATTATTCTAGTGACGTCAGAGGTAATTCATCTCGGCGAAGTCCATTCATCGATCGCACAGTGCGGTCAAACGCTCTCTGTTGTCCGAGATCAGAGAGCGCCTTCTGGTGAGCGTTCTGTGTCACTGCACGTGCATCAAACATTCTTATTTCGATCTCCAATTTTACCCTCAAACACGTGAGACGCTTTAGAGAGAGTTTTGTATTGTTTATGAGAGCTTGTTGAATGAATGCCTTGAGTAAAAAGTTTTTGCAAGGCACGCAATAGGCCTGGGATATTTAGTGCGTATAGGCCTACAGAGTCAGACAGAAATACATACAGATGGACGGAGAGAGAGACAGATAGACGGACGGCCAGAGAGACGGAGAGACAGACAGTCAGACAGACGGATAGCTGGTCAGCAGGTGAGACGGTTCACGGAGAAGTCCTCCCAGATGCTCAGAAGCTCCGCGGGTTTGAACCCGTTGACGATGACGCGCGCGGCGAACGCGCACCTGTCGTACGCCAGGTGCCTCACCTCGAACAGGTTCGTAAGCGCGAGGAAGCTCTGCGCGTACACGGGGCTGACCCCGGCCGCGCGCAGACACAGCCCCACGTACACATCCTCCAGAGGGACCATGGGCACGGACCGGGACGCGAGGGAGACCTTCCGGGCCACGTCGGTGGAGAACACGTACCCGGCCCCGGACACGTAGGGGGGGAAGTAGGAGTCGGGGTACGCCTCCTCCGAGACGTACCACCTGCTCCCGGGGTCCCGGCGGGGCCTCCCGTCCCGGATGACCGAGCCGGTGATGAAGCCCTCCGTGGGGTACCCCCGCAGCACCTCCACCAGGAGGTACACGTTGACGAAGATATCCGCGTCCACCTTCATGGCGTGGGACGCGTTGGGGCAGAAGGTGGCCACCCAGTTCATGATCATCAGCGTCTTGATGGTCAGGTTCTGGTAGCTGTCCACGAAGTCCATCTGGATGATGTCACCGTGGTCCCCGCTCTCCGCCATCAGTGCGTCCTGGACGCCCGGTTCCGAAGAGACGCCCACGTAGAAGACGGTCAGCAGCAGGGGGCCCCGAGCCGAGCCCCCCTGCTGCTTCGCGCCCCAAGTCCTCCTCACGACGTCCCTGGACGTCCGGTCTCCCGGGGCAACAGGTACCAGGGCCAACAACAGGGGGCGCTGGTCTCTGCAGAGGCCAGGCTGGTTGAGCACGTAGCTGTAAGTGGACGGGGAGAGGAGCCGGGACGTCCCGGTAGGGAGAGGACTCTGCCGCCGCGGTGCGTCGAGCGTGAGGGCGGCGAAACCACTCAGCAGGAGCTGGACCAGCAGGAAAAGCGCCGTGGAGGCGGTGAGGAACTTCACCAGTCGCCACCGGAAACTGACCGTCATTTCCAAAGTGGGATCGCCGCAGTTCCGCCAAAGCTTTCAGATCTGAACGACGATGCCACAGGGTGATATCATTACCGCGGTGGTTGGCAAGGCAGCAGACACGTTAGAGCTGCTCTGCTCAACCGCCTGTAGCCCAGCGCAAGCCCACTGGCAACGCCCAGCCCGCGGAGAACCAGGAAGCCCTGCACGGTGCATAGGTATTGTTCGCACCGCTACCTCACGGGAGCCCTCCCCTCGAACTGGTGCGATGGGATCCCCTGCAGCTGGTTGCTAAAATAATACATTTATGAATGTAGAGTTTTACCTGAACGTCCTTTTGCAACACAAGCACTTTTCTTTTTGGACTTTGATCGCGGAATGATGTGTGTTGTGTGTGTGTGTATCTGATTGTGGGTTGAGTTTCACCCCATGCTGTGCTCTCAACTTGGCCACCAGGAGAGATGTTTGATCTGAATGTTGTCAACCTGGATAAGTAAAGGTTCAATTAGTGAAATTAAATAAAATGCAATCGGGAATCGAACACCTAAACACAGTCTGTGACATAAAATTATGCTGTGGTGGGACTGAACAAAACCATAAACTTTAACCAGTGCGCCACTCATGTAACAATCGTTTCTCCAACAGGTTTTGCTTGGATTTAACGAGCTGCCTGTGGTGTGTCGTCATGTCCGCATGAATCATGCATGAGATGCCTCGCCATTAATGGGTCCGTGTTCGCCGTCCAAAAATAACTTCTTTTCCGGGAAAGGTCTGGAGAGTCATGTAGTGTCCAGTAAAAGGGCCGGCGGCCTACTCACTGCTGCCCCCCTCTGGTTACACTGCTTACTGCAGTCCTGGTCCCTCACCCCACCGCAACATAAGAGCTGTTCACACCGCATGTTTTAGCGTGTGGCGTATTATTATTGCACATGACTTTAATCCAATTGCCCCCAAGACTAGGTGAGTCATAAGACAACAATTAATGGTTGGCTTCAAGGAGGGAATTGCAGGTACTCTCAATCGTGTCGTGACTCGTGGGCCTATAGGCCTACATTTATTGGACCACTTCATCCGAAATGACCTGTTTTGGGGCAGAGATGTTTTAAGGCGTTTCAACACATGAGAAAGCCAAGTCATATGACACACCCTACTAGAAAGATTAGATTTTTTGACACACTTGTGTGAGACACTTAAAGTCTATCATAACTGCTTTTTGCTAAATGCAAGACAACTCCAAACGCGAACAAAATAAGAAGCATGTAACACAATAGTCATGTGTTTCATAACTGTGCACATGCACAGCAATAGTGATATTTTTCACGAGATTTGCTCTTCAAAAACTATTTATCATATGAACGAGGCCAGAAACAAGAACAAACCACTTTTTTCCCAAGATATCTACCTGTATCTCATCAAGTTTTTATTGTCAATTTTGCCTTGGTTTGCATTGGATTTGGTTATTTATTTGGAGATTTCTACTTTCTACTGAAACCTCATATCTTTGCTCTACTTCACCTCTTTGGCATTTAAACATTGACCCAGGAACTCCTCGGATGTATTGCTATGGTCCTATAGTACCATAGGGCTACCAACTGATAATGCTTTCAATCTAAACATGACAACAAAAACAAGCTCTTTCTTTGGAAGGTAGTTGTTATAGTAAATAGTAACTGAATGAATGGATGCATATTGATTTTAAACAAACTTTGTTTTATTGTAATACGTTTTACACAGAAACACCTGTAGTTCACCCAGTTATAAACATATGACAGAATCTGAAAACAAGAGCCTAGAGAGACGTAATTTACACAGGTATCTTGGGGGGGGGGGGGGGGGGGGGGGGGGGGGGGGTTAGTTTGGTTCTGCCCAAAAGATAATTATTTTTATATTACGATATCGACACTTTAAAGTCAACTGGAATGGGCCGCGTTCACGCTACAATGTCCGTGTTATGAGAATCCACATCTTTCAAACTTTGACAACACAAAACATTCTCTTGATCGACAATGAAGTACGGTATTCACATTTTGAAAAAAACAACAACCAAAAAAACAATAATTATAATAATAAAAATAACAATAATAATAATAATAACAATGATCGATCTCCATCTCATCACACGCTGAATAACAGGTCCTGCCTCAGATTCATGGAGAAACCCTAACCAAGGAAACCGGAACATTCTCCTCTCTCCGTCTCTCTCTCTCTCCGCGTTCGTACGCTCCCAAGACCCATGATGCAAGAGCTGAAAAGTGGCCTGTGTGTATGTGCGTGCACGTGTGTGTGTGTGTGTGTTTAGGGGGCGGGACGGGGGTTTACACAACCAATAGCAACACTCCATCCATGTGCACAAGCCATGTGGAGGGGCGGACATTTTTAATTGTATTTGAATCCAAACCATCACAGCTGAACTGGGCGGGGGGGCTGGGTGAGGAGCGGGGTTGGTTAGTCGCACAGAGACAAACAAGCAGCGATGGAGCGTGACGAGGTGGGGCGGACGTAGCTCTTCCGTTCACAATAATCAGTGCTTTCTTAATCTAACGTTTGGGGTTGGGATGAGCAGACTCGTACGGTTGGTGAAGAGTTTCCTCAGCCGAACGGTTCAGTCCCTCGGACGCAGGGCTGAGACACACGGAGACACACTGCCGGCGGACGTCCCGGGGTGAGGGGGAGGAAGGGGTTCTCTGACGTGAGACGGGGCACCGGTCTCGCCTCGTTGTGCTTTAGACTCCGAGCCGGACGCCGGTGCGGGGGGGGGGCTCGCTCTCTTTGGTGTGTGAACACAAGGTTGTGCGGGCTTCGGTTCTTAAGTCCGTGCCTTTTTTTTCGTTCCTTCGGAATCTCCTCGTCGAATTTGGCATCGGCGGCGTTTCCACCGACACCGTTATAGAAAATAAAATAATAAAACCCCCACGAGGGAGGGTGTTTCATCTCAGAGAATTAGAGTGTTGGATGGAGCGCGTCCAGGTGGGCTGAGGTGGAGCTCGCCCAGGTGTGTCCAGGTGTGTCCAGGTGGGCTGAGGTGGAGCTCGCCCAGGTGTGTCCAGGTGTGTCCAGGTGGCAGTGGCTTTGGTGGCTGCAGGTGGGTGTGTGAGGTTTACCTGTGGGGGGCTGGAGACGGGGAGGGGTAAGAGGTGAGGGCGGGGTCCAGAGTCCAGAGTGGAGTGTGTGATGGAGGGGTGGGGGATAGGGAGGTGGCGAGGTGGGTGGAGGCGTCTACGATCGTTTTCTCCGCCCCTCCAGGTTCCGGAAGTTGGCCGGTCGGATCTTCATCTCAGCGAACTCGATGGAATGCTCGTGGCCCTTCCAGTGGAACCAGTTGACGCCCTGGGGAGAGGAACAGGTCAGACCAGTCGGATCAGAACACACACGCTCCTCTCACGCTCCGTAGTTACTCTGGCGCCTCTATACACTGACCGAGGTTAACGGTGAACACAGAAGACACAAAGACACAAACAAAATCTGTCTCTCTGTCTGTTTCTATGTCTGTCTCTCTGTCTGTCTCTCTGTCTGTCTGTCTCTGTCTGTCTGTCTCTCTGTCTGTCTGTCTGTCTGTCTCTCTCTCTGTCTGTCTCTCTGTCTGTCTGTCTGTCTGTCTGTCCGTCTCTCTGTCTGTCTCTCTCTCTGTCTGTCTGTCTGTCTGTCCGTCTCTCTGTCTGTCTCTGTCTGTCTGTCTGTCTGTCTGTCTGTCTGTCTGTCTGTCTGTCTGTCCGTCTCTCTGTCTGTCTCTGTCTGTCTCTCTCTCTGTCTGTCTGTCTGTCTGTCTGTCTCTCTGTCTGTCTCTGTCTGTCTGTCTGTCTGTCTGTCTGTCTGTCTGTCTGTCTGTCTGTCTCTTGATTCTATATTACAGCACTTAAAGCAGTTGCTTTGCTTATTTTTGGAATTTGAATGCACTCAGATGATTCCGGCACTTTTGGTTTCGCTCTTACTCTATGCACTTACTGTAAGTCGCGTTATATTTTCTCTCTAGACCTCTATAGAACATAGGTGGGGGTTTAAAGGAACACCCGTGCTCTACAGATTGAGGGTTCTCTAGAGTTTCACTCACTCATAGTTGTGGCATTTTTATCAAATTACACTCAAATTAAAGCTCTGAACTTCATTTTCAAGACAGCGATTTAGCGGTCGACTCTGGTAGGAGGGGGGGCGGGTGACCTCTGAGGGGGCGTGGCCTACCTTGCTGTGGCTGTTGTCGCCATAGCGACCCATGAGGTTGACCCGGTGGCAGTTCTTGTACCAGAAGGCCCCCTTGTAGGACAGCGCACAGTTGGTGACGGCGATGTCGTTGTCGTTGTCATACGTGGAGAACGGACGGCCGTGGTGGTAGATCATGGAGTCACCTGGGGACAGGAAGTGGATCAGGGTTGACAGGAAGTGGAGGGAGGGGGATAAAGAGTCATTACAGAGACACGGAACAGTTTCTGATTCATTTTAATGATTCTGAACACATTTTATATTTTATTTTCTATTCTATTCTAGTATGTTTAATTTGACATTAATTAATATTAATATATATATATTTTTAATAATTCCGGGTCGAAATGGCCGGGATACGGCTGGTACATAATATATTATACTTCAGCATATGATCTATAATAATTTTTTTCATACTTTATTTTTAAATCTGAAGGGAATTAAAGGTCTCTGCATGTAACCCATCGCTAGCAGTGCCTAGGTCCAGGGCACCGGCAGGAGTATCAACCCAACCTGGGCCTGTAGCACCAGGGGACCCACCTGCGGTGCCGCTGTAGCCGCCCACGTGGACCTTGTAGCGCGTCCGGGGCTCCGACACGGAGAACTTGTCGTACTGGGCGTACACCGACTCTCCCTTGTCCCGCAGGTCCACCCGCAGCTCGTACTGCCCCCCTGCTGTGATCTTGTGGAGGTTGGAGAGACCTGGGGAGGGGAGGGGGCGTGTGTTACTAGAGCCACACAGGTTCGATTCCCGCCCAGTCCTGAGCTGCATGTCACTCTCCAGTCTCTTCTCACTTCGCCTGACCTTAAAGTCTTCTAGAAGCTGTACGATTATATTTAAGAACATAGGAGGACATAGATTATTCCTCCTTAAAGGTAGATAAGACAGGAATTATAAAAGTGTAAAAAATTAGTTCTGTTAATTCCTTCATCACCATCATTACGAATCCATGAAAACATAAGTAATGAACATGATTTGGGTTGATATATAACAACGGTAATGGCAAACAGGATAACGATAGTGTTGTCAATGATGAGGTATTCACACCATTAAGTACAGTTTAACTCTCTGTGTTTAATTCATAAATGTCAGCGTATGAGGAACCCACCAAGCCAGAACTCATCGTTCATGTCCCCGAAGCCGGCCGTGTAGTTCTTCCAGTTCCTGAAGAACTCCAGTTTACCACTCTGGCGTCGGATGAAAACCTGGGGACGGACGGACAGACGGCAGGACGGTTATAATCCCTCCAGATTATATGGACTTTCATTTACGTAAAGCTGGGAGGAACCACAGCAGAAGGAAGGAGATCTCCGGAGGATGACCCAAGGATGAACCCATTGGGTTCAGAAGTTCACCCTGGTAGATCAGGACACCCAGGGTTAGGAATATACCAGAATATACCAGAAAATATCGGAATATACAGGAATATACTGAAATATAACAGAATATACCAGAAAATATCGGAATATACCGGAATATAACGGAATATACTGGAAGATATTGAATATAGCGTCTATCTGGAGCTGCATGGCGAGACAATTCCTTTCATAAGAAGGATGTTGTCCTCCCTGCGACTTCATTCTGATGAACACTGAACCCGTTCTGTGTTCCTCCTCAAGGTTTCCTCTCTCGGACGTGTCCTTCAGAGGGATTAGGGCAGTGTTTCCCCCCGTCACGCGTTGCCGTGTGAATGCCTACAGCGGGCAGATGGCTGGCTATAGAGATTTTAAGACACATGAAAAACAAGAGACTACTGCTAAGCCCTGAGTGTGCAGTGTGTGTGTGTCGTGTGTTTTAACGCAGGCCTGGGGAGCCTCGGAGGCGGGGCGGGTAGACTCACGATCCAGCCGCCCCCGTCCGTGGTCATGTCGCAGTACACCTGGATGGGCTGGCTCTGGTCCCCCAGCAGGTAGAGGGTGTACAGGCCTGACGCCGTGTCCCCGTTCAGCAGGGCCTGGGAGCAGTCCTTAGGGTGGGTGTACAGCACGCCCGCTGAGGACACACACACAGGGGCACACACACAAACACACACACACACACACACACACACAGGGAGACACAGTTAGACACACACACACACACACACACACACACACAGGGAGACACAGTTAGACACACACACACACACACACAGGGAGACACAGTTAGACACACACACACACACACACAGGGAGACACACACACACACACACACACACAGGGACACAGTTACACACACACACACACACACACACAGGGAGACACAGTTAGACACACACACACACACACACACACACACACACAGGGAGACAGTTAGACACGCACACACACACACACACACACACACACACACACACACAGGGAGACACACTCACACAGGTACACACACACAAACACAGGTAGACACACACACAGACACACATGCACACATACTAGTTAATTTTCTGTAATATAAAGTAATAATTCTTTATAAACTCTTCCATCATTACAAAGTAAGCGTGATGTCTCATGAGCGTCCAGGTTTACTGACTGGTGGTGAAGAGGGTGGAGACAATGCTGCTCCTCTTGGGCCCTGCGATGGCCTGCAGCCTGACGGAGTACTCCGTGGAGGCGCTGAGCGCCGCCATGCTGTAGGAGGTGGCGGTTGGGCTCAGGACCACCTCCTGCAAGGGGCAACAAACTCTGTTAGAAGAACACCTCCCGGCCTAGACAGACCATAATAAGCTCTACAGGCCGGTACCGATCATCACCAGGGAGCACGACACAGCCTCATTGGGTGGAATATACATACATTTGTTTCATTTATGTTTTTATAAAAAATACTTAAGAATTGGTAATCAAACCTCTCCCACGTTAACAGACTCCTCCCACTCTAACAGACTCCTCCCTCCCACCCATACAAACCCCTACCACCAGTCCAGGCTCCACCCACCGATACAGACTCACCCCCTTACTATAAGACTCCTCCCGATCAAAAAGGCTCCTCCCCTTACTATCAGACTCCTCCCACTCGAACTGACTCCTCCCCATGCTATAACAGACTCCGCCCACTCTCAAAGGTCTCTGACTAACAGACTCCTCCCAATCGAACAGAACCCTCCCCTTATTTTAACAGGCTCCTCCCTCTAAAAAAGGTCTCTCCAACTTAAACAGACTCCCTCCCACTCAGAAGACTCCTCCCCCTCCGTGACCAGGCCCCTCCCACCCCAGGCTCCACCCACCCGGATGGTGCCGTCGGTGGACTGGAAGCTGAGGATGTATCCGGTGATGTCAGCACGGGGGGGTCTCCAGGTCAGCTGGGCGCTGTCCGTCAGGACGTTGGTGGCAGTCAGGTCGGTGGGGGTGTCCACGTCTAGGAGTACAGGGAGAGACATCAGTATGTAGAAACACACACACACGGTGAACCTCCAACCCCAGGGAGCAGCTAACCCCAGGGGGAATCTTGTGATTTTATGGAATATTATAGATTTCAATTGTTTATGTCTTCTTCCATTTTAAAAAACCTCTAGGCCACAATAATAATGACGCTATATGATCATATTACGGTATAAGTTTGGGGCAGCAGTGGCTGAGGAGGTAGGCTGGGTTGAATTGTAACCGGCAGGTTGCTAGTTGGATCCCCGGCTCCTCCTAGCTAAGTGTCGAGGTGTCCCTGAGCGAGACGCCTCACCCTGACTGCTCCCGACGAGCTGGCTGTCGCCCTGCACGGTTGACACAGACTTGGGTGTGTGAATGAGTGTGTGAATGTGTGTGTGAATGGGTGAACGTGAGGCCATAGTGTGCAGCGCTCTGAGTGGCCACTGGGGCGTGTGTGGGGGTCCTACCGGTGGTGAAGTCTGTGGAGGTGGCGGCGCTCTTGGCCGATTCCCTCATGGCGTACACCTTCACCGTGTAGTGGGTGGCCGGCACCAGCGAGTTCATCTCGAACTCCACGATGTTGCCCGACACGCGCTCCATCACCGACGCCGCTGTCGCAAAACAAACGCACCCTCTCTGTCAGCCTGTCTCAGCACAGAAGGAACCTCTTGGTTTGGACGGGGACAGCCACCCCATAACTCAGCACAGGGATTAACTCACACAATTTTATCATAGTTTACTGTAGTTAGTAAGGGTTAGGTTAACTAACTAGTTGAAGGCTAGTAACTATAGCTGTTATTATTGTAGTATAGTTATGGATAAAGATAGATAGTTGCTTATAAGTATACCTGTGCAGTTTTGCTTTAATGCCTTATTATTACGCAGGATGCATAAATATACATACATACATTACAATACACAAAAACATGACAATACACAAATATATAAATACAGAAATACTTCATAACTACATAACACCATGTAACAGGGAGGCTGCCATCTTGGACAATGTCACAACACTCAAACAGAAACACAAATACATGTATATATATACATATATATTCTATACATATATGTATCAAGGCTCCACCACCAGTGTTGAAGATGTCTACCAGCAGGGCCAGCTCCCAGAAGGCAGTGCGGCCACCTACCGGTGTCAGCGCTGTAGGTGATGATGTAACCGTCCACGGTAGCGATGGCTGGCTGCCACAGCAGCAGAGCTCCAGTGTCGGAGATGTTGACCGCAGTCAGACCCCGCGGCTTGTCTAGAGCTATACACACACACACACACACACACACACACACACAAGTGAGAAGATGAGTTACACTGCGTTTCCTTGGTGGATGTGGCTTATACCCGATAGTTGATATCCTAAAAAGTGCAACATTACATTGCCCTAATCCTGGCACTTGGAACAGAATAGCAGTGTGTGTGTGTGTGTGTGTGTGTGTGTGTGTGTGTGTGTGTGTGTATGTGTGCGTGCATGTGTGTGTAATAAGAGATTGAGTGTCCTCATATATAATGTATCTGTGAGTAATCCACATGTATAATGTGAATATAGTAGGTAATATATCATGTGAGTACATAGTTAATTCATAATTATGGGTGTCCATATGAATATAGTATATAATATATTACGTTAGTACATACTGTATATATGTATAGAATGTATATGTGAGTATATACATATCTATCTATATCCACATAAATATATATACATATATACATAATATGTGCATTGTATATAATGTATACAACGTATCTGTGGGTATATATATATATAATGTATATAATGTATAAACAGTAAGGTATATAATGTATCTGTGGGTGTATATATATGTAATGTATATAATGTATATAACGTATCTGTGGGTGAATATATATGTAATGTATATAATGTATATACAGTAAGGTATATAATGTATCTGTGGATGTATATATATGTAATGTATAAAATGTATATACAGTAAGGTATATAACGGATCTGTGGGTGTATATATATGTAATGTATATAATGTATATACAGTAAGGTATATAATGTATCTGTGGGTGTATATATATGTAATGTATATAATGTATATAACATATCTGTGGGTGTATATATGTAATGTATATAATGTATATACAGTAAGGTATATAACGTATCTGTGGGTGTATTTATGTAATGTATATAATGTATTTAACGTATCTGTGGGTGTATATATGTAATGTATATAATGTATTTAATGTATCTGTGGGTGTATATATGTAATGTATATAATGTATATAACGTATCTGTGGGTGTACATATGTAATGAATATAATGTATATAAGGTATCTGTGGGTGTACATATGTAATGTATTTAATGTACATAACGTATCTGTGGGTGTATATGTAATGTATATAATGTACATAACGTATCTGTGGGTGTACATATGTAATATATATAATGTATTTAACGTATCTGTGGGTGTACATATGTAATGTATATAACGTATCTGTGGGTGTATATATATGTAATGTATATAATGTATATACAGTAAGGTACATAACATATCTGTGGGTGTACATATGTAAGGTATATGATGTGAGTCATGTATGCAGTGTGTGTGGGGGTACCGGTGGTGATGGTGTCCGAGCCGGGCTCGCTCTCCCTGGAGGCCTTGGAGGCGATGACGGCCACGTGGTACAGGACCCCTGGGGTGAGGTTGGACAGCACCGTGGATGACTCCCCTCCGTCCACCGTCACACTCCGAGGACTCCCTGGGGGGGGGGGCACAGTCAACACCTCCTGCTGTGAGCATTAACTACTACACACCGTAGACACACACAAGCACTGTGTAGCCGAGCGATGGGCTTTACCAGGCCTATGTACAGCTTTAAGCCTGTTTTCATATATATATATATATATATATACTTTTTACTACTTAACTTAATAATAGTTGTTAATAGTTACCTATATGAAATGACATTGCTGTTATTATTATTATATTCCATGTCAGTGCATTGCGAGTGTGTAGTCAACATGGGCAAAGCATTCTGGTCCAATAAGCTGACCCTGATTCTTCATCCACTGGGCTACTGTGATTTCATGATTTCATGATTTATTCAATTTTTGGGGTCAATATATGAACATGTCAGATCCAATTAGGTTATTTGAACACTTATTTAACCAAACAAGTGGTAAGCTTTTCAGAGATGGTGATACCGGAAAACGAAATCGTACCAACTGTGGTACCCACGGTCATTATGAGGACCGGCCACTAGGTGGCAGTAGCGGACCGGTGGAAATAGTCAATGGAGTCAACGGTGAAGGCAGTGAACAAGCGGCCAGTATGCTGAACTCAACCAACTTTGCTTTTTCCAGTAATGTAATAGGAGAACATTTGGTAAAATAGAAGTTACTGAGTTCAACATCGATTATTTGAGTTCAACATGTGATTATTAATACATTATTTGAAAGTGTGTTCTTCTTGATGTAACTGTATATGCCATATTTCATCAAGTAGTTGATACATATCCAGCATCTCTCAAATCAACTTTTTCTCATTTATTATTTGACTGTTTAATGAATAATGAATGACGTGAGTGTGTGTGTGTGTGTGTGTGTGTGTGTATGTGTGTGTGTGTGTGTGTGTGTGTGTGTATGTGTGTGTGTGTGTGTGTAAGTTTGAGATTCTCAATCTTAACACAGATGATGTAATGCCACGTTTCCCAGGCTATTCCCATGACCTCCCTCCCCCCCGTCCCCCAGCCAGCCGTCCCTCCCCAACGCTCACCACCGTGGGCGGGCACATAGGTGACGCGGTAGCTGTCCACGCGCGCCCGCGGGACCATCCAGTGCACCATGGCCGACGTGTCGGTGACGTCAGAGAAGCGGATCCCGGTGGGTGTGCCCAGCTCTGCAAGGCCAACCATAGAAGAAGAAGGAGAAGGAGAGACCGGAGGAGAGAGGGTGGTTAGCGTTAGCTTAGAGCAGCGATCGGAGCACGACGTGTGGCGTGATGTCGTCCGACGGCACACGTTGTGTCGTTTGAACTGTGTTTGTGGTTAGTCGTGGTTCCCGCTGTGGACGACAGCTTGAGGATTGTTAGTTGACAGGGAGGAGGTATGTGTTTGTGTGTGTGTGAGACAGGCTCCTTACATTTTTAACTGGTTTGGCAATGTTAAAAAGTGTTGTTAAAGAGAGTGAGTGGTAGACATTGAGACAGACAGACAGACAGACAAAGAGAGAAGTAGACAGAGGCCGACAGACAGACAGACAGACAGAATGAGAAATAAAGAGGCAGACAGACAGACAGACACACAGAAAGAGAGGTAGATAGAGACAGACAGACAGACAGACACACAGAAAGAGAGAGGCAGCTAGAGAGAGACAGACAGACACAGAGAGAGAGAGTGTCGGGGACAAAGGAGGTCTGCGAGGGCCAGTGCTCCAGGGGCCCCACCCATGGCACCAGGGGCCAGCCGCCAGCGGCCGTCAGCCAGGGTATCTTGCGTGACAGACCCGGGGAGATTAGCTTGCCCCCGTTTTTCCACCACACACAAAAGTGAAACATGTGCCACGCAGCCCGAGAGTAAAGCCTTACCCCCAGGGGTGAGGGAGGGGAGGGGGGGGGACACACAAAGACACAGACGCCCTTTCTGTTTGACACAGACAACCCACCCCTCCCCCCACCTCCAACACCATCTAACACCACCACCACCTAACACCACCACCATGAGGGCATGAGAGACACACATCCAGAAAGAGAGAGAGACCAACAGGTCTTGGACAACTGGACAGTGGACATGTCTGGCATAACGGCGAGCTAATGTGTTTATCTCCTCTGCTGCTCCTCTGATACCCCCCCCCCGCCCGGTTGAAGCCCAGCAGCAGGGTGTGTGTGTGTGTTTATCAAGGTCCACCGATGAAGGGGCTGTTTGTCGATGAAGGTGAGGTTCATCGGGAGCAGACTCACAAACACACACAGGCGGCGGGAACGTGACAAGGCGCTCGCACACCAAGGTACACCCAGACAAACAAACAACAGCAGGTTTAGTGGCAGGAATGAGACAGCCCTCATCAAATATTCATGAGTTTGGCAGGAGCCTCTATTAAAAGGGCTTAATACTTTTCTTCTTTTCCTTTTCTTTTGTTTTTTTTTGCTGCTTTCCACGGTGGCAGCGGTAAACGCTTTGGACAAATAACAACTCTGTTACGAGGTTAGGTCACACACAAAGAGAGGAATTCACCAAGAGGAAAGAGACGGCGGGGATCGCATCGACCCGTGTTCCACGCTGCTCACTGCAGCTGCCACACCATCAAACGGCAGCTAGGAGCGAACGCCACACAGACAGACACACAGACAGACACACAGACAGAGACGTGGTTGAGATGCCTGGGGGCGTAGAGTTAGTACGTCCGGAGGCGGCCGTGAGTCTTCCCGCTCAGACTGGCGTGGGGCGGCGTTTATCCGAGGCAGATCCTAGCAGCGGGGGCGGCTCGGATCGGACGCCACACAGACAGACAGACAGACAGACAGACAGAGATGAGGAGCAAACACCGCAGGGGCGTAGAGTTAACGTGTCTGGAGTGAGTTCTTCCCCCTCAGACCCGGTGTGGGGAGGCGTCCACCAGAGGCCGACAGACAGACAGACAGACAGACAGAGACGAGGTTGAAACTTCGGGGGGCGTGGAGTTAGTAGGTCAGGAGGTGGCCGTGAGTCCTCGCCCTCAGACCCGGCGTGGGGAGGCCCCCCCCCCCCCATGAGGCCGCGTGGGCGTACCTGTCTGCGCCACGGCGGTGAGCGACTTGGAGCGGCGCCCGGCGACCAGACCGAACAGTTCAATCTCGTACTCGGTGTCCTCTCTGAGGTCCAGGAAGGCGGCGCTCCGGTCCTCGCCAGCCAGGATGCGTTCCTGCGGGCCGCTCAGCCCCACGCCGCGCACCATGGCCACGAAGGTGTCGAAGGAGTCCTCCTCCGCCTCCCAGGTCAGGCTAAACCGGTCTGGGCCGACCTCCGTCACAAGGAGGGACTGGACCTCGGGCTCAGACTCTGATTGGGAGGGGGGGGGGGGGGGAAGGTGTTTGTTTCTGTTTGGGTTGTCGTGAAGGCAAAGATGGAAGCATCTAGAAGAAGACTTTCAGGGAACAAGTTCCGGGTTCTGCGGATGAAGATGATCCACGCAGACATGTGAAAGAAGCGAGAGTGTGTGTGTGTGACAGGCGTGTTAGTGTGACGAGAGGAGCCCAGAAACCCAGATGAACACGGTCGGGTTACGTGGAGAGTGATGTGTGCTGCGGCAGGGTTAGCCGCGTGGTAAGAGAACCGTTTTTCTACGGGTAGAAAACACAGTGTGAGAATCGCCCACGCTGGAACCTCCGTCTAGAAACATGACGGCGGAGCGCGGCAGGCTGCCGCCGGGGAACGTTCAAGGGAATTCAGAGGCAGGATGGTTTCGCAATATAATTGCTTCTGCTGTCAACAGCAGCACCTAAATATAGCCGACACAGATGTCTCAACGTGCGCGCGCCTGAGTGCGGACACGTGTGTGTATGTGTACGCGGTACAGTAAAGGCTGGTGCTGGGAACCAACCAGTCAGAAACAGACGCCACTAATGGCTATAGGAGCCGGCAGGATCCTTCCAGCTGCCGAGATGAAGCCGTTCCTCAGAGGAGACGTGTCTGACGTCCTCTCTCGCCGGCGCTAATTAGCCAGAGAAACCTCTGCTATCAACACGCACATGGATACATATATCCATATATGTGTATTTATATATATATGTATTTATACATGTGGGCCGCAGTGCTCCTCTACAGTGGCTGGTGGGAGCGCCTCTGCCAGGGCGGGGGCAGCAGCCTCGGTGAACCCAGAGCCGCTGCTCATTAAAACCCATCACCCAGCGCGGGGGTCTCCCAGGTCCCGGAGCCCCCCAGAACCCACCCGCCTCCTTTCAGATGATCTGGGCGAGGAGGCTCGCGTTTGTGGGGAGAAGAAGAAGAAATGATGGAAATGAGAAGCAGGGGCAGACAAATCCCACCGAGCTGCCACTCTTCATTAGCCAGCGCCGGGGGGGCGAGGGGGGGAATAGCTGGCGTCGTTGTGGAGAGGGGAAGGGGCTAGTCCGTCACAGGGGCTAACATATGCTAGCTGGCTACTAGGTTCTCGTCCACCCAGCCACCGTTCTGCCTCCCTCAGACCTGCAGAGCTCCCTCTCCCTCACAAAGAGGAGTCTGTTACCAGAGGAGCTACGAGGCGCCGGCGGCTAACCCGCTGAAATGAAGAGGCAGCGGGGACCCCCCTTACCCCGGGTCCGGCCCTGCCAGGGATAATAATACACAGGAGCCGTGTGTGTTACCGTAAACTTCATCCCCTCAGCCTCAGCCGATCTCGGTCTGGCCGCCCTCCAAAATATTAACGGGCTCCAGTCATTTTTTGGTAAAAGAAATTGTTAACAACGTTTTATTGTTTCTACATTTTTCCTCCCGCACCACCAGCGAATTTGGTTTCACGGTAATGTCTTCCGTTCAGTTCGATGGTTCGCGAAAAACAATCAAATTAGCGGGGCGCCCGTATGGGGGTGTTTAATGGTCTGGCTAATGCTAATATAAGAAACGCTTAGATGCTTTTCCACCAGCTATTAGCATGCGGACAATGGGTCAGCTTGAGCGTATGCCATATTCCGCCAGGCCTGGACAGCCCTTGGCACGGCGGGCATGGAGCCCAGGGGGGGACACAGTGCCTGGGAATGAAGTCTGGGGTCAAGGAGGAGGCTGGGGCACCCCGGCAGAAAGGAGCCCCCCCACACAGGGACACTAGCCCCAGGGCTTGTTGTCTTCCATTTCCCTTCTGTCAAGCCTCCTATCTTTTTGTTTCCTTCTCCTACTCCTTTTCTGACAATCCTCACATTGTGTTTCCTTCTCTTTCTTCTCCATCCTTTGTTTCGTTGCCCCTTTCTTTTGAGTCAATGCCTCCATCTTTCTTCTCTTTCTTTCTCTTTTTTATGTCAATGCTTCTATTGTTCCCTTCCTTTCTCCCTTTTGCTTTACTTCTTTTTTACTTCTCGTTCTTTTCTCTAAATGCCTCTCTATCTCTTCCTGTCTCTCTTTTTTCTAGCCTTTTCATGTCTTTCAGTCTCTCTTTTCCATCAATGTCTCTCTATCTCTCCCTGTCTCTATTTTCTGTCAATGCCTCTCTAACTCATTCTGTCTCTTATCTGTCAATGCCTTCCTCTCTTTCCGACTCTCTTTTCTGCCAAAGCCTCTCCATCTCTTCCTGGCTCTCTTCTCTCAATGCCTCTCTATCTCTTTCCGTCAATAGGTCTCTATCTGTTTCTGTCTCCCTTTACTGTCAAGGCCTCTATCTCTTTCTGTCAATAGGTCTCTATTTCTTTCTGTCTCTCTTTGCTGTCAAGGCCTCTATCTCTTTATGTTCCTCTATTCTTCCAATGCCAAATCTCCCTCTTTTTCTCTGTCAGTCCTCCTATCTTCCACTGATGTTTGGGCCAATCAAACAGCTGAGCTGATACAAAGAGCACATGAGTAATGTACGGAGAGGTCCGTAACTCTCTTGTTAGTGGCTTCACGTCCACAGAGAGTACCCATGGTGTTCATGATGTATTTACAGTGTACTTGACAACACTAATAAAAGCCTTCTGATAGCAGAGCCATGCCCAGGTATCAGGTGTCCCTTGGGTGCCCAGTTGCCAGTATATACACCTGCTGTGCACTTCATATCAGCTCCTAAATCTGCTGTAATTACAGTGATTTGTGCGGTCGGCAGGCAGGTTATTTATTACACTTGGATCCAGCACAACACACACACACACAAACACACACACACACACACACACACACACACACAAACACACATACACACACACACACACACACACACACACACACACACATACACACACACACACACACACACACACACACACACACACACACACACACACACACACACACCCACCAGGTGTGGTTTATCGCTGGATTCCAGCGGGAAGATTGACAGCTCCTTTGGATAAGAAGCAGCTTTAGTGCAGGGAAACATGAAGACTGCAGGTGTGGTGGGCAGTTAGATCCCTTCTCTATCCAGGGTTGGCAGAGAGGGATATGTACCCGGGAGGAGGTGTTGCTGAGGGGGTGGGAGGGGGGGTCTTTGTTTGCAGAAGCTTAAGGGAGAACAGAGTGTTGTGTGGAGGATCGTGTTGAGCTGAGTAGTAGTAGCGGGTGTACAGGAAGCAGAAGCTGTGGTTGTAAAAAGGTCTGCGTTGAGCGGGCGAGTTGATACGCACTCACACAATGGGAGGACAGATGTGTCGGCTGAGAGCCGGTGCCGTGTTGTGTTTACATGAATAGGTGCCATGCCCCGGTCTCTTAACAACCAACCGATGCCTTGAGTCTGGGTTTTAGAGGGATTACGTCTTGGACAGAGGCACTTTCTGACCGTTGTGGCGCTTCAATGGAAAACAAATGAATGAGGCTGCTGGGAAATTAATGAGGAATAACCACCAAAAGATAATCCACTTTTAGATTTCAATAAATTACCATTTGCAGCTTTTAGTAAACTCCCTTTGAACAGGGAGTTCATGAAGATGAAAGTTAGTAGTAAAATCTCTGTAGTGAGAAAGAACAAAATGAGGAAGAAGATAAAGTGTTCAGGCTCCACGCCGAGGGAGAGACAGTTGGAGGAAGTTCAGGTCGAGACGGAGATTGAGGTGTTGGCCGGAGGAGCGGTTGGGGTCACAGAGAAGTAGACCCCGCCTGGTTCCTCCGTCGCCGCTGGTACCTGTAATGGTGTCGGCATGGACGGGCTCCATCAGGGCACCGCGCCACACGCCGTAGACGTTGGCTCGGTACCAGGTGACGGGCGACAGCCCCGTGACTGCCAGGCTGCGGTCGTCGCCAGCAACCGTGTGGTTGCGCCACTCGGCGCCCGTCTCGGCGTCCGTCACCTCCACCAAGAAGCCCTCGAAGGCGCCGTCGTCGGCGCGCCAGGACAGCGTGAAGCCGTCCCATGTGACCTCACTCACTGTGACCTCCGTCACCACGGGCTTCTCTTCCTCTGATGGGGGGGGAGCGGCGGCAAGACACACAGCATGCACGCCACGTTACACGCATGTGCATGTAGGTAGATACATACACACACACACTAGCACTCGTGTATGAAAACACACACAAACGCACGCACTACCACACACTCGCGCACGCACAAGCACGCACTGACACGCACATGCATTGACAAGCGTGAACACAGATACATGAAAAAATATAAATGAGACATACAAATGAATAAAAGAAGAACAGGTCTTTCTCAGGCACACCGGTGTTCTGAATGCTGCAGATTGTCTCATACGGCCAACGAACACCGAAGTGAGCTCTTGCTTAGCCGCTGTGTAAATCTCACAGACACAATCCTCATTATCAGCTAAGAATTCACTGACGAGAGGAAGGAAGACGACGAGACGAAGAGCTTGACATTCATCGTATCCCATTACAATTTCCGCCGATTCCCTTTTTTGCTATCACACGAGTGGATCTTGAATGTTGTGTCAAGTGGAAATATTCCTTCATTTCCACTATAAAAGCGCGGGGTGAACAGGCGGTCGAAGCCCATAGCCACTGTCTTTTATTTTAAAGGCGGTGTGAAAGAAAAGAGACAGACTGAAGAGCCTCCGAGGGCGGGACAGAGCGAGAGAGACGTGTGGATGCAGCGTGATTTAATGGCCTTGGATGAGCCATTAAAGATTTGTTTGAAGGCGCAGCGTAGCCCGTCTGTCCGACAGGAGTACACCGCTTTGTTCAAACCCTAAAGCCATACACCGTGCACAGAGCTCCGTCACGCCAGCACGGCGCCTGGGACGTGAGCAGGGAGAGGAAAGCGGAGAAGAAAGAGGATGAGTGAAGGCGTCTCGGTGAGGGAGAAACGTGCAGAGAATGGCACTCTCAGAGTTCTGACCCAAGAACTCAGTGTGGTTTGTTGTGATCGCTCCATAAAGCGTTATCTTGGAGTGCAGGCTGACAGCACCACTGTAGGCGATCAGGAAGGTAAGTTGAAGTGGTTGGAAAGAATAGTGGATGTGTTCTCTTCAATGGAGCATCCCAGCATCAGCATTGCAAGTGTCGAGGTGTCTTTGAGCAAGACACCTAACCCTAACTGCTCCCGATGAGCTGGCTGTTGCCTTGCATGGTTGACACCACCGTCGGTGTGTGAATGTGTGCATTGGTGAATATTGTACAGCACTTTGAGTGGCCACTGTGAGTTCAGCTACATGCTCCTAAACGACACGTAGCTGAACTCACCGTACATCTTTTTGGATAAAAGAAACGACTCTAAGTTGACTAAATAGCCTATAATAATCGTCGGCCACAAGAAACAGCTTTTGGCCCCCCGTGATCGGAGACTCAGTGATCTGTAGTAAAGCAGCGTTTAGACCATGTGTTTACAGCACCACCCGAGTCTCTGAGAGGAGAAATCTTGTCCCTTTAATCCACGGATGAAACAGCCGGTGTGTTCTCCCGTTGATTGAGTGGTAAGATTAGAAGCCATCGCTGAGCACCATGCTCTGCCCAGCGAACGGTGGACCCAAACACATGCTGCCACATGCAGCTCCATTCGCGCTTCATACTCCTCTCCTGTTTGTGTTTGTCCTCACAAGCCATGTCAAGTCACCCACTACTGGCGCCACTCAAAACCATACCGCATGTCACAAACACGCAACCTGTTGTTGATTACTGCCTCATTTGAATCATATCGAATCAAGCAATTCAGTGCTGAGTGAGCAGTGCTCAGTGTTGAGGGTTCCTGATGTTTGGCTTGGCTTGTGTGGTGGGTGGTGACAGCTCAACAATAAAGATCTGCGTTGGTCATTGGTGGTTCGCCAGCGACCATCATTCAAAACATCTTGACTCTTCTTCAGGCACCAAGTCTGTCTCTGGAATGGAAGACCCTCTTCCTCCAAACCACTGGCCGCAAGAATGGACTGACCCTCCTACATGGTTATAATCTCATCTGCTTCAGATTCCTTCATATTGCTGAGTCTGAAGAACACCATGTGAGACGCCGGTTATGTGACTAACCGGCGTCGGTGCGTGGTTTGATTTTGTTTTTTTTGAGGTTTGATTCCCCATTCGAGGAGTTCTCAGAGACAGCTTGGACCGGTTCTGTCCTTGTTATCCTATCACAGCCCGTGACTATCAGCCAGGACGAGAGGACCAGAGACCCCCAGAACCACCTCCCCATTACCCCCCCATCTCTCCCCAGACCCATGTCTCACCCCCCTCTCATCATCCCATCTTACCTCAACCGGCCTCATGCACCCCTGAATAAACCTGCGTGTTTCCGCTGCGTGTGCGTATGTGTGGTGTGCTTGTGTAGGCAGAGCATGTGCGTGTATGTGTGTGTGTGTGTGTGTGCGTGTGTCTATGATGATAAACGGGCGTGGCCGTGGATTAAGGGGAGCCGGTGATTCCGGAGACAATGTTTCCACACGGCCCCCAGCATGGAGCCCTTTATCTCCAGGGGCCCAACAGTTCATCACGGTCAAATCACACAAAGGACGGATCACCCCGAGCAATTAGCACATCAATGAGCGCTGTGTACGGCACACACACACACACACACACACACACACACACACACACACACACACACATGTCCACACAAGCACCTTTCTAGCCAAGTTAGTGCTTTCTCTACCGCTCCCTCTCTCTCTCTCTCTCTCCAAAGCATGGTCTCTATCTCTGTCTGTCTCTCTCTCTCTTTTTTTCCTTGTGAGCTCTCAATAACTCTCTCTCTCTCTGTGTCTCTCTCTGTCTCTCTCTCTCTCCTTGTAAACACCAATACACACACACACACAAACACACACACACACACACACACACACACACACACACACACACACACACACACACACAAACACCACATCGTCATACAGAGCCATCGCACAAATACACCTGTGTGTATTGAGTCCTTTGAGTGCCAACACACACACACACACCCACTCACATACACAAGCACACGCACATACCCAAATGCACACACACTCACATACACACAGAAAGCCTTTTTGTGCCTTTGTGTCAAAATGCAAAAAGCAACAAAAGACCGTTATTCAAACCGGCAAAACGATGGCAAAAAAACTGCTTCTCCTTCGTGCAGAAATGGTTTCTGCCCCCGGCCATGCGGTTAATGGGTGCGTTACATAACTCCATCGTTTTCCTCTGAGATGTTTGGTTTGGACGCACTCCGACCACAGTCAGAGAAATGTCCCCATCATCTCAATGGTGTTTCATGGAGAAGGGGGGTAAAACAAATCCATCCAGTGCATGGGGTCTTGGGGGGTAAGGGCAAGAGACAGAGAGACTCAGTGAGAGGGACTAACAATGAGTTTGCTTCATTCCCTGGTTTGGCCCTCTGCTGCCAGTCTAATCAAGCAGAAGGAACCTGTGGTTAATAAAGAAGGCACTTACAGCCCTCGCACAACAACACCAAACACTAGGCTATGGAGTATGACGAAATCCAGTCAGGATTAGGGGCTGATACGGTTCTGCTCTTGTGAATCAAGTATTTATTGGAGTGAGAATGCATCGAGCATGACAGGACTTTCTCCAAAACCATCCTGTTGCAAATCGGATTCCAACAGAAGACAGTCTGCCAATACCCAAAATTACCCAGCTAAATATACCCTCAGACACGGAAACCTAAAACCCTAACTCAAAACTAATAACACTAAAGACTAAATGTTAGTCGTAAACAATGTTTATTTGGTTTGATTTCTTACATTTTAACTCTTATTTTCTATTCACGCGTTGCCAATAGCGACTGCTGCCCGCGGTTCTACTCAAATGATTGGCATGTTGTTGAATGTATCAAACCTTTATTTAAGTAGGAACCGCTTGAAGCTAGGCAGCAGTAGTTCAGCACAATCTCCCTTCTGTGAACGCTGGTATGGCGATAGACTTGGATGACCTTGAGACTTCAAGTCCCCAAACCCCCGGCCCCGCCTTGATAAAGGCCTTCAGGCTGTGTTCATTCTGGGGCTTCAGGGAGGGCGGACAGCCCCCCCTGTAAACGCCACTTCAGTGGGGCTCCACTAAGCGGAGGACAGGTGTGTCGCATCAACGCTTCATCAGCAGGTGACCAGGGCAACCCTGACAGCCATTCAGAGGTGATGCACGCGACAGCGTGTGTTCAACCTGGAGAGGGATTCACCTATAGCAGCCCAGCGGGGGTCGGGAGGGGAGGAGCTGGGGGTGGGGGGGGAAGGTTGGAGCCCTGACCTGTGGGGGCGGAGACTGTTGTGGGGGAGGGGAGGAGCCCTGACCTGTGGGGGCGGAGACTGTTGTGGGGGAGGGGAGGAGCCCTGACCTGTGGGGGCGGAGACTGTTGTGGGGGAGGGGAGGAGCCCTGACCTGTGGGGGCGGAGACTGTTGTGGGGGAGGGGAGGAGCCCTGACCTGTGGGGGCGGAGACTGTTGTGGGGGAGGGGAGGAGCCCTGACCTGTGGGGGCGGAGACAAGGGGGGCGGGGCACTGACCTGTGGGGGCGGAGCCAGGGGGGCGGGGCACTGACCTGTGGGGGCGGAGCCAAGGGGGGCGGGGCACTGACCTGTGGGGGCGGAGCCAGGGGGTTGGGGCACTGACCTGTGGGGGCGGAGCCAGGGGGTTGGGGGGGGCACTGACCTGTGGGGGCGGAGCCAGGGGGTTGGGGGGGGCACTGACCTGTGGGGGCGGAGACGGTGGTGGGCGTGCTGGTGCGCCGGCCCCTCTCGGCGGCGATGCTGATGGTGTACAGCGTCCCTGGGCTGAGGCCCCTCAGGGTGTGGGTGTCGGCGCTGCCGGGCACCGTCACCTCCGCCTTGTGGCCCTCGGGGGACACGTGCACCAGCCTGTAGGCGTCCAGCTTGGCCATGGGCCGCCTCCACTCCAGGGTCATGGTGGTCTCCGTCACCCCCACCACACGCAGGTCCCTGGGGGCGTCCAGGGCTGATGGAGGGGTGAGGGGTGGAGGGGTGAGGGGTGGAGGGGTGAGGAGTCGGGGGGGAGGGGAAGTTATAATTGATCAAACAATTGTATCTGAGAGTCAATAGTGGAAAATGTAAAGGACTGTATTTATACGGCGCTTTTCAAACCAGGGGCCCCTCAAATTGCTTGACAATATTGCCTAACATTCACCCATTCATGCACACATTCACACACCGATGGCGGTCAGGAGCAGTCAGGGTGAGGTGCCTTGCTCAGGGAGACACCTCGACACTCAGCTAGGAGGAGCCGGGGATCGAACTAGCAGCCTTCCGGTTACCAGCCGACCGGCTTTCCCTCCTGACCCCCGTGCCGCCCATCACCGAAGGGAGCTTGGGAGGACTCACCTGTGACGGCGTTGGTAGTGGTGGGCAGGCTCTCGCGCTCCTCCTTCACGGCGGTGACCCCCATGCCGTACTCGGTGCCTGGTCTCAGGCCTGGAGAGACGAGCACAGCCTGGGCTTAGTTTGGGGAAAATGTCTTGAGCTGAACTCCTGGCCGCAGAGCCCCCTGAACGCAGAACCTCTCTGCTACCTCTCTGTTCAGAACAGCACCAAAACGTTTTTGCAATGGCTGCAAAAATCCTTTAACTTAAAACATAAAGTTAAGCATAATGAAATCATTTAAAAAGCATACAAATCACTTCATTTGTATGGTTTTTAAAATGTTGTCATTGTGCTTCATCATCATCGATTGATGGTCATCATAGTTTTGTAGCATCTTATCCTAGCTACCTTTGTTGTGTATTGGGAATGTGGGAATCAAGTGATTGTTAGTGCTTGGCACTTGGTTCTATGAACATCTTTACTGTACAGACAGCGATATATTGTTTCTCTTTCTTCTGGCAAATGTACCTATTGTAAGACGCTTTGGATAAAAGCGGCTGCTAAATGCCCTGAATGTAAAATGTAAATGTAATCCTAATTTTACCCTCCTACGGGTCGTTTCTCTTTCTAAAAGGACTTTGAGTATCATGAAAAGCGCTCGATTGCCGTCATTCAGACCGCAGTTCAACATAACAAGAGTTTAAACTCTGTGTTGTTCCCAGGCGAGGGTCCCTGCAGCTCTCCCCTCTCTGACGTGAGAACCAGACACCTCAACAGAGGGCTCCCCTCTTCCCTTTGTGGGGCCGGGCGGCAGCGAGGAGCTAATGGGGTTCCGCGGGACGTGTATTTGCATTGATGGATCTGAAGGACCCTCCAGTCTGACTCTAAACGACGACCCCTGTATGATACGGGCCCGGGCCCGGGGGTTTTGGGGGCGGTTCTCTCGGTCCGATCGCCTCCTAATTCCTTCATCGCATCCCCTGGAGGTCAATGTGCAGAGTCCTGTAGCATGAAATTACACCCAAAACACCCAGGGAGCCTATTATCAATAAAAGCCAGAAGCGTGAAGGCAATTACAGATAATAACTATGTAAGAGGCCTGCTGATGGGGGGGGGGGGGGAGTGGTTGTAGTGGAGAAGGGGGAGGAGGTGTTGGTGGTGGGGGTGATGTAGTGGGGAAGGGGGGAGGAGGTGGAGGGAGGGGGTGGATGAAGTGAGGGAGGAGGAGGAGATGGTGGTGGTGGGGGGTGATGTAATGAGGGAGGGGGAAGGCGGGGGGGAGGAGGAGGTGAGGGAGTTGGTAGGTGGTGATGGATAAAGTAGGGGAGGGGGAGGAGGTGGTGGGGGTGGGGGTGGATGAAGTGAGGGTGGGGGAGGTGGTTGTGGATGACATAGTTCTTCATTTCCATGTTGGGACGGCCCAACCAAGGACAAAGAAGGAGGTTTTCACAAAGACGGCGTATCTCTTTTTGTTGTGGGGATGTTCGGAGTCTTGTTGCGGATGAATTGGCTTCACACGAGGCTGGCTCTCTATCCAGAGATCCAGGCTGCTAAAACTCACTGAACTGGACTCATGAGGAGAGCGAGGAAACACAACCCGGTTCTCTCACGTGACCCAGATGTCGGTGAAAAAAGTGTATCATTATTGAAACTATTTTTATACTTTTGTGGGGCAGTAAGAAAATTAACTTTGTGTGTGTGTATTACCTGTTATTCTGCCCAAAGTGTGTAGGTGCATGTGTGATTTTATCTGTGTGTGTGTTTTTATTTGTGTGTGTGCGTGTGTGTGTATGTGTGTGTGCGTGTGTGTGTGTGTGTGTGTGTGTGTGTGTGTGCATGTGTGTTACCTGTGATCTTGGCCCGGGTGTTGGCTCCGGCACCGGGGGGGAACAGCAGCTCTCCATGCTCGCCCCCTGACAGCGTGCCGTACTTGATGCGATAGTTGTCCACTGGGGCGACGCTGTTCCTCCACTCCAGCGTGAGGCTCTCGTCCGTCACCTCCAGGGTCTGCAGGTCCCTGGGCGCGTCCAGGTCTAGGGGGGCACAGAGGGTTGGGTCAGAGACACCAGTCTAGGGGGTCACACACAGAGGGGTCCAGAGACACCAGGCATGGTCTCTCTGGGTCCATGTCTAGGGGGCACAGAGGGGTCAGAGATACCAGGAACACCAGACATGGTCGCTCTGCATCACAATGAGGCAGCGTGAAGTTGGCAAACGGAATATTACATTCAGAATTGTCAATCAATCAAGACAATCGAATGTCTGTCGTTCAATTGAACAATGGCAGAAAACAATCAATGGTAAAAGGGTCATCATTCCCAGGTGAGTGGGGACAGTTGAAGAGCATTCGCCGTAGAGCATTGAAGCCTATTCGTTTTTTTATCTTGGACAGAGGTGGATCTATCGGACACGTTCTCACAGCTACCCCCCCACACGTACACACACATACACAAACATACACACACGTACACACACATGCAGATCAGCATGGGGTCGTCCCTCATAAACAAACAGTAACCCATAAAGAGTGTGTGGTCCAGACCCCCAGCGGTGTCACAGACCACCGTTAGAGAATCACCAAGCCAAACCTTACTGTTGATGTTAATAGAGGAATCGCTTCTCCTCAACATAGCTGAGAACACGCTGACGTTGCATCAGGTCTATTTTTCACAGACCTGGCCGAGAAGCCAGACAGGAAAGTGGGTTTAAGATCGAGGAGGAACAACATGTAGCATTGGACCGCAGATCGTAATCAAGCCTGGGTCTCTTTGGGGGGGATTGCCCACCTGGTGAGCCCACTAGCAGGCTGAGCCACCAAGACGCCCAGAGTATCTTACCCCAGCTATCTTTGCTGTATACGGGGAAGGGGTTAACCTAACAGTTGTAAGTGCTTGGCACTTGGTTCTTTGAACATCCTTACTGTAACGATAGAGATATATTGTTGTTTCTCTTTCTTCTGACAAATGTACTAATTGTAAGTCGCTTTGGATAAAAGCGTCTGCTAAACGCCCTAAATATAAACGTAAATGCAGAGAAGAGTGTTGTGCAGGTCTGAAAGCACACAGTGTAAGAATAGACAGTTAACCACAGAGGCCTCCTCCTCCTCCTCCTCATCCTCCCATCGTCTCCTGAAGACATTATAAAGAACAGGGGAGCGGAGGACACCTGTCGCCCCGCCACGGAGCGAGGCTCGGGAACCCAGTCATTTTTATTTACTTAATTACATCCACAGTCGCGCTGGGATCAGCCAGCTCCCGTCTAAACCCCAGGGAAGTGGAAGACACTCTGTGACTGTAACCCTCTGTAATTAAAGGAGGAGAAAGGCTCCAGAGCAGAAAATAAACCTTCAGCATACCAGAGCCAGGCGGCAGGTGTGTGGAGGGCTGCTTTATGACCGCTTTGCTGCGGGAACTAGCAGGTGACGGCAGCAGGAGTTCAGTCAGTCAGAGTGAGTTCATTGACTGTGAGATCCAATCAATGTGGTCACCAGCCACATTTCACTCCGTCACAGCCGAGTCACGGACTGTAGCTCATGCAGGATGTACTGTAAAGTTACCCGTCTCTAAAGTGAATTACAGCGATTCTTCAGGGTCAATCGGTTTCAATTTTGTACCGTGAAATGTAAAATGGTCTCATAATAGTCCTATCCAGTCCTATCAAAATATACAAAGAATATGATTTAAAACATCTGAATATGGTGGCCCCATCATCACCATATCCTCCATCTCACCCTCTTGGGTGAATAAAGTTCTATTCACCCCCTCCTTCACCTCCACCACCTCCACCATCATCACCATCATCATCATCATCATCAGGGTCTCACCTGTGAGGAAGGTCTCGTAGACGGGCACGCTCAGCACGTCTCCCTTCTTAGCGGCGAGCGCCACCTGGTACTGGGTGTCGGGGCGCAGCGCCCCCAGGTGGTGCTGGGTCTCGGAGGACGCCAGCTCCACCACCTGCCGGTCGGCGGGGTCGGCGCTGGGCCCGTAGGACACACGCACGCCGTCCACCTGGGCCACGGGCTCGAACCACGTCACCAGGGCCGTGGTGTCCGTCACGTCGCGCACGCTCACCAGGCCGGGGGCGTCGATCCCTGGAGGGTGGAGACGGGTGGGGTTAGGGTGGTGTAACTGATCTGTTTAGTACATGATCCCTGGAGGGTGGAGGCAGGTGGGGTTATGGTGGGGTAACTGAGCTGTTTAGCAGATGAAGCACTGGAGGTGGAGAGCTTATAGCATGATATGCATACTGTTAATGTTAATATAGATACAGAGTAGACAAAATAAAATGGAAAAAAAATACTTTCAAGACTACCAAAATTATCAACATGGGGCTCGAAGACGCAATAACACCATACACGGGGGCCCACAATGATTTGGGTGTAAGATAGAGCTGTCTGGTCTCTTTAATATAAATCAGGGCATTATGGGCTACTTAAGTTATCATTTTGGATTCTCTAGCCTTACTGGAAGGGATGTAATTCGGGGATCTAAGGTTCAAGGACACTTGGGAGTGAGCTGGAGACCTCTTTTATATGAAACAGGGCCTCAACGACATCTAAGAATATCATTTTTGGGGCTCCAGCCCTACAGGAAGTGACTTATTCTACACAACCTATTCTGCGGTTGAGGTTGGAGAACAAGCTGCTCACACAGGTAAGCAGAACTCTTTCCCAATTCCAACCACCAGGACCGTGAAGGGCAGGCGACTCCCCGGGCGGTGTAAACCGATTCGTCTCACAACAACAACAACACCATGAGTGGAGTCTCTGCAGCGGGGCTGATAAAACGGACACAGCGTCGTGGGTTCAGCTCTGTCCCAGAGGGAGGGGGAGGCCGCGCACTAGTATGTAGACACTGTTCTCCTGGGAGTGGGGCCCCCTTCCAGGAGCATGGGACTCGCTGGCTGATGGCGAGGCCCACATGGGGAGGGAGATAGGGTGGAGGTGGTAGGCATGGAGAAGGACAGGGTGGTGGAGAAGACAGGGGAGGTGGAGAAGACAGGGGAGGTGGAGAAGACAGGGGAGGTGGAGAGGGGAGAATGTAGTGACGGAGATGGAGGATAGGTGGGGAAGGGGAAGGGTTGAGGGGAGGGAAAGGGTGAGCTAGTAACTGGAGGAAAGAAGGAGGAGTGATGGGGGAGAGGTGGAGGAGGGCTGGTCCTACTTCCCACCATTAGTTGCTCAGTGGGAGCTCCTTGTGACGCACCAAGCTGTAATGGCAGATACTTAGAGAGGCGGAGAGACCCGGAAAAAACAACCTTATAATCCGGCCCCCACTGACGTTACGCTGTATGGCTGTGTGTATGTGTTTGTGTCTGTGTGTGTATGTGTTTATAAGTGTGTGTATGTGTGTGTGTGTGTTTTTGTCTGTGTGTGTGTTTGTGTGTGTGCGTGTGTGTGTGTGTGTGTGTGTGTGTTCGTGCATGCGTCTGTGTCTGTGTGTGTGTGTGAATACGTAGGTCTTAGTGTGAGCGATTTATTTAGTGTTAAGAACAACAAACAAAGAAACGCTTGGACGCATGTGCATACGTGAGTCTGTGTGCGTTTGCGTACGTGCGTCTTCATGTCTGCGTCTCTGCCTTTGTGTGCGGCTCAAGCTGCTCATGTGTCAGACGTTCTCAACAGTTCATATCGGCCCTGATCCGGGCAGCGTACTTACTTCACCGTATAAATAGGAGCGTTCATGAGCGGCCCCCCGCGGGGACGGTGATAAGGCTTTACGACGGCTTAATGACATTTCCACGCACAGGACTGCTTGTTCTGGCAAACGGCAGACCACTCCTGCACAACCGATCACCAAGGGCCGCGCTGGAATCAATGCCGCGAGGTGATTGGAGGGGGAGGGGTGCTGAATAGCACAAATGTTTCTCCACATATTGAAATGGCTTTATTTTCATTTGCCTTAACTCCCCGAGGTCCAGAGCGACACTAACTATTTGAATGCAAACCAGAGAATTTATTATTCCACTGAAATCCTTTTTCTCAAAAAGTCGTTCCGAGCGCCGCATTAACAGGTCTCTCTGGGGCCCTTGGAGCCAACAAACGCAGGCTGTGGCCCTCGCCAGGTGAGGTGTATAAACGTCACCCCTGATCGATCCTAAAATCCTACGTTCCTCTGTTACAAACCATTAGGGCTTCACACTGATGGACAGACGGAGACTGAATTCTCCACAAATCCCCACAATAAGAGAGTGAAATCTATACGGCCTCTCTACTTCTCGCCGCTAAATCACATCTCTGCAGTGAAACTTAATGAGCAGATCATTCAGGCTTGGCAGCTGGGGTTTTAATAGACTTGTGGCGGGGATAAGCCATCGATGAATGTGGAACGCAGCCCAGGGTTTCAAGTTGACAACCTTGTTTCTCGTTTAGCTTGGAGAGTCGGCGGTGGTGATTTAGCCCTTCAAGAACCTGTATTTCGGGAAACCCTGTCTCCTGCCTGAGCGCCTAAAGAGAGAGCTTTGAGGATTATTCCCCCCCCCTCGTAAACTACGCAGGGATTAGTAGTGGAAACGACAAGGTCTGCGGTTTTTTAGTAATTGTGCATAAACGTAGTCCTGCCTGAAAAGCAGGGTAAAAGCGGTCTTCTTTCTAATGCTTATTGAATTATGAACCTTTCAATTGCATTCCATGGATTGGCCATTTGAGGCAAATCCCATTAATGATCTTCAGGTCAAATAACAGGAGCTTGATGCAGTGCTTTGCATGTAATAAACTTGGTTAATTTGGATGAACTCTCAGTGTGTGTTTGGTTGGTTGGTGTGCTAGTTTGCTGTCTCTACGACAACATCTACACAGATCAATGAAATACAATAACATGGTTTCATATTAAGGCTGTTGGATAAGCTATCATTATCTTCAATCCTATTTTTGCATCTGTGTGTGGTTGCATTACAATCAAAGTAGTTTGTAGAAATCAATCAATCAATCATTATCATTCATTACCTGCACATTTCAACATGTCTGCATACTTGTTTCAAAACCCCCCATTGAAAAGCAATGGGAAAAGTGTGTGTGTGTGTGTGTGTTTGTGTGTGAATACGTAGGTCTTAGTGTGAGTGTAGATTCCTCTTATGTTGAGAACAACAATCAAAGAAATGCTTAGACGCATGTGCATGTACGTTTTAGCAATAGTTCCCCCTGTCAGAAGTGAATGAGACGAGGAGACCCTGAAGCAGCTCCTAAGGCATTATTAAATCCGGGGGCAGACTCACGGGTGACCACGTTCTTGGAGGCGGGCGGCCCGCGGTTCTTGTTCTTCACCACCTCCAGCTTGACCTCGTACTCCTGGCCCGGCCCCAGGCCTGACTGCTCGAAGGTGGTCTCAGGCTGGCCCAGGCTGTTCAGGATCTCCCCGTTCTCCTCTTTCTGCCAGCAGAACCACACACAACTCAAAAGCTCAAACCATCTTCAAGCGTCGGTACAGACATCAGAAACCCAGGAGCTGGTGTCAGATCACCTCACACATCGCCTTCTGCTGGTGTCTGTACCGAGGGTGGGAGATGCTTTGGGTCGTTGTGTGCACACAACGACCCAAAGCATCTCCCACCCTCGGTTCAGACACCAGCAGCCCAGGCGCAGGTGTCACGCCACATCACACAGTGCCTTCTGCTGGTGTCTGTACCGAGGGGGGGAGATGCTTTGAGTCGTTGTGTGTTGTTCTGCCGAACAACACACAACGACTCGAAGCATCTCCCCCCCTTGGTACAGACACCAGCAGCCCCGGCGCAGGTGTCATGCCACATCACACAGCGCCTTCTGCTGGTGTCTGTACCGAGGGGGGGAGATTTTTTAGACGCATTTCAGAAAGAAAACAAAACCTTCAACAAACACGGCAATTACCGGTCGGGCCGTAAGAGCCGTCGGCCTAGAAAGCTTTGATACGTGCAACTGCTGACTGCGCCCGGGTACTGCTAAGCTGTTTTCCACACGACAGCTACTCCGGCTCACATGCACACACATTAGGCAATTATTGAGTTTCAAATCG
The DNA here is from genome assembly GCF_949987615.1 of Pollachius pollachius. Classification (NCBI taxonomy): domain Eukaryota; kingdom Metazoa; phylum Chordata; class Actinopteri; order Gadiformes; family Gadidae; genus Pollachius; species Pollachius pollachius. The sequence goes on along the minus strand of NC_136934.1, from coordinate 2,867,310 downwards.
GAGCTCCACGCTCGGCGGGACATATAGGGTTTCCAAAGGCAAACACAGATAATGACAGGCTGTGGTGGGCTTTTCGAGTTTCCACTGGCTTCTGTGCTACACGGGATCCATGCTAATGACGTAGCGGCGCGGCGATGGAGATAGAGGATCTGGACTCACGGTGTTCCTGAAGATGAGGTTCCAGCCGTCGAAGGGGATGTCCAGGGGGTCCCATTGCACCTGCACCGAGGTCTCCCGCACCGACTTGAACTTCAGGCCCTCGGGCTCGGGCAGATCTGAGGAGGTCAGGGGTTCACGTGAGCTTTGTCATGACGCAACGTGTTCTCCAGAGTACAACGGTGACCAGGACCCCCACCAGACATCATTGGTCTTGGATGCAGGTTCTGCATCCAACACATTTCATACATTCGGCGAATGTTGCAGCATGCATTCTCTACTAGTTTTAAACTATAAGCAGCCCAAGTGTTTAACAGTTGTTCTCTCGATGCTTCTTTTGTGCTACATAGCTGGCCCTAGTCTTGTCGTGAAAATGTAAAGGCACCGAATAACCATTTGATATTCTGTCTTTGACATCACACACTTTGAATGTGAAATTAACCAGTGGGTTTTGTACGGAGGAGCACATATCCACATGACATTCAGCCTTCATAAGACAGAGGAGGTGGACCTAGTAGGTATGGAGGTACGGATAACAACATAACCTTCAGCCTTCATAAGTCAGACGAGGTGGACCTAGTAGGTATGAAGGTATGGATAACAACATAACCTTCAGCCTTCATAAGTCAGACGAGGTGGACCTAGTAGGTATGGAGGTACGGATAACAACATGACCTTCAGCCTTCATAAGGACAAGGAGGAGGACCTAGGAGGTTCGGAGGAACACATATCAGCATGACATTCAGCCTTCATAAGGAGGAGGAGGTGGACCTACGTGTGGACACGCGGGCGCTGACGGGGATGCTCTTCTTGTTCTTCAGTATGGCGTAGACGCTGATCAGGTACTCTACGCCGGGCTCCAGCTCCTTGATGGTGGCCACCTTCTGGTCCCCGGGGACGCGCATGTCCATCTCTAGACCGCCCATGGCGGTGGGCGTGTAGGTGACCAGGTACTCCGTCACCACCATCTCGTTTACCCAGGACAGGTCCACTGTCTCGGGGTTCACCGGCACCACCGTCAGGTCCTTGGGGGGTGAGACTGGGGGTGGAGCATGAGGAGATGGGGAGGTTAGCGTCGCAATTCACTTGAAGGGTGATAGGAAGGGTGATTTTTACATTGCATAGTAAAGTGCCTTTTGGCATCTTGAAAATCAGTCAAATTAATAATTTGTACTTGCAACTGTAAAAAAAGAAAATCTTCCAAAGGGTTGAGAAACTTTGAGATTGAGTTTTATGTTTTTACCAGCAGACTCCTACAGAACCTTCCCTTAAGAGAGCCCAGTAAAGAGACTACATGCCAAAATGAAACACTACTCGTCAATGTAAGTGTGTGACAGCAGCCCACTATGGGAATGACCACAGAGGTCTTTAAAACTTAAGACCACTATTAACATGTTCCAGTGCAACGAGACCCTCTTTGATCTGGGGAATTACGAGGCCTACCAGATGCTACTCTCTGGGCCAAGGTGGGTATTCGTGTGCAAACAGAGGCTTTTCCCCTACTTTTCCCCATAATGTTGCAGAACACATTTTAAAACAAATCATTAGTTCACACTGAGCACAAGGCCCCATGGCAAATTACAGAGCATATGTGGTTTACCATCGTTCTAAGAATCGCTCACTCAGAGGAAGGTAAGCTGCCATGTACTAATGTCTCTCCAGGTAGAATTGTCAGAAGACATAACGAATAGGAAGATGAATCTTCCGTTTAGTACACAGTAGTATTTCATGTTTTTTTTCTTTCGGATTTTCAACCTTACTTCTTATGTTGGAAATTGTATCATGTTGTTTGGTATCAGTTGCACCATGAATACATTTCCACAGACGATGCTGTTTCCAAAACATGTTGATAAGCTACACTTTAGAACATCTATCTGAGAATATCGTCTTACTCATGGGGAATATTAATTGATGCATACTTTGATGCGTAAATAAATCTAGCAAACAAGGAATGCTAGTAAATCAATCACTTCCTGATTGTATCTTCTTATCTTATGAGTGAAGCTTGTTAGTTAGTTATTCAGTACCAAAGATGCACGCCTGACCATCAGCTCCTGCTCTATCAACTCCATCTGAATCCCTTCCATCGTGTATCTCACCTTCGGAGCAGTCGTCGCCGATGAATCCCTCGTCGCACACGCACACTCCGTTCATGCATTGGCCCTGGTCCTGGCAGTTCCCCGCGCAGGTGAGCAGTGAGCAGTCCGCCCCCGTGAAGCCCTCGAAGCAGACGCAGTTCCCGTCCACGCAGTAGCCTCTCTCCATACAGTTGTTGGGGCACGTCTTCTCGCTGCAGTCCTCGCCCACGAAGCCCTCTTTGCACACGCACTGACCGTTGACGCACCGCCCGCGGTCCAGGCAGTTGTTGGGGCAGGTGAGCTCTCCGCAGTCGGGTCCCGTGAAGCCCTCCAGGCACACGCACCTGCCGTCCACGCACTCCCCGCGGCCCATGCAGTCCTTGGGGCAGGTCTTGACGCTGCAGTCGTCGCCCGCGAAGCCGCGGTCGCACACGCACTGGCCGTTGACGCAGCGGCCGCGGTCCAGGCAGTTGTTGGGGCAGGACAGGTCTCCGCAGTCATCACCCTGGTACCCCGCGTCGCACATGCACTCCCCGTTCACGCACTTGCCCCTGTGGTTGCAGTTGTCCGGGCAGGAGAGGATGTTGCAGGCCTCGCCCTCAAAGCCCGGGTCGCAGATGCACTTGCCGTTGAAGCAGTGCCCTCGCGCGTTGCAGTTGTCGGGGCACGTGAGCTTGGAGCAGTCCTCGCCAACGTAGCCGATGTGACACTGGCACTGGCCGTTCACGCACATGCCGCGGTTGTTGCAGTTGCCGGGACAGGTGAGGTCGCCGCAGTCTTCCCCGCTGAAGCCCTCGTCGCAGTAGCAGGTGCCATTGTCGCAGCGGCCGCGGTCGTAGCAGTCGTTGGGGCAGATGAGCTCGGAGCAGTCGTACCCGGTCCAGGGCTCGTCGCACACGCACTCGTCCTCCACGCAACGGCCGCGGCCCAGGCAGTTGTTCAGGCAGTTAGTCTGGGAGCAGTCCTCCCCGATGAAGCCCTCTGCGCACTGGCAGGAGCCCTCCATGCACTGGCCGTAGTCGCCGCAGTCCAGCAGGCACACCTCCAGGCTGCAGTCGTCCCCGTCGAAGCCCTCGAAGCACACGCACTTGCCGTCCAGACAGCGGCCCTGGTCCTGGCAGTCGTTGGGGCACTCGGAGTCGGTGCAGTTGGGTCCCTTCCAGCCCACCTCGCACACGCAGCCGCAGGACTCGCTGCTCCAGTTCCCTCGGCCGTTACAGTAGGGCTTGGTGGCCACCTCGCCTGAGGGCAGACAGAGAGGTTAGTGTTTGTCCCGGACACCTCAAGGATACAAACATTCATCAACCTGCTACTGCTACTGGGCTGGATCACAGGGGTACTGGGGCATATTGCAGCATAAAGTTGAAACAACTAGGGTAAAGTTGGACTAGGATACTAGTCTACTACAGGGTCATGCAACCTCATCATCCACCACTACAAGCAATATTTAGGTCTTCAACAAGCCAAGCCTGCTTGTCTTTAAAAATATCTGGCAGAAACCCACCCAAACATAGAGAGAACATGCAAACTCAATACAGACCGCATCTTAGCCAGAAATCATTACCTCAAGCTTATGACCATCATAAGGCCACCTCTGGGGCACTAACTACCCACCATGGAGCCTCCTCTAGGGCCCTAACTACCCACCATGGAGCCTCCTCTAGGGCCCTAACTACCCACCATGGAGCCTCCTCTAGGGCCCTAACTACCCATCATGGAGCCTCCTCTAGGGCCCTAACTACCCACCATGGAGCCTCCTCTAGGGCCCTAACTACCCACCATGGAGCCTCCTCTAGGGCCCTTACTGTCCACCATGGAGCCTCCTCTGGGGCCCTAACTACCCACCATGGAGCCTCCTCTAGGGCCCTTACTGTCCACCATGGAGCCTCCTCTAGGACATGATGTTCCTACCCGTGACTGGCGCTCCGCAGCAGGCCGTCCCACTGCTGCACTGCTCCCTCAGGCCGGACAGCTCTGACTCCAGCATCTCCAGCCGGTTCAGGATGTCCTTGATGTCGGGCAGGTTGTTGTTGCTGCAGCCGCAGGCCTGCTTGGGGATGTTGATGCGGTGCGTGAACACGATCTGGTTGTCGCCGTCCGTCGTCTGCTCCAGCCGCTCGGTGCTCTGGACGTCGGACGACGCCCTCTTGTGCTTGCCCTCGGGGCTGCCGCCGCCGCCGGTGGGGGGGTCCAGGTCCACGGAGCAGAGGGAGGCGGCCGGGACGTTGATGTTGTACACGTGGTTGAAGACCACGGGCTGGTCCGGGTGGGGCAGCGTGAAGTTCTCCTGGGACTGGGGAGCCAGGGCCTCCCGGCGGTGGCGGAGCACCTTCTTGACCAGGCCGGCCGAGGAGAGGTGGAGGAGGAGGGCCAAGCCCACCAGGCCCCGCAGGGCGCTCTTCATCCCCATGACGACGGGAGCCTGTCACAGACGATGGCGGCCCAGATGGAGAGGGATTGGCTGTTCTGGGGTCTCGTCTCTTGGATGGGGTGGAACGGGGATCCTTGAAGCCCTTTGAGAAAAATAAGCAAACGCGGTATATGTTAGGGATCGCGATTTCGGACTTTTCTCATAGAAATGGTGGTAGCATTTTTTAAATTACCAATGAAACACAAAAACGCAACAACATATAAGGAAAATCAATCAGCTACATATTTTACAGCCAAGGCTCACATTGACGCTCCCATCTTCCTTACAAAAAAGAACTACAGCACAACACAGCACCATCTTATCAACAACACTTTCAGAGCAAGATGCTAGAAAGATCAGCTCACATAACAGAGCTGGGATGTAGCCGGATAATTCAACAAAAGTTTCAAAACATATCTCTCCGAATGTTAGGCAAACAACTCTCAGAACACAGAACCAAACTGCCCTTCTATTCCTTGGCGTGCCCTTGCCATAGAGCATGGAAACAACATAAGTCCTCCCCCGCCCCTCCCCATCATGAACACAAGGGACCATAGCCACAGCGAAATGTCACAGAATCTCCACGCGACAAAAGCAATTAACCTTCCACTGCCGTCCCTCAACAAAGGACCAACTTCCAGCGGCGGAGAGTTGTTGCAACGTGGACCTGGAGATGGACACTCAGTAGATGACATCATCACGGTCATGCTTCCTGCCGGTCCTCTGAGGAACTGAGAGCTGTAATTAAATCAGAGGCTGTGGGTAACCTTGAGGCTCAGAGGGCTGACTCCCAGAACAATGGTTCCTGCCAAAGGCTGCCATGAACAGCAGGTAACACCTGCATGGTTGCATTGGTGGGAGTAAGGGAGCGTTTGAATAGTTGGACCTTCAACACAGTTTTCCCCCAGCAAGCCAAAACCACAGCCCTTCTCCTGGAAGATTAATAGAGGTAGTTGGGTTGGAACATCTGTGGAAAGACGCTGAAAGCGACCAGGGTCTGCAACTTTCCCTCGTTTTCAGCATTTCCCGCACCACCCCCGTAGCGGCAGCGGTTTTCGTTTAGTAACGTGACCCTCCCTACCTACACCTGAGGTTATTGGTGCTGTTTCACAAGGACCTGGTGCAGACACAAGGTCTCCTTTCAAAAAGTTACGGCCTGAAACAAAAATCTGCTGATGCTCGTATTTATGGTCTCAGACAACCCACCATTTCTTTTTTTTTTAACTCTTTCATCCTGAGATTAAATAAACTTGTTATACTGCTCAATTAAAGAGCGCTCTCCCTGTCTGGACTAAACATGTTCAGACGACAACAGAGTTTTCTTTCTCTTCTTAATGACAGGGCTATCAATATGTTAAATGAAGGCTTGAGTTGAACTTCTTGGCCTCAGTGCTGCACTGTTCACTGTGTCTGAGACAGAACAGGGAAAATGCCACACAGCAACAACAGATATCCGGTCTTGTTGTGTTGCCTGACTCGGGTTGTGGTAACTGTCGAGATGATTTCAGTCCAGGTCTCCCACACCTCTTTCGAGACGCTGACACTCCTACCTGCACAACCCACCATGTGCTGCTCGGATTCCGAGAAGACTAATGGCAACTGGTACGAACATCAAACAAGTCTCAGTGGTTTTTAGCGTGAATAATTCTTTAAAGGCCCTGGTTGTGATCGCAGCAAAACCACAGCGCACATTTCAACCTTCTTACTCCCAGCGTGAGCCTCGCGTCTGAGCGGATTTACATTTGATTCCAGTTCAGTGAAAGGTTGCTGGAAGAAGCCTCTAGACCGGGCTGACACGGGAGCAGAGCGATCATCGGTCTCTCTCTCTCTTGGCTGGCTTCGCTGCTCAGGAACCCATCTGCAGGGGAGCCTCTCAATCCCTTCAAGCTGCTGGGTTTGAGCACCTTCGGAGGGCTCTCTGCCTGGACGGCTTCCACAGCCTGAACCGCCCCCTCCGTCCCACCCCAACTCCCATCGCAGGCTCCGTGTCCCTGGGTGAGACAGGCAGGGCTGGGTGCCTCTCTGATGGACGTGCCGGGGAAGTGCTAATGTGACTAATGCAGCCCGCTGATGGGAAGCTAAGCTACGATCTGGCCCTCGGGGGTAGCCAAGGAGCTAACCTCCCCTCCCCCCCCCCACCCCCACGCTCCCCTCCCCCAGCCCAGCCAGACTCCCCCACCGCACCACTCTCCCGTGCCACGCTCATGCATGTGGGAAACAAACACACACACACACGCGCAGATGTACACACTATGCAAAACAGTTTGCAAGATCACATAGACACAGCCATAAGCCTGCTCACACACAACAGTGACACAAATGCATATGCACGCACGCACACTATGCAAAACGGAGTGCAAAAACCCATAGACACATCCGTTAGCCTGTACACCAGCATGTACACCCACACACACACACACACACTATGCAAAACAGTCTGCAAGTACGCATAAACACCACCATAAGCCCACCACAAGCATACACAAACGCACACACACACAACCAGACACCTACACAGCAACCGCGGAAACTAAGTCACACTGCTGTGGCCAAGCATCACAAACTAGGGATTAAATCAACAAAATAGCCAGAAAATTGCTTTGAGCGGCTGCAAGGGGTTTTAGTTCTGGGCGGATGGTTGGCTTTCTCACTCTGAGGCCTGGCTGCCGTCCACATGGAGCCAACGAGCAAGACAACCCGGTGAGACCAAGACCGGCTTTGTGCCACAATCTGTGGCTCTGGCCACAAAACTTATCCCCCATTATTCAGAAAGATAGAAAGAGGAAACCCTGGCAGAATCGATAATGTGCTGGGGCTGAGAAGAGGTACCTGCTGCAGCGCTGGTGTTTATTAAACAGGGAGGGCCTCGGAGGACTATGAGAATGTGTGTGTGTGTGTGTGTGTGTGACCCTGGGAGAACCGATTTCCCACTCTTCGCCTTGACCCCCCCCCCCAACCCGCAGACTGGGTTGCTATGGAAACGCAGCTGGTCGCTGGCATTCTGGGAGCAGACTTGACACAGTTTGACTGTTGCCGCTTTGTCGGTCTCGCTCACTTTGTTTGTAGCGTTCTCAAAGGGGCGACCCAACATGCAAGCTGCCATGGTGTAATGTGAGGTGAGTTCTGCACGGTCCAAACCTGCTGGCACCGAGCCGCCCCCGGCCCACCACCGATCGAAGCAGTAAGCCTGCTATTGAGCGAGGGGGAACGAAGGCGGCACTTGAAAGTTGTTTTTTGTTTTTCTTTTTTTTTTTCTTTTGCTACACACAGAGTTGTCGCACCGAGTTGTTCTAAAAGTCCCAGCCCGACAACCGAGAACCCTGGTTCCCCCCCGGTGCCAGAAACGTTCTTTAACTTCCTGAAGGCGCTCATTCTGGTCTCAGTCTCTTTAGAGGAGTGAATGAGCTCCCTCACTGCTAGCGACCTCAAATCCTTCTCTCCCTGATGGGAAAACCTGCCCAGCCGCCGGGTCTGTATATCAATACGAGGAAGAGTTACAGCCCACATGCACTCTCCATCAGCGGTCGTGCCCTGTCTGACCAGCAGCTGGAGGATCCATCGGGGAGCCACCTCAACCCCTCAGCAGGCCCACTGCAGGCGGCTCAAGGTGGATGTTCTTCTGAGTGTCACACTTTAGAGCCCTATTAACATAAATACACCCTCTCCCCACTTCCCCCCGCCACCCGACTTTCACAATATCGTGATTTATTTTCTCCAAAAGCACGGTGCATTCAACCCATGAGCTCTATCCAAGGTTAACGCCTTGTTTTACGTTTAAGAAACAATTTCTGACTTTGTGTTCCTGACTGCTTCAGCCACCATCATCGAATACCGCCACTAGACCACGTCCATCTTAGTCCGTGACTCAGATACAAATTGGAGGCACGGAGAGAGCATCCAGGTACACACAGAAAAGAACAAAAGAGCCACACAGAAGAAGACAGAATGCTAAAATGTCCATGAAATTCTGTGAGCTGCGACATCGTTTCCTCTCTTTAACTACCGGGCCCCCATCACCTCCGTCACCCACTGACAGATGATGTCATTACTTCTCACTTCATCACCGCGGGAGGACAAAAGATGTAAAACCGTTTTGCTCCATTGGTTCCGGACTGCTCCCCATCCCTCCTTTGGTTCCAAAGTGTAACTTTCAAAGTTCTCTTTTGGAGGACATCGTTGTTATCTGTCAGGAGACCCCCTGCTGGGGAGAGGGATCGGTCGTCGGTGGCGGGGGGGAGCGTGTGCTAAGACTCTACCATATGGCGGGACAGGAGAGACCACACGGAGGAGGAGACAACTCGTCTAACATGTGTTCTGTGGTGGGCTCCGCGGTCTCTCTGTCGCTCTGAAGGCGGACGGCTGCCATGCTGCTCACGTCGAACAGCATCACAACTCTGCACACACAAACGCCACGTCTGTGCCTTCGGGACACATCTGTTTGTGTCTGTGTGTGCTTGTTTGTTTGTAACTTTGTGGGCTGCTGTCTTGGTCGCAACCCTCCGGAGAGAGCGTTCATCTCAACGCGACGGCATCTGATCGAATGATGCTATTTCAAAATAGAACATACAATCACATCTGCATAGTAATCTGGAGTGGTAGCGCCGATAGCTTTAATGACGGGTACAGAATAGAATAATGAATAAATATAACGACACAGAGTGAACAATAAGCGGCAAAATATAACACGTCGACTTTATGATGCGTGGAAAATAAAAGAATGATCTATATACCTGCATCAAGATAACAGCTGTAAATAATTACTGCTAACCAATATAAACAAATAGAACCGTGAGGGGGACGGACATATTAATCTGTTTCCCTGTCTTCTGGATAATAAACACACTGCATAATGGAGCAGCGTGGGGCACTGGGAGTGCAGCAGTGGTAAATATTCAGCGGTCCCAGCGCGCCTTACACCGGCCAGGGAGCACGCACATGCCTCCCCTTTCATTCCAGAGGGTTTTATCAAGCTTGCGCAGATTTGTAGGTCACACACTCACTCTCACTCGTACACCCAAACACTCACTCGCGCACACACACACATATGCGTGCTGACACACTCCTGCACACACTCACACTCACACAAAGTAATACTCCTCCTCGTTCACAGACTGAATCTGGGTTGCGGGTAAATACTGAATAGTGGGGGGGCATATGTTTTCATCTGGTATGAATCTTCATCTTCTATGAATCTTCATCTCGCCGTATTGAAGTAAACGTCCAAGAAATGGCCTCCATTACAGTCGCCAAGCCCTCCGCGCCACAGATCATCAAATAACAGCCCCGTCTCTCTCACTTCATCCATCCAGGGGGGAGGGGGCGGGCCCGGGCCGGGGGGAGTCGCATGGGGCTGTATGAATCATAATCAACGCTGCGCTGCCAGGCGTGGAGAGCAGCCCATACAGGTGATTATTGATCCGTTATAACTGCAGCAAGGTCGGCCGCGCGGGAAAAGAGACAGCGGGGGGGGGCAGAGGACAGCGATAAAGTATGAGTTATGAACATCAAACATGGAAAGGGGATGTCCTGGAAGAGGGGAGACGTGAATGAACTGCCTGATGGAAGAATCGATGGCGGGAGATGTTGGAGATTCTTACTTCCTTCGTTTTCGATCACCTTCACCGCCCTCGCCGGAGACGGAAGATTGCTCTGTTTCTGTTACTCTGGTTCATTGATTCCACTCTTTATCTCTTCCTCTAGCTCGCTCTCTCCTTCACCATCTTTCTCCTCTCTCTCATCTTCCATCTCCATACATCGCTTCCTCTTGTCCTATTTCCGTTTCTCTCTCTCGTTTGTACTGTCTTTGAGTCTTTGATGACCAGTGTTCATTAGGTTGAGCTGCATCAAGCAGGACCACAAAAGGGACTCAGCTTGCCTTGATTTAGAGTGGAGAAAGTCCAACGGCAGAGATGATACTCACTGCAGTGTGTGAGCAGCATTCATCTGTGGGCTGGAAACGCCCTCACTTATTCACAGTCTACTACCTTGAGATGAGCCCACACCAACTCTCAAAACGTTTAACAGAAAATAAATTACAGTTTAGGGCTGCATTATAGCAGAAGGTTTGAAATTCAAGGACATAATGTCAAGGATTCTTGGAATGATACCTAACGTTTGATGTTAGACAATGGATAAGATACTTCTGGTTAAGTATCTTATCTTCCCTGTGCAAAAAGATGATCAATCTAGCACGCTATCTAGCATGCTCTTTAGCATACATCTGGCGAGCTATCTAGCACATAGCTAGCGCGCTATCAAGCACGCTATATAGCGCAAATCTAGCGAGCTATCTAGAAAAAATCTAGCATGCTATCTAGCATGCTATCTAGCATGCTATCTAGCACACATCTAGCACGCTATCTAGCATGCTATCTAGCACGCTATCTAGCATGCTATCTAGCACATATCTAGTACAAAAGTAACAGTCACCTAGCACTATCTAGCGGTCATCTAGCTCGCTATCTAGCGGTCATCTAGCCCTGTCGCTTTACTTGCACCAAGGATAAACATCGACAACAACAACAAAATTGACAACAACATCGTTTCCATTTCCAAATGGAAATTAAATGGAAAGCGCAGACGGATAAAGATGTTCCTAGCGACAGCGGGGAACATCCTTATCCCCCCCCCCGCAGTACACCCTCCCACCCTGGGCTCCTCTGTGTGACCCGCTGGAGGAGATGACACAGATAGCTGGGCGGGGGGGGGGGGGCGGGTGTGTTCACAGCTGATAAGGTGGTTGATGGCTGTCGTGTCTGGGATGGGAAGCAAAAAAAATAAAGAGAAACACTTATCTGGATACCGCGAGAAATCACTTTACCAAACCGAGGGTCCCTATCACACTCGCACACACACACACATACATACATACGCACACACATGCACACACACACACACACACACACACACACACAGACACACCACGGGGCGTCCGGGCCGTCCAGGGGTCCCCCGAGTCTGTACGTCTGACAGATACCTTTCCCGCTTAAATATAAAAAAAAAAAACGTAAAAAAAACAGCCATGCCATTTTCTTTTGGTCCGACTGAATCCAATTTCCGCCTGTCACAGAGATAGAAGCAAGAGGGATGGTGGGCGGGGCCGCGGGGCGACGGAGACGCTCCCTCAAACCCCTGTTCAATCCCCCCAGTGCTGCCGTGGGACGTCACGCCTGGCCGAGGAGCCCATCAATATTCTTTATGTCTCCCCAGCCCCACGCCCCCCCACCTGACTGCTGGCTGACTGCTCTGGGTGCTGGGCCCGTTGTTCTCTGGTGACATCACCGCCCGGCCCACTATAGTTCCTATGGTTTTATATTTCATTTGATGACTTTTTTATTATTGAGTCTTGGTATGAACGGACTTAACAACCATTTGTCCTTTCCATAGATGCTTCACTGTGTGCTACAATACTACTGCATTACAACAAGTACTACACAAAACAACTGCAACATGACTACATCACAACAACTACTACACTGCAATACTGCAACAATCGCTGCACCACAACACCATTACACTTCCTTACATCTACTACAACGCTACACGGCAATTACCATAAATATAAGCGTTCTTCCTGATAGCCTGACCAGCTGCTTGGCCAGGAGTAATAATGCCAAACAGAAGGTCAGGTTAGGGGTCCGTGTTCAAGAGAAGTTTTAACAAACCATGTAATTAACACCCTCCCCACAACTGCACTCATCTCCTTCACAATTATCCAAATAACTTTTTTGATTTATTACCCGTCTCAAGAGTAAGAAAACCCTCAAATCCATCCATCTGTTCTGTTTTCATTTCCACAAAATATAAACCGTTCAATCGTTTTTTTTCTGATTTACAGAAATAAGCACAGGTGTCGATCGGTTTCATGCGCTTCATGTTACCAGAGGTGGTGCTGTTCTGGCGGTTGGTTCTGAGGTTCGGGTTCCTGCTACCGCTGCTGTTTCTGAAGCATCATGAGCAGCTGAGACAACAAGGAAACAGAGGCTGAGCAATGTCCCAGGCGACTGAGATCTGCCGGGCAGCGTTCCTGCAGACAAGGCCTCCTCCTCCTCCGTCGGTGGATGATTCATAAGTCTTCCCGCCCACCCACAGGGTATCCCCCGAGAACGCCTCTGTTTTCATGTTTGTGTATGGAACGAAACGGTGCTACCACAAAACACAGGAACCCTGTTCAACTACGTTTTTTTGCCGTTGAACCAGCACTTCGGGGAATGTTTCACCGAGCGAGGTGGAAAACCCAGAAGTGTGAAGAAGGAAGAACGTTCTCTGTCCTTGGTGCTAGTTCCACTACGCTGCATAAACACATTGTTCTCTAATCCTCTGGCTGGCGTTGATTCGGTAAAGTGGGTGACGGGCAACGTTTGGGTTTGGAGGATTTCAGCCTGTTCTTTAGTCTCGCTTAACATCCTGTCTGGGCGCAAAGGATGGAAATCATTATAATTTCTTTCTGTTTTCTGGAAGCACCGGCGGTGGTGTAGCCGCCGGCAGCCAGACATCTGTTTGTGGCCGTCGGTGATGCGGGTCTTAACCGCGCCGCGCGTCCAAATAGGGGCGCTTCGCTCATTCAGCCCTAATGACCTTCATCCCTAAAGGTGTCAGCTCTTTATTGCATTCCACACTTCTTTCTCATTTCCCTAAATCTAGATGGCCTGCGTCGCTAAACTACCCCCTCCCTCTCCCCCTGTCTTTCTCCCCCTCCCTCTGTCTGTCTCTCTCCTCCCCACGCTCTCTCTCTTTCCGTCACTCTCTCTCTCTCTTCAACTGTTGTATACTTTGCAACTCTCTCTCCTCCACTCCCCCCTCTCTCTGTCGCCTTCTCACACTCATCCAGCCTACTCTCTCTCCCTCTCTCTCTGTCTCTCTCTGTCTCTCTCTCTTCCTAGCACTCTCTCTCTGTCTCTCCTCCCTCTTTCTGTTCTTGTTTGTCAGGACTGTGATGGCTCATGCATTCCAATGTCGTGGGTGATACTCAGAGGAAGAGTGTCAGAGCACCAACCAACACCTCCAAGTCCAATCTTACCATGACCACCTCAACCACCACCCCCACCACCGCCGCCACATCTGTTTGTCTCAAAGCCAGCATTTGGGTTCAAGTCGCTGGGGGCCACAAATTATCCTGGAGCTCTCTCATGAGGAAGCCCTCTGGTCTGCGACAGTTTCACCACTTCTGATATACTCCAGCCTCAGAGGGACATGAAAACCACCTGAAGCATTAAAACGCCACATTCCTCTCAGAGTCCAGGAGGAAGAGGAGTTCTGGGTCCTCGTTTGGTGGTTGGTGACTAATCTGACCACTGGGGCTTCTCATCTCACATCTCTCGGTTGATTCCCAGAGAAGGACATGACACCTGGTGGTCTTGTTTTAGTTGTGTGAAGGGTTAACGTAAACTCTGCCCTTAGGTATGGGCTCAGCAGAGTCCTGAAACCAGACAAGGCACTTAAAGAGCCTATCTTCCAGATTTGGAGGTAGATCACACAAACAGCTTTATATTTAGCGCAGGATTGTGTAGCATTAAGTGTTTTCAACTCTAACCTATAGGTAGCGGATTCGATCCAAGATCCACAGTATACCTGTAGGCCTCCTACAGGAGACAGCCAGAATTCCCTCTTCCCTCCCTCCCATCCTCTATCTGCTCCTTAATGACAAGCATAAGGCTTTGGATTATTGCATCAGCTACATAATTATTAGTGACATATACCACACGTATTTGACGGATAAATTTGCACCAGAAAACCACATAGAATTATAATAAACTTGAGATTGTCGTCTCTTAAAGTGTGGGGCTGCAGATGTTTCTTGAGTTCTTTGCTACTGCTTTACTACTTTCCAAAACTACTAAAAGTAAAGGAATAACACGGTCTGCTGTACCATCACCAGACCCGCACGGCTATGTGTCATGAAGTGCCTATTTCCAGGCGCTGAGAGATTTCTCTCTACGACCATCTGGCCCCCAGGTGGTTTGCTCATCCGGCGCGGTATTCCAGGTGGGTTCACCCGCCGAACCCATCGAGCCATAAATGATCACACATCGTTGGCTAAGTCTTAGTGAAAGAACACAAAAAGCCTGACAGCTGTGGAGATGGCGGGAAGCGGCGGCGTCTCAGTGGAAAGAATCTCAGGGGAAGTGGAAGGGAGGGAGAGTGAACGCGGTGGCAGGGACACAGGGCCGCCGCGGGTTTAAAGAGTGCCTACACACTAAAGGGCTTCGGGGAGTCTGGCGCCATCTAAAGGCTGAACAGTTGTGGGGTTGACCACATGCTAGGTATGATAGCTTTGCTATCATCAGAAGTACAAAAGCAAGGTATACACTAGAAAAAAACAAGGATTATGAATCAAACAAACAGATCATTATTTGGTTTACTGATAAAACCCAAATCCATAAAAGTGGGTCTACTATGAAGCTATTTAAAGTGACAGATTTTTATTTGCCAGAGATAATCAATAGTGGTCCCCAACAATGATGAAACCCCCACAATGAAGTGTCCTCTCTATTACCCCCACTGGAGGCAAAGTGGGGTTAAGTACATGCACACTCTTAAAGATTAGTGTGTGTGTGTGTGTGTGTGTTTGAGTCTGTGAGAGTGTGTGTGTGAGTCTGTGCCAGTGTTTGTGTGTGTGTGTGTGGGTGTGTGTGTGTGTGTGAGTCTGTGCCAGTGTGTGTGTGTGTGTGTGTGTGTGTGTGTGTGTGTGTGTGTGTGCGCGAGTGTGCATGCATGTGTTGTGGTGCAGGCGGCTAACAGCTGTCCAAACAAAAGCCCATTCCCACTCATCCAAGCACCCTGAGTGTCAACTCCACCAGTTAGTGTCCCCGTAGGGCTGTAGCTAACCTTAACACAAAGATAGCCATCTAGCTAGTGTCCCCATAAGGCACGATACACCATAACACCCTACGGTCCCCATAAGTATATAGCATGATACACCATAACACCCTGATAGGCATCTAGATAGGCTCCTGATAGGGGTAAGATTAACCAAAATGCATGAAGGTCATCTAGAACGTATGCATATAGCATGAAACCCCATTTTCCCCTGCTGTCCTCAAAAGAATACAGCATGATAAACCCTAACACACTTCTGTGACCATAAGGCTATATAATAATCTAGATAGGGTCCTCATGAAGTATGATTAACCATATCACCCCGAGTGTTATCTAGCTAGAGTAACACATTGTGTGAAAATAACATTGTCTTTCATCTTCTCATGACCGTGTCCGAGACACCCCAGCAGAGAGAGAGAGACACCAGCGCGAGAAAGAGGAAAAATAACAGAAAGGCAAAGCATAAAATAAGAGCAGTACTCCATAATAAATATTTTTACGCCAATCTCCGTGTGTCAGAGAAGTCGTGGGCTGATGGACTGCTGGAGGAGTAATTGTCTCCGTCAAGAACCTGGGGGTGCCGGCGGAGCACACACCGGTGGGAATCGAACGCGCGGACAGGCTGTTGGTGTAATTGGGATCACGTCTCATCTCGATACCCAATCACCATCCGGAGTCGATGCCCTGGTATCCTACGGGTCTCCCTCCCCCACCACGCACGTAAAGACACACGCACACGCATGCACACACGCACACACACATACAAACGCACAAACATGCACCCTCTCCTCTTCATCGCTTGGCGTCTCTGTGTACTATGCGTGTCTTTCTGTCAGGAGCCAGTCTGTCTGTCCTACTTGCTCTTGCAGGCTTCCCACCTCCCTCTGTCCATCTCCCTCTCTCCATTCCTCTTTCTCTCCCTCTCCTTCCCTCCCTCGCCCTCTCTCTCTCTCTATCCCTTGCCCTCTCTCTCTC
>NC_136934.1:2671723-2846723 GCF_949987615.1 Pollachius pollachius | reverse complement strand
CCTCTCTCTCTCTCTCTCTCTCTCTCTCTCTCTCAATCGCTCTCTCTCTCTCTCTTCCTGTCTTTCTTTCTCTCTCCGTATTTTCTTTGCTCTCTGTCTCTCCTAGTCTCTCCCTTGCCCTGGCCCGCTCTTGCTATGTCTCTCCTCATCTCTCAGTAGCCCTGGCCTTCTCCCTCTGCCTCTTGCCACCCATTCCCCTTTCTCCTTCTCCCCCCCCTCTCTCTCTCTCTGCTTCTCCCCATCTCTATTTCTCTCTCTTTAAGACACAGTGTCAGGGTTCATTGAGGGATAGAGGATTGCTGTGGGACGTTTCTCTCCATCCTGTTTGTGAAGGTGGAGCCGCACTCTGACTTTACAGCAACTCACCGAGCTCCTTTGATTTCCCTGAAGACCCCTCCCTGGCTTCCATCTCCCCCAGTCCCCAGCAACTCACCTGCTTAGAGGAGGATCCCTTTCAGTTTGACTGTGTGTGTCTGTGTGAGTGTTTGCGTGTGTGTTTGTGCGTGTGTGTGTATGTGTCAGTGCGTGTATATGTGTGCATGTGTATATTTGAGTATGTATGTTGGTGTTTGTGTGTGTGAGTGTGTTTGTGGATGTGGATGTATGTTTGTGTGTGTGTATGTGTGTGCATGTGTTAAACCGTTTTCACATATAGCAGCTGACATTTAACATACTTTCATAGACATACAAAAAATGGCGACATATCAAGTCAGACGAGAAACAGAGATATAGAGACAGAAAGAGAGATAGGGAAAGAGGAAGAGAGAAAGAGTGAGAGAGAAAGAGGGAGAGAGAGAGAGGAAGAGGGAGAGAGAGAGAGAGAAAGAGGGAGGGAGAGAAAGACAGAGAGTGAGGAGAGAGATAGAGAGAGAGAAAGGGAGAGAGGAAGAGGGAGAGGGGGAGAGAGAAAGGAAGAGGGAGAGAGAGAGAACAAGAGACAGAGACAGAGAGAGAGAGAGAGAGAGAGAGAGAGAAAAGGAGACAGAGACAGAGACAGAGAGAGAGAGAGAGAGAGAGAGAGAGAGAGAACAAGAGACAGAGACAGAGAGAGAGAGAAAGAGAGAGAGAGAGAACAAGAGACAGAGAGGGTGATCTACATCCAGCAGTATTGACAGCTCTATAAAGGTCAACAAATCTCGGCAGATTACAAAAACATCAACAACAACAACGACAACAACAACAACAACGCCTCCCATGCAAAGGCCCCGCGCCACCCTCCACTCCACTCCACTCCGCCAGGTCTCCGCTCCACTCCAGGCATGCAAAACTCAAGGAAAATCAATTAGGAGCCACACTGCACAGCGCGTTAATTAAGGTGCTGATATTCACGGCGCATAATTCACAGCAGAAGCCGCTCTGCTCCCAGCCCGCGGTGGGGTTACAGGAGAGTGGAGACGGAGGGGAAAGGCGGCGTGCGTGGAGGTTATAATAAGATCTGCTCTTTGATGGTAATTGGTGGCTTCCATGTTCTCAAGGCGAGAGAGGAGGGAGGGTGGGGGGGGGGGGGGGGGTTACAGAGAGGGCCCTTAATGCCATGCTCAAAGAAACCCGGGTGACGTATGGTGTGTAGCCCCTGTAGCCGTCACCATTTGTGTCGCGGAATGAGGGATATAACACTGTGCGTGTGTGTGTGTGTGTGTGTGTGCTTGTGTATATGTGTAAGTGTGTTTGTGTGTGTGTTTGTGTATATATGTAAGGGTGTTTGTTTGTGTTTGTGCGTTTGTGTGTGTATATGCAAGTGTATGTGCTTGAATGCGTGTGCATGTGTGTGTATATGTAAGTGTATCTGTGTGTGTGTGAGTGTGTCTGCGTAAATATATAAACTGTATGTATGCGTGTGTGTGCATGTGTGAGTGTGTTTGAATGCGTGTGTGTGTATATGTAAGTGCATCTGTGTGTTTGTGTCTGCGTGTGCGTACAGGTGACCTGGGAAGACCTCCCATGAAACATTAATAGTGGGGTAATAAGGGCCCCCCTCCCGCACGGTCTGTGCCTCATCTATTATGCAGCAGGGCAGCGGGAGGGGGAGCTCTCCAGGGAGGGTCACTTGGACAGACCTCCAGAACCCCCGGGCTAACCCAGCCCGCCCCCTCCCAGAACCACCACCACCACCAGCATCACCACCACCTTCCCAGAACCACCACCACTAGCTCCACCACCGCCGTCCCACTGAGTCTGCTCCCAGCACCACCAATACTGCCCTCACTCGCACCATCATCATCAACATCAACCCACCAGTGGCTCTTCCACCAACACCGCCACAGTCTGCCCCGCCAAGAAGGACACCACCTCCCCTCATCTCCCATCCTCACCACCCTACAGAACCACCAGCTCCACCGCACCTCCCTCACCACTACCATAAAGACAACCACCCCTTGCACCATCAACACCGAGATCAACAGTCGACTTCATTTATTTTTACAGCTGTTCAACATCGCAAAACGACTGACCGGTCGGAACAAGCAGCTCTCAACGCTGTTGGCGTGGGCCAGCCCTGACCACAGACCACACACTGGGACGGGACTTCTGCCTCCGTCAATACCCCCGGTCCCCCTTCCCCATAAATGTCCTCTACACAGCAGAGCCTGAGTAAGCGCGGCTCCCTGGCATGTAGGTCCTAAGAAAGGGAGACACACTAGTTGTGGTGTCGCTGCAGTTGTCGGGCCGCCCAGCTGAACTCATGTCATAGGATACCTGCCTGGAACACATGGGAGGACAGGGTGGCTGTGCGACCCTGTGATAGGTGGAGATGTTCAGCTTCTGAGGGGGGGTGAGGTCCGGTTAAATCAAAGGAGCACGGACTTGCAGCTGCATTTGGTAGGAATGCCAAGATGAGATCTGTCATGCAGAGAAGAATGCCGTTGCAGACGCCACACTTGGTAATCACAGCGTCATGGTTACCGATGGAGATGTTCTCAAAGAGCACATACAAGTGCGGTCTCGACCCCTTGCAATTATCAAAGATTTGTCCTGCCTCGCTGTACCGTTCGTTATGTACGTAGGCGTTAACTGCGTACATGCAGGTTCAAGCCTTGATAAATGCCATCCACTGTCATTTGTTGTTGCAAGGAGTGTGTAATTTGCCTTTCCAAGAACTTAATTATTACTTAATTACTAACAAAACATTGACGTCTTCCATGTTCCTCTCTTTTTCGAGCTGTCGAGAAGTCGAGGCAGGCATACAGGAACTAAATCATACACTACAACACATTTACTTAAAGTACAATGAAGTCGCATGTAGTGGCGATATTCACAAAGAAAGAGGATTTCTGAAATAGCATACAACGACGTCTACTCTGTAAGGAAGCCAATTATATTTCTTTAAGAAATTTCTATGTTTTTACAAAAATGTTTGTGAACAAATGTTTGTTTCACTAGATAATTACACTTCCTCGTGACTTTCTCTGTGGTGATTTATGATTTGGTGATTTGATTTGTTTATAACCATTGAGTGGATAATGAGGCTTAAACAATTAGTTTGGGGGTGGGTTTGTCTTGATTGACAGGTTGTTAACCGTAGCCCCCCCCACGTAGCCCAATTAACCCAAATTGGTACTTTCAAAAAGCTTTAAAACCAGAAACTTGTCAGCACTAGTAACTTGTAAAACCTTGCAACTGTTACTCTTTTGAAGGAAATGGAAGACTGTTGCCAAGCATTTCAAACACATTACTCGTACCCAAACAAACAAAGGATTAATAAAACATGCCATAACTATAAAAGCCATTTTCCCTGCCCGTCCATCCACACGCAGCAGTGAGTGTGCAGTCAGAGCGTAGGATTCAGATGACTGAGGAGTCAAGTGAGTGGAACACACAAACACACCTTACATGGGAGCTAATGTTACACGATGACCACTGGGAACGGTTCTGAATGGACGATGAATGGACAACGCTGGACTTGACTTTAAAAACGGCTCAGTTTCAACATTAATCACAAGGTGTTCCTTGGGACTATTGTGGATGTCCGTCGAGACACACTCTTGTATATAAAACTAATATATAGTGCCAGCAATGCTACATGATACAATATAATTTAATGTCGATGTGCAGCCCCCCTCAAAGTGACCATTGATCACTTTGAGGGGGGGAAACATTTCGTCCCAACTGAAGGCAGGGATATATAGACCAGAAACGAGCAAATCTCATGCATCCCCAGCAGCCAATCGCACCGTTTCTATCTCTCTCTCTCTCTCTTTCTCTCTCTCTCTATCCATCCATCCAGGCATCTATCCATCCATCTAATAATGCATAGTTTTGTATTCAGTTCCAGACGCAGACAGCTTTGTCCTTCTTTCAGGATGAAGTCATACTTTCTAACCAGACAGAGTAATACATCTCCTACTTCCCCCTTGGTTCCAGCCCTGCTCATTGCTATGTGCATCACATCCACAAGCGGTGCAGAACGCTTTATGTTTGTGATAATGGACAGAAAGACAGCAAGACAGCCGACAGACTGTCTCTATCTCCTGCTCTGAATCTGGCAGGCGGGGCGCGTGTGTAGTACCGCAGCCTGCGTCTTCTCGCTGAACTCTGGCTCATTATGGATGTTCTGCTGCCAGCGCCCCGCACGCCTCGATCCGACAGCCTCCGCCTTTGTAGATTAGCACACTTTGGCGGTGGTGGTGGTGGTGCTGGGGGGGGGTGGTGTGTGCTTTTGTGCGTGTGTGTGTTTTTGTATGTGTGTGTGTGTTTTTGTGTGTGTGTATGTGTTTGCATGTGTGTGTGTGTTTATCTGTGTGTTTGCCTGTGTGTGTGTGTGTGTGTGTGTGTGTGTGTGTGTGGGAGGGTTGTGTGTGTGTGGGTGTGTGTGTCTGTGTGTGCGTGCGTGCATGCGTGCTTGTGTGTGTGGAGGGCGGGCAGGGGGGGGGGGTAAGGCCTACTGAGCTGGAGGGATGTGAGCTCTTAGGCGCTAAACAGGATTCATGCAGACCTGAAACCGTGAACAGGAGCTAGAGATGAATAAAAGATAGAGCATTAAAGACCTATGGCTGTGTGGTGGATTAATGACCAGGACAGGCCAGCTTCTCTGGCTGTTTACAAGGTGACTACGTAAACTTTACACTCCAAATCCTCTTTCAGTTCTCCCTTGCCTGCGAGCGATGAAGTAAAGCCCTTGAATTCTGAACAGTTTTACTGTTGGTAAGCATAGAGATTCACATTAGTAAGATTGTACAGGATGGAACCGGAGAGCCTCCCGGCACTGTGTTTATTCAACATTATTAACTCTATTTGTCATAATTAACTTAATTTATTATTTTCCTTGGGCATATTGTAGTAAAGTAACATTATTAGTCTAGGTTACTCCCCCAAGCATCATTATCCTCAGCGTTTTATTCATGCACCCTTGAAGCACACTCACGTGCTCTAATGCATGTACAACCCCCCATACGCACACATGCGCACGTGCACACGCACACACAAACCACATTGACACGTCTCACACACACACACACACACAAACCACAATGACAAACGTCTCACACACACACACACACACACTCAACTGCAACACAGTGACACATGTACCACCCACACACACACACACACACACACACACACACACGTAACAAACGCACACACACAAACACACAGACACCCACACACACACACACACACATCCGTTTAGAGGTGGCTCTTCCACAGCCTGTCTGGGCCAAGGGTTGAGGCCTAAGGTCCGACCCCCTTTTGTCTGCCCCCCAGGGGGGGCCAATGTGAGGTCGGGGCCCCAAACAAAAGGCAGATCATGGGTGTATTGGCCAGGGACAATTGAGCTTAGTGTGGGTGATGAAGGGCCAGAGGAGGGGGGGCGAAGGGGGGGGGGGGGGGGGGTGTTCTGGTAAGTGTTTAGACTCACCTTGGACCGGGAAGGAGGAGGAAGGAGGGGGTGGAGAGAGGAACGGGTGGGGGAGGTGGTGGAGGTCGGGAAGGTGGGGGGGGGGGGGGGTATTCTATGAGACAACAGCTGAGAGCCTCCACTTCCCACCAGTGAATGCACTCCATCTTCATCTATCACCAGCCTCCACTGGTCTGAGGAGGAGCTGCTGGGCCAATTAGCACCACATGGTCTCAAAGTAACAGCTCACCTTCTGCTGTACTACCATTTGGATTACCGGCATGCACGGACCGGACCTTTCCCTTTCCCTTCTAACCAGTAATTAAAGATTGAACGGTCCACAACATTTAAACATTACCGCTGGTTTCAGGTTTCCACTCATTGTCATGTCCACATTAATCGAACAATGCGCAGCAGTCGTTGAAGGCCATGGAGTGCTTGGGTTTCAGGCGTCCACAACAATGCAAAACAAGCGACGAATTATATAATTAAATAGCGGCTGCGATGACGGAGCATCTACACCTTTAACTTCCAGGCAGAATGGAGCTTTTCAGGATCGGCCATCTTAAGGCCGCCTTTTAGTTATTAAACACAGATACAGGGCCTGATTTCTCTAAATGTCACCTTATCAGAAATGCCATTTAAATTCCAACTGCCTTCGCCTTTTTCATTTTCCTCACTAAAAGTAGTTAGCGTTTCTTTGTGCCTTTTGCCTATTCACTGCTCAGCCCTCGCCCTTTATTCTCACACACACACACCCCCCCACACACCCACAGCCCACACCATCCCCTAACACACACACACACACACACACACACAATTCATCCCCTAAGAACATGCACGCAAACAGGCACGCACGCACACACACCCACACACACACGTCCACACACACCCCTCCCACACACAAACACACCATCCCCTAACAACACGCACACACACGCACACTCCATCCACTAAGAATATGCACGCACACACACATGCACGCACACACACACAAACACACACAGGTACACATACACACACACACACACACACACACGCACACTGTTTTTGCATCCTTCTATACATGGTAATGGTTTCCCAGAGGAGAGCATAAGTGCAAACAACCTTTCTACCTATCAACTGATGCACAAGACAACCAATACACAAGCACATATATCCAGTCTACCAGACACACACATCAACACAGAGGGACACACATACACATAAAAACACATCACTGCATGCATGAAGGCTCCTGTATTGCTGGTTATTTTCCCCTTCTTCTAATGAGCCTGCTCACTCACTGGATGTACGTGAATTAGGATCAGATAAGTCTGTCTGCCGAAAGGTTCCTTTCAAAGCCCAATCTCCACAGTCTGACTGTATGTGTCCTTGAACAAGACCCCCCCCCTAATGGCTTGACCTAAAGCCTTAACCTTAACTTAAGTGGAGTAAGTGTTTTTTTGATAGTCATACCTGCCAAATGTCCCAAGTATTTAACATTTGGTCTTGAATTTAGTGACAAGATCGAGACGTCTGATGGCTCGCAACCAAAACACGACATGCAGCAGTGAACCCAGAGCCATGTCGGACCCTCAGAGGATCTGCAGGCCTGCCGCAGCGAGCCACCGGAGGCTTGTTAGAGCGGGGATGAATGGACGAGCCCGGAGCAGAGGGCCAGCTGGAAGCGTGTCATGTGATCAGTGATCATGAGGACCATGGCGATCCGACCCCGGGTGACCCCCGGTCGCACAGGCAGGGTGGGGGACAGCTGACATGTGAAGTGACAGGGAATGAGCTGCTCCATAATCACCCTCCCTCCCGCTCCCCCTCCTACACCCACCACCCTCCCTGATGGATGCCTACGGCTGGGACGGGCCTGATAGGCAGGGTGACGTCCCCTAAAAGGTGAAATGTGGCCTGGGTTTGAAAGCGTGTCACAAGACCGCGGCCATACGCTGTAA
This sequence comes from Pollachius pollachius, assembly GCF_949987615.1. Taxonomy (NCBI): domain Eukaryota; kingdom Metazoa; phylum Chordata; class Actinopteri; order Gadiformes; family Gadidae; genus Pollachius; species Pollachius pollachius. The sequence goes on along the minus strand of NC_136934.1, from coordinate 2,838,944 downwards.
CAAAGCTATCAGTCTCTCGGCGGCCGCTCGATCCAATATCTCCACTTGGCATTGGCTAGGATGGGGGAGGGAACAACAACAATAACAAAAAAAAACAGCATGTTTCTGAATTCAGTCATTGCGGCTCGGGAAAAGGCTATCTTCTGTAGACACCATGGCAACAATGAATTTTAATGAGGTCCATTCTCTCGCAAGTACAAAGAAACACAATGTTTGTGTTTATAATGGAAATTGAGTGATGGGAACGTTAACTTTTATGGCTTATCTGTGCTGTTTAAAATGTTCTGCCAGGCCACGAGAGAGAGATGGCCGGGACTCCGATAACGGCTTGCTTGGTGTCGTTCTTTCACTTCTCTTTAATTCCAACCTTTTTTCCATTCATATTATCTCCTCCCCTCTTGCATATTCCCCCTCAAGACAGACTCCAGGCCCCGGAAGCCACCGTGCCACCTATGTTTTCCATGTTATTCCTCCTCCCTATGTCCTCTCTACAGCTGGTGTTAAGTGAGCTGTCCTTCAACCCTGAACAGCAACGCTCATGCTCGGCCTTTCAATTATGCAGCCTGAAATATCATCTCGGTTTTCCGTCAGAATGTCAGACCATTTGTCGACATCATTCCAAATCTGAAAAGTTTAGAGCATTAATCCCGGGCCACTGACATCAATGGATCAACTTTTTGTGATCAACTGGGATGTCTTCACAACGGTCCTCTCTGGTCTCTGTCAGTTTGCCGGCCGTGACGGCCTCCTCTTAAGAGCAGTGCTAGCCGTCGTCCGGTTGGGGCGTTGTGCTTTAAGTGATCCTCTATGTAGTGCCTTTTGTTTGGTCAGCAGATGAGGAGGAACCATTAGGGCATAATGGACGCCTGACGAGGAGAACAACACGCTCAGGAAACCCCTCCCGTTGCAGCAGGTGACATCATTCCGTACCATCGTTGCCAATGAATGGACGTTCCCAAACAAAGCTTGCCGGTTTTTTGGGGTTGTGAATTAGCATTTTATGATTATGCTCTGACATTTAAAATGAAATCCTGATAAACGCCATTGATTTTTTTGATACATTTTATTTGCAATTCTCGGGTCGATTAATTATTGGTTGATATTTTTTTTTGTGGTTCAGAATAAGACTGCAGCCTGACTTCTCCGACGGATATTATCCTGTATGCAAACTAAGGCTGAGATATCCTTAACAGGATTATCCTTGAGGTTGTATTGCTGGAATGAACTGGTAGGTTAAACCCATAGCCCAGCAGATATATCCCAGTATTACGCGATTTCATCCCGCCAGCGAAGCCCACGGCATTTTAAGTCTCTGTCATCTCTTAGCTTCATTATCACCACATGGCATTTAGCCCTTAATATGCTAGCTCAAACTATAGTAGCCCAGGCTTCCAGGTATGTAGCCACTGCTACGTTATCCCAGACTATGCTAGCCCACACTATGCTAGCCCCGGCTATGCTAGTCCACACTATGCTATGCCATGCTGCGTTAGCCAATGCTACATGGTCCCACATTATGCCTGCCCACAGTGTACTGGACCTCACTACACTCCATTGGTCCAGGCTTCACTAGCATGTGTTATGTTAGCCTACGCTATGGTACCCAATGCCTCTTAAGCTGGGCCGCATAATGTAAACCCATGCTACGTAAGAACATGTGTGCTCTTACGTAACACACACACAGAATGTGTGGGTGTGGGTGGAATTGACAAAAATGACCAACTTGAGTCACTGGGTGGAACTCTAACTCAACATAATAATAATTGACATTTCTGATTGGCTTAAATTAGTACTCGATGATGTCACTTGCTTGGCAATGGCCAATCGGTTCAAAGCGAAGTGGCGGTACTTTCCTAAGTCTTTAATTTGAATGTTTGGCTGTTCTCTAAATAATGTGGGCTATGCTGTTATTTCAGTCACATAAGTCTCCTGGGCTGAACGACCTGAGAGTGAGTATGGAAACAACTGTACATCTATACGCTGGTGGTATTGGCAGTCTGAAATACAGTTCCCATGATAGAGTGTGACACAACATCCCTCAGCCCAGCATATCATTTACCAGGCGTTTGATATCCAACGTGACGCACCGGGAACTCTGATACATCAGGGAGCTGGGAGGGACAGGTATTTGGCTCCAGGATGAGTACAGGTAGACAGCAGTCATGAGGGATTTTATTAGACTTTGAGTCAAACACACACTAGACCGGTGCTGGATAGATCAGTCTACCAGCCTACCCAGTGGACTGAAGTAAACGTTGCTCATCTATCCAGCACAGATCTAGGTGGACACGCCCACTAGTGATGTCATATGGGCCAGATTTTCGAAACGGCTTGTAAGGCTAATCACACTCACACCTGGTGGTATAATATGTCCCCTTTAAGTTATGGGTCCACTGACAGCACAGCAGCTCTGAGAAACTGTATTTTTTGGTCCTGAGGTGAAAACGTTGCAGTCCCCTGTACTAGCCTCTCACTAGCATGCTGAACAGAGAGGATCTGTCAGGACGGCAGGGTATGGGTGAGACAGGTTTTAGTCCATACACTTCAGGGATATTTCTCAACGGCTTCTGAATTGGCCTCCAGAAATCTCTGGCTCCAACAGTAGCAGAACGGTGTAATGGTTTCCATATGACCGCGTGTGAGGCTAGTCCGTCTGTGTATATGTTTGCATACTGTGTATGCATGTCTATATGTGTGCGTTTGCTTGTGCATGTGTGTTTGTGTGTGCATCTGTGTGCGAGTGTATGTGTGAGCATGTGTATGTGCCTGGGTGTGTGTGTGTGTGTTTGTGACCATATGTGTTGATTTGCAAGTGTGTCTGTGTCTTTGTGCCTGTGTGTGAGTGTATCTGAGTGTGTGTGTGTGTGTGTGTGTGTGTGTTTGTGTGTGTGTGTCTGAACATACTAAGGAGTGATCGGTCACACTCTGCTGGCTTCTGTGTAAATATTGTCTGCCGTGTCGGAGGCAGGCAACTGAGCTTAGAGACATGGGCGAGAGACACAGAGAGATGATCGGGGAGAAAGGGAGTATTTTAGGGCGACAGACCAAGAGAGATGATCGGGGGAGAAAGAGAGTTTGGGGGCGAGAGAGAGGATGAGGAGAGAGATAGTTTTAGGGCATGAGTCTGAGAGATGATTTTGGAGGGAGGTTCGGACGAGAGACCCAGAGTGATGATGGGGAGAGAGAGGGGTGCAGGGCGAGAGACCCAGAGAGATGATTGGGGAGAGAGGTTGAGACAAGACACCCAGAGAGATGATGGGGAGAGAGGGGGGTGCAGGGCGAGAGACATAGCAAGATGATTGGGGAGAGAGAGGTCAGGGCTAGAGACACAGAGATGATTGGAGAGAGAGAGTTCAGGGCGAGGGGACACGTGTGTGTGTCCATCTGTAACCTACACCAGTGTGCACATCGCGCCATAGGTCTGTGTGAATGTAAATGTATGCGACTGCACGTGTGTGTGTGTGTGTGTGTGTGTGTGTGTTTGTGTGTGCGTGTGTGTGTGTGTGTGTGTTTGTGTGTGAATCTATAGTTGTACACATGAATTTGCACACTGCTTTCTCCTGGTAACACAAGCCTTGTCTGCAGATAGAGAAATAGAGAGAGAGAGAGAGAGAGAGAGAGAGAGAGAGAGAGAGAGAGAGAGAGAGAGAGAGAGAGAGAGAGAGAGAGAACGAGAGAGAGAGAGAGAGAGAGAGAGAGATAGAGCTAGTCCCCCAGCACCAACATCCCATAATTACAGAGCAGGCATCTGTGTGAGCGCAGAGTGCCTTGTGGGTAATTTCACTCTAAGATCACCACAGAAAGTATGGCTCCCAGTTCTGACTGGCACTTAGTTTTATGGAGGAGACAGACCAGACCAGCTGACCCTGATAGTCCAGTCCCATGGATGAAACCAGACCAGACCAGCTGGACCCCGATAGTCCAGTCCTGTGGATGAGACCAGACCAGACCAGTTGACCCTGATAGTCCAGTCCCATGGATGAAACCAGACTAGACCAGCTGGACCCTGATAGTCCAGTCCTATGGATGAGACCAGACCAGACCAGCTGACCCTGATAGTCCAGTCCCATGGATGAAACCAGACTAGACTAGCTGGACCCTGATAGTCCAGTCTTATGGATGAGACCAGACCAGACCAGCTGACCCTGATAGTCCAGTCCCATGGATGAAACCAGACTAGACCAGCTGGACCCTGATAGTCCAGTCCTATGGATGAGACCAGACCAGGCCAGCTGACCCTGATAGTCCAGTCCCATGGATGAAACCATACTAAGACCAGCTTAACCCTTAAAGTACATTCATATGGATGAAGCCTTAAGGACAGGCTGTGTTGGTACGACAGACGCAAAATAAGGATGTGTAAGGGAAAAAGGATAAAGAGTCCTATTGGTAGTAAGCGATGAAATAAACCCAGGCTATATCCGTGCTGTGTGTGCTGCGCGCCGTTGAAACATGTTGTTGTTTTTGTCATGCTACAAATAGGAGGCGGAATTTGTTCTCTGTGCGCTTTGGCCTTAAGAGTCTTCAGCCTGAAGCATACCAAGCACAAAGCTCTGCTGTTCAGCCGGCCTTAAGTTAAGACCAGCTGGTCTTAAGTTAAGACCAGTGAACAGGAGAGCTCCGTCTCCAAGAGCCATCGGTAGACACCTCTGTCTCAGAGAGAGAGAGAAAGAGAGGGGGTTGTATACGTCTAGCAAAGAATGGGAAATAAACAAGCATAATCATTACGCCTCCACTCCTCAAACAGTGCTCATACACAGCCCGGACCGCAGACATGTAAATATCCAGCGGTGGAGGAGGAGAAGAGTAAATATCTCATGTGTTTGGGTTTCTGCTCGTCATTCTTTCATCTATGAGGGATTACCGTGAGGGATATCTTCCTTGTGCTCTAGTTTAGCAAGATGCCAGAGGAGTTAAGCACCTACTCTGCTTATGTTGTACAGATTCTAGGGAAAAACAGATAAATTACTCTAGTTGTTACAAAAATGTGTCTGTGATGAATATTATTCGATGTAGATTTACGTTTGGTTTTGTTATTCACCTACATTAACCTTCCTTGTTTAAAAGCCACAGCAGGGTAATTAATTTTTTAAGCACGGCTTGTCATACATGAAAATTCTCCTCCCATCCTGACAGCAATCAATAAATCAATCCTCTGGCAAAAAAATTTAGGGTCAGTTGATTTTTTTCTTAAAAAGGAAGGAACTGTTCTAACCATCCAACCAATCACTCATAAATCTCAAGCATAGGTCTGTGTTTGTGCTGTAGCTAACCAAACATCTACACTAACCTCAATTGGTCGTCTGCCCTGAGCTCTTCAAAGCAGGCCAGTAAATGACAGCCTAGCGAGTAGCGACGTACCGTCCCAGAGCCAGGCCTGCAGAGACAGGCCGGCTAAGCCTGAGACCTGCCCTGGAAATAAGAGCCGGCCAGGAAGAGGTCACCACCTCCCTGGAACGGCCGTGTAATTTACAGCATGTTTTTACTTCATCTTTCCATGTGATGACCTCTGGAGCGTCGCTGGACCGATTTTCGGGGGGGGAAAACATGAAACCACAAATCATTTGAGGGAAGAAGTCATGGTTTCTGGGTTATCAGGAAAAGATGAACTTCTGGTAAAAGAAAGGGTCAGAGTGACGGGAACTTTCACCAATGTGACGTCTTCATAAATAACATGATGATCGAGTGGTTCTGAGGGGCTGTGGTGATGCTCCTCCAACCAAAACACATAGCTCTCATTTATGTAACGTGCTCGAGGGATAATTCCGTCTCTCTCCCGTATCTAAAATAGCATCCTAGTAATAAATGCTGTGGAATTAATTATCAAACATTGGGTCTTCAAACTGAAAGACACTTCTGTTCAACAGTATGAAACCATCTTCCACCACACGGTATTCTGTGTAACAATCTTGTATAATGTCAGTGTAGCATGTTAACACCATCTGTGTCTACTTACACAGTGAGGCAGACAAAGCGCGGGGGATTAGGTTCATACTTGAGAGCGACGGTGTGGTGTGTGTGACGTTGAGTTGCATGTGTGATAAGGCGATGCCCTGTGACTTTCGCTCTCACCCCTCGACCCCCCAGGGAGCTTTACATGCCCCAGGACCCCCCCTGAGGGTCCTGTCTGGAGGTACTGTACCGTCCCCCCCCATCCCGGGGATCTGTGTGTGTGTGTGTGTGTGTCTGCATATTGTATGTGTTCAATTGTGTACCTGCCTTGAATGTGTGTGTGCATATCACATGTTTGTCATTCTATAATTGCAGTGGATGTGTGTGTATGTCTGTGTGTGCACGTTTGCCATGGATGTGAATGGTAGTGTGTGTTTTTGTCTGTGTGTGTTTCCCGACCACCAATAAAAGAGAGGGATGAATGCATGGAGGGAACTTCCATGCATGCAGCCCACTCCTCTTGTTTTATTGGTGGTGGGGGTGGGCGTGGGAGGTAATGCATGGAGGGTACTTCCTGTCCCAGAAAGCCCACTAAAGGGGTCTCTTTTGGGGTGTGGTGGGGCACCATAGAAGGAATTTAAGTCAGGGAAAGGGTAGTGTAGTGGCTTGGGTGGTGCACTCGCAGCCCAAAAGCCCTGGGTTCGATTCCCTTCTATCTCCAAGACTACCTGTAGGCGTCTCAGAGTAAGATGACCCCTGACCCCTACCTGCTCCCTGATAACATGTATCTGGATTCACTGAAGTCCCTTTAGACTGAGCTGGAAGTAGAACAGTAGAACAGTAGCACTGCAGGGTTATGCTGACAGAAAGTCCAACAGCGCTGCAGTGTGTAAAGGAATTTTTTCTTCTGAAAGTTTGAGAGGGAAACTTTCTTTGAGATTTTTGACCATTCAGTACACGTTTGGTCTCACTATAACATATGAGAACCATACAAGTTAAAACAGTGACTCACTAGTTTAATATCAGACACATAAACACACAAACACACTCACACACGTACGTATACACGCACATGCACATTTGCACACACACGCACGCAGTGCTATGAATGGGAACGACAGAGCTACTCTAGAAGCGTTTCAATCGGACTGAAGGAAGGTGTCTTGTTCACTTCCTGTAGTGTGATTGACAGGCGCCGTGGTTCTGCCATCTTATTGGCTGTCCGGGGCGGGGGTCCAAAAGGGGTGGGTCGGAACACAGGCGGTACATTAACATGCCGGGCCAGTACGCGGGCACTGAGACCGCTGAATAGACTGGCTAGAATGGCTGATGTGGGCTTGATAGCCGTTTCTTCTCCAGGCTTGGCGAGCGCAGAGTGCCCAGCGGGGGGGCAGGCACAAAGGGCTCATTGTGGGGACGGTTTGTAGGTGGGAAATAACGGCCAGATCCTTCACAGATAGACCCGGGTTAACACGCAGTCGTACTACAGACACACCCATACACATGAGGAGCATGCACACACAGGCAGACAGACACACACAAATGTACACTCACACACAGACACACAGGCACATACACCGACTGACAGACAGACAGACAGACAGACACACACACACACACACACACACACACACACACAAGTACACACAAGAAACACAAGCACAGTCACACACAGACACACAGGCACATACCAAGACACACGGTCACACACAGACACACAGGCACATACAGGCAGACACAGTCACGCATACACACACACACAAAGAAACTAGACACACATTCAATATACATCGACACACATACGCACATGCACACCAGCACAAATGTACACATACATTTACACACATCGAAGGCAACTGCAACCCCACACGCACAAACACAACACAAACAACACGTTCCCCTCGAGGGGGAACAAGATGTTTTCTGTTATTTGTATCACGCTCATCAACAAGTGTAGACGCTCTGAATGCTGAGCTGGAACCTCGTCTTCCCAAAGTAAAAGTCCTCCAGCGTATGTCAGATGTATAGCACAACTTGTAGATACAACCAATGTACTCGTATTTTGGCAGAATCCCTATGAGCATAGACTAAGTGGCAAAATAAGAACAAGCAAGATGTTGAATAGCACAGTGGGAAGGCCGGTTTCTACTCAGTATCCCTTCAAGGTCCTCTCTCCCCACACCAGTGAGTTTGGCTTGTGCCTGTGCATCACCTCCCTGTCTTTCTTTATCTCACTTTCCTCTCTCTGCACGTTTGGTCGCCACATTGTTTTATCGCTCCATTATTTTCCCGGTGCCATAAATGAAGTTTTGTATCGTTATTATTATTAATAATAATACACAGCTCGGCTTCCTCTCCTGCTGTGACTGAGGGCCCGATCAGTAGACGCTCAACCTCCATGATGACCTGTCATCCAGTCCCCAGACGGATCACCCTGGTCTCCGCGTACGCCGTATGGCCGCAGATAACCCTCCTCCTCCCTGCTCCCCCTCTTCCACCGTCCTCCAACCCCCCACAGCAACGCACCCGGGACATCTAGCATCGCAATGGTGAATGGATCAATGAGCACCATGTATTCACCCATTCATACACACGTTCATTCACCCGTTCATCTAAACAAGCACTCACCGACAGCAGGGCCAACCAGGCTGAGAGTTACAGTTGAGTCTTGCTCAGGGACACCGCGGCACAGAGCTAGGAGAAGCTGGGGGATGAACCAGCAGCCATCTGGGAGCCAGACGACTTCTCTTCCGCCTTAACTACTGTCACTTGGAGTAGAGCTGAACTCGGCTCTGTGAGTTGAAGAACGACCACGTGTTAGTCTAGTAGTGGTTAGGGTGTCTGACTCCAGGCTAAAGCGTGCTAGGGTCCCTGGCGTCGACAACCTCCCTATAGGCGGCCTTGATGCAAGTCGCCCCCTGACTCCTGATTGTTAAAGGCATCTGAGGGCACTGTAAATCTCTTTAGATATGACCATATGAAAGAAGAAGTTGGATGTTGATCCCCTTAATGCTTATACATCATCATTGTCATCCAGTTTGTCTGTTTTCTTCATGAGGTCTGAGAACATGGGGGGGGGGGGGGGCCGGGGGAGATGGAGGAGCAGGTGATTGAGCCCTTGGATTATCGGAAAAGTACTTGGGGGAAGAAAGAGAGAGAACACTACAATCCCATTCCACCGGTTTGTTCCTGTGATATACTACCTGTCATTTTTTCATAGCATCTGCAGACACATAAAAGATATCCATTCCCCTGCGCTAGCATTGTTGTGCTGCGGCTGGAAACTATTCGTCCACATGAGATCCAAACCAAACACTTTTATTACAGAGAGTCCTGGCATTTCATGTGAGTCTGTGTATGTAAGTGTCTGTCTGTCTGGACATGTGTCTGACTGCCTGGATGGTGGATGCTTGTGTAATCTTGCACGTGTGTCTGTTTGACATTGTGTCCTGCTATACAGGGAATATGTGGTTGAACTACAAAGATAAATAGCAGTCTATCCAATTCAGCTGTGCTGCATCGTTCTGATTCCCAGTTCCAGAACAAGATAGGCAGCAGTTCAACTCTTATCACTCTTCAAAAACATCCCGTGATAAGTTCTCAACTGTTGGACACAGTGGGTTAACATCTGAAATCTAAAGAGGAATGGACATTTATTATTATTATTATTTCAATTTACATTGTCAACTCCAATTTCTCAGTGACCTCCTCTACAGCCAAGCCATCAAATCCTATCAACACATCTCTGAAACTTCATGACACATTTTCCCACCATCTTAACATGTAAAACTCAAACATACACCAGATCACAGCGTCATACGAAATCATGAAGCATAGAGAGCTGGCCAGGATGTTCTCTCCCCTACGTAAGATCCAGAGAACAGGGCATCAAGTCTCATTAACATCAACACATACCACCAGAGTGGATTCTCAGCTTCATCCTTCCTCCTTAAGTACGTCCCTATATACACAAAACGTTGCCTTTCCACGAACACGCATCACATGGGCCCAGTTGTTTGAGAACAGCACGCATGCCGTGATTCATACGGCCGTCTCTGAGGCTCATAAGAGAAGATGATGAAAGAGAACGTTCCAGAACATTCTATCCTTTCCATCTATTTACATCTCCCGACACTCATTATCTCAAATGTCTTCACACAACACTGATTGCCCTCGTCCATCTCAACATTAGCCGTGCTCCTGTGTACTCGGATGTCCTTGAATGTATTTCCGACTCTCTCCTCCCGACTCTCCCGAACACAAACACACACCATCTTCATCACCATCATCACCGGGCTCCTCATCGTCATCTTCTTCATCATCCTCAGTATCCTCTTCTTCTTCATCACCGCCAGCGCCATCAGAACCATCCACAACCCTGACACCATTATAATAATCATCACCATCTTCATCAGCATCATCATCGCCGTCACCATTATGATCTCCAAAACCACCATCATCATGACACTGTCATCCTCGCCATCAACATTAATGGCCCGACCCTCATCTTCATCACCACTATCATCATCATCATCATCATCACCACCATCAGGACCACCATCAGTTCCATCATCTTCTTCCTTCATCTCCTCCCCCTCATCCTCGTCACCACCACCCTCACCCTCATCGTTGTCATCTCCGCACTCCAGATATGATACCTGAGCTGTGAAGCGGAGCTCTCCGTCTGCAAGGTGGCACCTGAACCGGATCCCTCCCTGAATAATACATCACCCTCGCTCTCGTCGATTGACCGTATAAACATCGGTCAGTGCCGCCCGGAGACGCCGGAGACGCCGGGCGCAGGCGAGCTGATAGTCGGGGCGCCACGGCGATGGAAAGATGGCGGTGTGCGATGTGAATAATGCAGGCGTTTGTTTGGTGTGAATGAACAGAGAGCTGGCACACGATCCGCTGGCACAGCCCCGGGGTCTGGCCGCACAGACAAAACCCCGGACCAACAGCAAAAAGAAACAGGGTGAAGTGAGCTCCGGCTACACAGAGCTGTCTGGTAAGTTAGAGAGAGAGGACGTTCACCTTTTTCCGTCACTCTAAACTGATCAAGCCAAATAAATAAATGCACAAATATCCAAGCAGGTGGCAGTGCGCCTTACCTGTTCTCCTAGCTACAACGCCGTCCCCCTCACCCCGCCACTCCCTTCACACACACCACACCCCCCGCCCGAGGTCGGTAGGCATGGTAACGGGAGCCTGAGAAAACCGCCCGTGCAAGGTGCCTTCATTCTCCTCCTCTTCCTCCTCGTCTTCCTTCCTTCCCTGGCTGTTATTTAGAGCCTGCCAACGCCACTTGACTGGCGCAAGTTTTTCCTTTTTTTTTATCCAAGGGGGCGTTCAGCTAAGACTGGAGCTAAACACTCACACCCCCCCACCCCAGGCCAGATGAGTGGAGTCCGTGCCAGACCCCAGCCCCCCCCCGGCATTCCAGAGGGGGCCGGGGACGGGGGGACGGTTACATCCGCCACTGTGAGCTCCTCGTCTCTCAGTGTCAAACACAAGACCGGGCTGAGGCTCAAGCACTGGCTCTGTTCACCACTCTCTCTCTATCTGGTCATGCACCTCCTATCTCACCTCGTCCCCCTCTCATTTCCCCCCTCTCTTTCTCATGTCCGATCCCTCTTTCACTTCCGATTCCTCGCTGGCTGCATTCCGATCTCGTTCTCTGTTTCTCTCATTAACCATATCTCTCACACTTGCATTTCCCATCTCTATATATCTGTCTCTCTCTTCCATTTCCCATTTCTATATCCCTCCCTTGCATTTTCCATATCCTTCTCCCCCCATCCCTCTCTCGCTCTCTATCATACTGCCTGTCATTTCCCCTCCCCTTGTTTATCTGTCTTCATCTTTCTTTCTTTCCTTTTTAATCTTTCGTTCACTCTTTATCCCTGGCTCTCTTCCTCTCCCTCTATCCCCCTTGCCATCTCTATCCATCATAATCTTTCTCCCAATCAAAAAATCTCCACCCATCTCCCTCCCCTCTGTCCTTCCCTCTCGCTCTCTCTCTCTCTCCATCATTTATCTCTGTATCACACTCTTTCCCTCCGCCCTCTCTCTCTCGTCTCTCCCTCCTCCTCCCTTTCTGTCACCCTGTCTCCCTCCTCCAGCCTCCTCAGTTCATTCCAGAGACATGACATATGTGTCTGATGATAAACCATTTCATGTGTGGCTCTCCGGAGCCCCGGAGTGGGAAGTGGGTGTCTCCTCGGCGGAACTAGGTCACTGTGTTACCCAGGGTCCACCAGGAGCCAAGGAGGCAACACAAGGTTGTCTTCTGCTCGTCTTCAACAACCCCCCTCCCACACACACTCTCTCACCGCTGCAGATGAATGACGCCACTGAACGTAAGAACCCATGAGAAGAGGGGTGGGGATGAGAGGGGAAGTGAGTGAGGAGTTATTTTAGGGGGGAGTTGATTCCCTTCAAGACAAACAAGGTACTCATCCCAAAGTACAGAGGGCCCCTAGCTCCTGGTTTGGGACTTTATCAGTCCTTATCGCCTGGGGGCGACTAGGAGTAAGAGTAGGAGTCCGCTGTCCTGCCCTGCTTTCTGCAGACGTAGCGCTGGCTTTTCTATCGTCATCAAGCTCATGTTTCTCTCACACACACACACACACACACACACACACACACACACACATGCATACACTCACACACATGCATACACTCACACACACATACACACAAACCAAACGCACGTCAACACTCACACACACACAAACACACACACACACACAAACACATGCAAACACTCAGGCACACGCACACACAAACCAAACACACGTCAACACTCCAAACACACACAATCACACCCACACAATCACACACAAACACACACACACAAACACAAACTGTGTAGGCGTCTGATTTACGAGATTGGAGCCAAAAAGTGTCTGTGGTCATCAGGCCGTCAATCAGGAACGTTTCCCTTTCCGTGTTTTAAATATTCATGGCAGAAACACAACTCCGGCGGTGATCTCAGCCCGTCTAGCGCTGACAGCAGCAGGGATCTAGCGGTGCCGCTGGTCTATTTTAGATTGCTCTGAGAGAGGCGTTGTAAGAAGCATCAAATATTGCCTCTGACAGAGGTCCTCTGGAATTCAATCGCGAGCTGTCGATATCCCCTCCCCAGCCCACGTCTGCTCTGCATTGACTCCCTGGTAAAAATAGAGGCTAGGAGCGGAACGGCGAGATTCACATCAATTATATACATGACACGCATGTAGAGGAAGAGGTCCACTGAGCGGTCGCTACGTTTAGGAGGACATCAAACAGAGTTTTCATCGGTTATAACGCATGACCTCTGCAAGCCGATTCCCAATCTAATTTGTATTATTCACCATCAGACAAAATGCTGACCGTTTATTGCTCAATTATGGGCTGAGAAAGAATAGTGATGTTCAATCATGGTACGACAGTTCAATGCACATCTCATGTACAGACCCCCTGACAACTTCTCTCCATGCAGTTATTTCAACATGCAGTTGAGGGATTACATCATGTTTTTATATCTTGCCATTTTTTATATTTTTATAAAACAACAATTATCGTGTGTTACCATTTCTTTAGTTTTGATATAATTTGACACCTTATTGTTGCACCACTGTCAATAAGTCAGCTCAGTCTGGCTTTTTTGAAAACTGATTCTATTGATTCTTTGGTGTCAAATGGCTTCATCTAATGAAGAACAATCTCTCAACTCAACATCCTTTGCTGGGGATCACCATTTGGCCAGTTGATGGGGTAGTATATGAGACTCAAACCATGACCTACTCAACCAGAGGTCATCTCTAGTCATTAGGCGAGACAAGAAGGAAGCAGGGCATCCCTTGGCCAGAGACCACCATAGTATCAGACCTAGATGTACCAACCTCTTCACACCCTCAAATCACACTCAAGTTTAGCTCACTTCGGAATCAAACATATAGGAGGACATCATCTTCAAATAGCAACGCTGCCACCGCACCCTGGAGAACATCTTGAGATGATGTCCATGAGTTACACAAACCGAAGGACGAATAGACAAGAGCCGGAAGTCAAAGGCCAGTAGGGAATCACATAAACACAGCTACAGCTGTATAAAAACAATAAATAACCTGTATTATGGCCTCTACGGCTCAACCCTTCACTTCCTTAGGTTATAGAAGATATCCAAACAGCATCCACGATCCAGGCATTACGTTCCATCCTTGGTAACTTGCTAGTAAGGGGCACGTCGGCCCGGTTCATTTACGTTCAACAGCGATTGCGATACAACCAGTGTTCACTGCTGTCTCCGTAGTTTGATGAAGTATTTGGTAATTCTTTAGAAAGGGGGTCAAACCAAGTCTCAAGGGTAACCAGAGCAAGGGATGCGAGGCTGGGTTACGGCCCCCCGATCTCAGAGCTCCAAGGGGGATATCCCTCTGAGACGCTGGTGCGGGGCATTGGGTGTGGGAGCGGTTCTCCTGCTCCCGTTCTCCACCCGGGGCCTTTGTTCTGTTGTTATCTCAGGCAGCAGATAAGCCGTGGATGAGAGGACGTGGCTCACCACCGCCTCTCCACCCCCGAACCACGAGCAGCTCATCCTAGCGGATGTTAAACTCATTATGGACGCTCGCCAAAGGGGGACTAGGATGGTGTGTGTGTGGGTGTGTTCGTTTTCTGCCTCTTCCTCCAACCCGGTACACAATACTCCTCAGTAGCATCACCTCATCCCCCGTTCACCCCCTAACCTTCTGCCCCCACATTCTCTGATCGCATCCATCCATGACCGCTTAGCGCAGGATTCTGAACGCCATTTTCTTTGGCATTCACTAAAACAAACGACTGCTGCCTTCTGCACCTGGGGGCGAGAGAACTTGGGGGGGAGGTGTGTGTGTGTGTGTGTGTGTGTGTGTGTGTGTGTGTGTGTGCATGCTTGCGTCTGCGACAGGGTCAACCGTCCTAAAAAGACCACATGTTGCCAACGAAAATAAAAGTGTTTGCTTTGACGTTGAACAGACAAGGCAGTGGGTGCACCAAATCTTTCGGCGGGTCAAGGGTCAAACGTTTCCACACATCTGGTAAGGTTGCAGAAAATTGTCCTTTTTATGCACTTAGCAGGCACATACTCAAGGACCTGCATCCTGTGTGCTGCTCGGAAGCGTAATGTTCAACGGTGTAACTGATATCGCAACAACCTTTATGAAAGGTGTGAGCCAAAGCTTGGGTTTATTTCCGGCCCCTAGAGTACGGGAATGTGTAGCATAAGTCATCGATTATTGAATAAATCCCAGCCACATCCACTACCCCCGGGGCGATGTACTGTACTGCATGTTTGGCTTTTGAGGAGGATTCCACATCCTCACTAATCTCTTCTTCAGGATAAACGCTTATCCCGATTACAAATATGCCATTCACATCAATAGACACAATGTTACCCTGCGCACTACCATGGAGACAGAGTGAACACAAGACAACAGGCAAACAAGGAAACCCTGCCGTAATAGGATGAGTTGTATACACGCTCAGAGTCCAAGCTCATTATGTTACAAACCACCATCTTGGTTGTTTTATTGTGACAGAAATAAAATGGAAATTTAAGTCACATCAAGAAATACAAGTTTTGAGAGGAGGAAAAAGAGGAATCAAGTTCAATGATGAATGACTGGGCTGTAATAAACAATTAGAATAATTGGATTGATCGCCATAAGGTACGCAAGTTAAACCTTTGTAAGCCGATCAAGGCTGATCACCGCATGATGCTTGTGTCACAACAATCCTTTAACCAAACCCACAACCAAATAGCTACCAAATCCTCCACCTCTGGCCTTAACTACACACACAGCACTGTCTAGGACTGTACATATATCGTCTGGTATATGAGCTGCACCCTGTGGTCCGAGCGGGTGGATTACAGTCAGGGCTGATAGAAGGGTCTTGGTAGGGCGTTGCGAGGTATGCGCCCTGCGTTGTCAATAATGCACTTGTTTGTTGCATGCAGGCGGCCCCAGGAGGTGGCGGTTGGTCTATCCTGGACCCCGCCCCCCCTTTACCTCGCTGCGGTAATCCTGTCTCCAGACAGACTGATGACAGATCAACTGTAGACCTAGACCACCCCGTCTTAACAAATCCTCTGACGGACCATGGCACCACGTTGCTCTCAAGGTTTTTCAACCTCCACCCAGGAAAAGGTTCAGATATTGCTCGACGGGGGGTGCTGGGCTGGTCGTTCAGACGCACAGCTCAGAGTTGTCACCAACACCTGTGGTAAAAGCTTTGCTCAGAATGTAAACTATTTGTCCAGGACGTTGTAAAGAGTGACTAATTCATGACTCATGGGGCATTCCCCCCAGCCGAGCCCGGTCATTCCTGGGTTTACCTTTGTCAGCTGCCTCAAATCTATCGTTGTGGCCCCCAGAACTACGATTTATGGGGAGCCCTGTACCTTAAGGCGAGAGGTCAAGGCTGTGGACCTCATTCGTCACCCCCTCCCCCCACTACTCCCCCTCCGGTCACACATAAGTTACCCCCCCCCCCCCCCCCCCCCCGATGGACCCTGAAACCTGCCAACACATTGTTCTCCATACCTGGGAACTGACATCATTCCTTTAAATGTAGGTTTCTTTATTTTGCCGCTGATTGGCTGCTGATTGAGTTGTGAGCAGCCAGTCAGGGACTTAAGGTTTAGTTCAAACAGGACACGTTGCAACCAGAGTAATATAGACTACAGACCCTGAGAGGTGGCCTTTGACCTTGGTGCTCATAGTGATGCATGTTCTCTGTTTTCATTAGGGAAGGAGTGGTTAAGAATACATCTGAAAACACTTCTGGTAGACGGCTGCTGTGTGAGAGCCCAACAGGAGCTTTTTTAATTAAATGAACAGATATGGGATATAAGTTACCATATGCCTGTCTTCCTCCCTCTCTTTTTTCTCTCACCCCTTACGTCTCTCATCCCCCTCTCTTTCTATCTTATTTCATCTATCTTACTGTCTCTCTTTTCCTCATTTCTCTCTCTCTCTCCCTCTCGTTATTTAACCCCCCCCCTCTCTCTCTCTATCATTCCATCTCTCTCTATCTCTCACTCAATCCATCTTTGTGGCTCTCTTTCACACTTTTTAACCTTGTTTTTTCCATGGAGTAGAAAGATTTAAAATAGACAGTTGGTCAGGTATATAGTGGACAGTTGGACAGATATCTAATAGACGGTTGGACAGGTATAGAGGACAGTTGGACAGGAATACAGTGGACAGTTGGACAGTTATCAAATAGACAGTTGGAGAGGTATACAGTGGATAGCAGTGGTTTCATATTCCCAACAGCGCGTGTCTAGAATCTCTATAAGCCGATCTTCGGTCCTCCTATCCAAACACTGGCTCTGTGACCTGAGTTCAACATGAACTCATCTCCCAGGTCACCTCTCCATCTCCATCCCTCCACCCCAGCCCGACATTATCCGGGAGTTCGATGAATGCACCGCCCCTCTCTCCACCCAGATCAATGTCCGTCTGCGTCCAGGCATACAAAGTGAAAATATTTCGATAAAACATTCAACTGCCGCAGCGGGCTGGGGCAGATCTGGGGCGGGGGGGCGGAGCCGAGGCAGACCCTCGGTCACACCTTTTGATTGTCTTGACAACGCTCTGGAGTCAATGGTAGCGCTAACCGGGGATCAATAGCGTCTGAGCGAGCAGCGCAGAGCGTTCTGTCAGTCTGATTAAATTCAGAGGGAGAAGTGAGATGATGGGCGAACGTGACAACATCAATATTGCATGGGACCCAACATCCCAAGATTTTCGTTCGATATCTAGGTCACGTTTGCCTTTTTTGCTTTCTTCTGACTGCCAAACATAATATTTATATATATAATAAGACTTTTGGATCTATGACAAGATAATAATTGTGTAGGAAGCACATGCATAACGAATTGCAGATGTTCAGACAGAAATGCACATTGATATTCACATCAAATAGCGATAATCGCAAAAACATAGACGAAAAAAAACCATACACAAATAAAATAATAGAAGCTTGATAGTATTGCCGAGCCCCAGTTGGTATGATGAGAGGGAGAGAAATGGAGAGACAGAGAGGTAGAGCCAGAGAGATAAAAAGACAGAGAGGGAGAGCCAGAGGGAGAGACAGAGAGAGAGAGGGAGAGCAAGAGAGAGACAGAGAGGGAGAGCCAGAGAGAGAGAGCCAGAGAGAGACAGAGAGGGAGCGCCAGAGAGAAAGAGAGGGAGAGCCAGAGAGAGAAAGAGAGAGAGACAGAGAAACAGAGAGAAAGAGTAGAGAGAGAGATAGAGAGGGAGAGAAAGAGAGAGACAGAGAGGGAGAGCACGGAGAGACAGAGAGACAGAGAGAAAGAAACAGAGAGAGGACAGAGAGGGAGACAGAGAGAAAGAGACAGAGAGACAGAGCGAGAGACATATAGAGAGACAGAGAAAGGGACAGAGAGAAACAGGGACAGAGACAGAGACAGAGAGAGAGGGACATACCTCATTCAGACGGAGCCGAACTCTTCAGCAGCATTCTGGTTACCGTAGTGACTGGCCCGGGCGCTGGTTACCGTAGTGACTGGCTTGACTTGCTTGTGTTTCCCCAGTGAACTGAGACAGATGTCACCAGGGACACCTGCTCTGTCCCACAAGTCTCCTCCTCTCTCTCTCTCTCTCTCTCTCTCTCTCTCTCTCTCTCTCTCTCTCTCTCTCTCTCTCTCTCTCTCTCTCTCTTGCTCTCTCTCTGTCGAGGGTCTAGGGGTCTTTGGCGTGCGGGGTTCATTGCCCCAAACCCCCCACACTCATCCCCTTGTCATGCCATTGTCTTTAAGCACCGATGGGGGGGTTTAAAGCCCTCATTCAATGCATTCTGGGTTTGAATCTCTGGGTTTTTCCTGGCCAAACACACATCCAGTCTGGGGGTTGGGGGGGGGGGGGGTGTTCACGTGTGAAGATGAGATAACATTTAAAGTCACTGACCCGAGATCTTCCCTTTTTATATAAATGTATTAGGAGTGACAGAATATCGCTGTTTGGTTTGGTGATCCCAGACCCAAATTAGTGCTGAAAAAAAAAAAAAAGCTAAGAAGCTTACAGTCTCTTAGTTGAGGGCCTGGCTGGGAGTGTGTGTGCGTGTGTGTGTGTGTGTGGGCGGGGGTGGGGGGGTGCTCCATGATCACGGCAGCAGCCCTGCCATCTGCTTGGTCTGTCTCCATGTTGGGCTTGCATCCACACTGACACACACACACACACACACACACACACACACTTATGATTGACTGACAGCTGGGTAATCCTATCACCGATGCTGTAGAGGGGCCGGTCTCCGTCTTCTCTGGGCCAATGACATCACAGGGAGTATCTCCGCGGAAGCGCCTTGTTTTAAGTCTCCGGTTCCGGGCGGAGATCTCCTCCTCAGCTGGGACACGGCTCCGTGAGGTTGTGGATCTTTAATCGCAGCCGGGGAACTGTGACCTACATTCATCCACCCAGCTGAGTGACAGATGTCCTATCTCTCTCTATCTCCGCAGCGGAGCACCAGTTGGATCGGACTGGACCCTGCCATCGCTGTCTCAGGCTCATGCGATACTGCACGGCTGCGCTCACTGCACGGGAACACTGGAGGAGACAGCGTTAGAATGAACATTGATGACATTAGTGATTCTTTCATTCAATTCCAAATTCAATTTCTTTTAACTTAAATATATATACTAGATGTACTTCAGGCTGTAATTACAGTACATTACAGTATAAGTGAAACACTATGCTATCATTATGTGCTATTACTGATGATTTTTTAACTTATAGAGACTTGAAACTTAAGCGTTGGCGCTCCACTTCAAAGCGAGTGCCGGCCGCTGATGACTCAGTTAAGACTGAGATCGATGTCGGAACACAATGGCCACCACAATAGCCCTTTGATCCCTTTCTTCCAACCCTTTAATGTAACAGTCGGTCAGTGCGAAGGGTGATCTATATTAGACGAGACAAACGACCGGGGCCCGCCGGATGCATGGCTCCATCAAAAGGCGTCAGGTCTTCTGGGCGAGGCGGTAAGGCTATAACATCTATCACGTTACACACCTGTGCCGTTGTTCTTCAGAAGGTCAGCTTTCACTCACACATCTACTCACACACACACACCCACAGACAAGCACACACACACACACGGTCTCGCTCTCCCTCAGACAAACACACAAACGCTCCATCAGACCCCACACTTTACACAAACATGCTCACCCACCAATCTCCCCCCCACCCCCAAACGCACACACTGACCTCCACATACACAGACACACAGACACACACACACACACAACAATCTAAACAGGGGCACACACACACAAACAATCCCCCACACAGTGACTTGCACAGTGTTAGTTGCCACTCTCTGCAGGAGACGGAGGGCAAGAGGCCAAGGACGACAGTAGCCCCACAGACCTCTTGTTTACCTGAGCTGAATCCCTGAAGACGATGCCGTGTGTCATCACACAATAGAGCACCCGCTCGTCCATCACCGACGCATCCCTGCCTCTCAGCACCGGTCAATCTGAGCTGCAGTATTTTAAGAGGCAAACCAAGAGGACTTTATATATATATACATATGTGTGGAAAGTTCCCCTTTATTGCTGTAGGGTGGTCCTGCAGCAAAGCTCATCCTTTTTACCTTGAGATGAAGCGGCTGCATTGATTATTTAAGATTGGAGTTAAAGTGGATTTAAAGATCCTCATTAGAAACACAAAACATATATTGACCTTCAATCAACCAGAAGAAAGTTCTAATAAAAGACAAGGAAAAAGTATATCGTATATACGTTAAAGTATATCATTGCAACATACAGTAAGTGATATTAGTTTGCATTTAGTTGGTTATTGTAATTCATTTTTGAATACAGAGTTATAACCATAAATAACGAAAAATGCTAACGTTGTGGTACTAAAATGGTACCAATTATCTTTAATTTGAAAATTGGCTCTCATTAACTGACATTGACACATTCATTAGTAGTCCCCTCACAAATTACACGTCTCCAATCAAAGATGTCCCGATAGTGGAGGCTAGCTTGAGGCTAGCTGGCGGCTAGCTGGAGGCTAAGATTAGCAGCGTGCGCTTCACTTGCGCTAGCCTGAGGTTAATTATGAGATCGTATTTTTTTTTTTCAGAGACAGCAGGCTGAGGATTCTTGTCCTCTTCCAATCTGCCGCACCAGATGGCTATTTGTTCAATTAAATTACCCACCATGCATTGGGGCCGTCGGAGGATAACTAGCCGGCAGGACATGTCTAGTCATGCGAAGGGCCACTTATGCAATTTTATAAGCCAGCCAATAAAAGGCTTTATGAGCAGGGCTCCTTTAATGCTTCCTGAAACACGATGGTCAAAAGAAAGGCTGCTTGAGTTTCAGGGGAATTTTCCCTTCAGTACGTCATTTTTGCCTCAGGTTTGACCCACTAGTGATACTGCCAAAAATATCAATGTGGAATAAAGGTATTCATAGTGTTTCATAATTCTAAATAAAGTTCTTTCACCACATTTGTACTGCGTGTTGAAAGAGCAAGGGAGCAGTCACACTTAAAACGCACTGTACAACATTAACGCCATACTGCCTAAAACTTCAAACTGAAAAACGATATAACATGCCTCTGTTTTTCACTAGAGTGGTGTATGTTTCACGATAGACTTACAGTGTGAACTTGAACACATTTCCTTTGATGCGTAGGACATCTTCATGGGCCTGCTAAACCACCGCTGCCGTCTGAGAGGAGTAGCACCACAGACGTGAATTCAGAGCAGACCCACAAATTCTTTGCACACCAAATCATCACCTCTACCAAAAAAAAAGACATTCACAAGAAAGATAAATACCTGTCTGTGCTGCCGTTATGTCTGTGCTGCTGTTATGTCTGTGCTGCCATAATGTCTGCTCTGGCGTTATGGCTGTGCTGGAGTTATGTATTTGCTGCCATTATGTCTGTGCTGCTGTTATGTCTGTGCTGCTGTAATTTCTGAGCTTGCATTATGTCTGTACTGCCATGTCTGTGTTACCGATATGTGTGTGCTGCCGTTATGTCTCTGCTTTTGTTATTTCTGTGCTGCCGTCATGACTGTGCTGCCATAACTTCTGTGCTGCGGTTTTGTCTGTGCTGCCTTTATGTCTGCCAATGCACCTATTGCACTCCTAAACACCCCTGGAAGGAGGGATCCCTCTTCTGTGTTCCTTCTATAGCTTACTTCCCTCTGGCCTGGGGAGTTTTTCCCTTTCAGTCATTCAGAGAGCCAACACTGTTAGCACTCTTAGAAAGAAGTAGATTTTAGTTTGGCTAAGCCAAGGCCAAAAACGTCCTTGGCAGACAAATGTGTTTGTTTGGTCACTGAAGTTCCCATTAATTAGACCAGTGGGGTCACCGTGGAGACGGGGAAATCAGATACAAATAAAACACCGAAAGAGGGCCAAAAATAATAGTTTGGTGAGGTATGCCCTTGTTCATTTTCTCCACAGTCATGTGTTTCTTGTGACCTTGTCAGACTTATTCCCCATATGAGGTACGCTGACCGCTTTAGGGTAAGGGGCTGGCCTGTAATGGGTGTCCTTAACTGTCATCAGGGGCAATACAAAGTTATGTTTTTTGCAAAAAAAAAGAGGATCACAATATTATAAAACATATTTATTAGGGCTCAACGATTAGTAGCATTCGAATCGACATCTCGATGTGATAGAACACGATATGCAAATCGCAAAGCCTGCAATCCTTTTTTTTTGGATTGTTTTTTTGTTACTGACTGGAGATCAGCAAGATTCAAATTTAGCTCACACTAAATCTCAATATTGGTCTAAATAAACGCAATAACATTATTTCCCAAAATCGTTCAGCCCTACTATCTATGATGATGTAAGGTCTACGCAGAACTCCTGATTGGAGTCCCGTTGATGAATGTCTAAAAGCTGGAGCCATACCCCACTCCAGTCAGCGTAATACTTTAGCAGCAGGACCAGCCCCCCAGACAGAAAGGTTACATAATAAAGTCATAAAGAGCCGCCCCTGCACCATGGCTTGGTTTATTTCCACAGCCCCCCAGTGTAATTCAGCCTTTTGTTTAAAACATAACCCTGAAATCTCATAACGTCGCGCTCTCACGGAGGCCTCCTGATTTTATAACCAGACTGAGAATATTAGGCTACTGTGGAAGCAGAGGCACCCACCTACCTGACCCCTGACCTACCCCCCCCACCCCCACAACTGCTCTTAAAGAATAAAATATCCTTTATTGGTAAGCACGCGTCATTTTTTTATATCAAGCACATTTCATGTATCAAAAAGCGTAACGTGCATAGAAAGATTAGACTTTCTATGCACTAGGTTGTTCGGTGGACCTCATGAAATGCAGAAATGGAAATATAATATGAATGAAGGGATAAAAATTGAAACGCGCCGAAGAGTGATACACCACAGGAATCCCGTCTTGGCTCTTGACGTTCTCTTGGTGGACTTTGGGCCCCTGGAGGGGCTGCTTACAGTTATATCGCAGCGTAAAAGTACCCAGAACTGGGTGAACATGATTATGACTCTGCCGTCGTCCAGACGTAATGAGATTGTACCGAGAGCGAGGTTACTTGTAGCTTATCGCTGAGGAGGGGTCAACCCACGCTGCCAGGAAGCTGGAAACACTGGCACGCGCTTGCCACGGAGCGAAACATCTCAGAAACTCATTAAAATGAATTAGAAGCCGGAGATAGGGTCAAATGTATTTATCTGTAGCCGGGGGGGGGGGGAGGGGGGGTAAATTGATTGAACATGCTCAAAGATGGGGGAGGACCAATTTAAGATTATTGGCATTTGGGGATTTCTCATAGTCTGCTGTGTAGAAAATGCCCCTATATTTGACGCCTTTGTCCACCCGACGTAATGAAATGAGAAGCGGTTAACGCGGTGGATAGAGAATGACGTTTCTCCATGAGACGAAGATTTATAGTAGCCCTGGGACACTTAATAATTCCAGAGGGCCAGCCAGCCACCAAGGCTTGATTGATTTATTTAGGGGTTAGAAGTATTTGATTAATAAAATATACGCTGGGAATTGTTCTGGTATTGATCGTGACTGTCAGGCGACGCATTGGCTTTTGTGTTCTCAATCAACCCAGTTGGGTTTGCATGAATTAGCGTTTGTGTATGGGGCCAATTATTAGGGTATTTCCAGCGTCTCTCATTTCCTTCGTAATTGCATGCTACAGCGGTGTGGCGTGAGCGCATATTTCACTTTAACAGCCTTCTTTTATTGGCGAACAAACTCCAACACACACACATGTGGTTTTGTTGCTGTACTGGGATGTATGAGCAGTGCATAACGTAGCTCAAGAGGGAAGACGTGGTTGTTCTTGTGTTGTCTGAGGTGTGGTTACAGCCTCCGGTGATCAAGAGAAAAAAAGCACGATGAAAGAACTTTAATGCCAACCTTTCCTGTTTCTATCAAGGAAACCCTCAAACCTTTCTCTGTTTTATAACTCTAAATAAATTGTATGAATGTTAATTCTGCACTTTGTCTGCTAATGGAAGCAATCTCAATAGTATGTCAACTAATGCGTTGGTGTTTCAAGAGGTTGCAAGCTAGCTACTGTAATTGTTAAGATTGCAAAGCCAATTAATCAGCTTTTGAATAAAGTCTTCACAATGACTATTATTAATATTAAGACTAATATTGAAAAAGCTTTATTTTATTTAATTATAACTATTAATTAATTTAACTTTATTCTATTTTTACGTTATTTTTGTTTCAATTGTAAAACGGAGGACAGAAAACCCCCGGGCGAGATCTTTAGTAAGAGACATTGCACTGTACGTGTCAAGGAGACTTGTAGGAGAAAGGAAGTGGGTCAGCATCAACATGACCAACACATGTGAGCCATTCCCTCAGCACAGACCTCAACCGGTAATACGACTCTCTTCCTGTCTGCTGTACTTATACGATAACCACCCCCCCAACGCACCCCCAACCCTCACCCCCCCAACCCTCACCCCCCAAACTCTCCCACACCCCAACCCTCACCCCCACAACCCGCACCCCCACAACTCGTACCCCCACCCGCACCCCCAGCCTAATAACCCTCACCCCCAGTGCTCATACTTGGTTTATTCGTCTTCGAAGGGGTCGCCGCAGCCATAAACCCTGCAGCCAGACTCTCACACCCGCTACACATGACATAACAAACACATGTTCTCTGGTCGTCCATCTTTATCGCCACGGCGACTGAAGTCTCACACATGGAGGAGATATGTCAAGAGACACGTCATGCGTAATGGTGGAAGCATCTGAGATGTACACAAAGAGGCAGCATATGGTTCTACCCCCACATATTTCTGGCAGGAGAAGAGAGTGAGTTGAGGACAATGAAAAGAAAATGACGCAAAAGATTTAGTCCTGCAATGCTGTACTGTGTACTTTGGTTGTGTCTAGACAAAAGAGAGAAGTTGCTTTTGTCGTGGAGATGAACTGTGTCACCTTTAGAGCACAGCATGTGAAAAAGCTGCAGAGACATAGCTAAGAAGCCTAAGTTCGGCAACAAGCAAATTCATCTTCTTTAAATCCATGTTGATTCATAGCACTGATCAGACCTAGGCCACAGGACCAACACTTGAATGTATAGCAAATTCGTTGGTCC
The DNA here is from genome assembly GCF_949987615.1 of Pollachius pollachius. NCBI lineage: Eukaryota > Metazoa > Chordata > Actinopteri > Gadiformes > Gadidae > Pollachius > Pollachius pollachius. Next base: position 2,813,419 of record NC_136934.1, on the reverse strand, counting down.
TTGCGCACAATATCTGTTAATGGGGTGCTCCTGCCGCACTCCACTGATGGAGCAAAGATCAACACTGCAGGGGTTGGATTCCCACCTGTGGTCACCCCCCCCCCCCCGTAAGAATGTATGCACTCAATGGACAAAAGCGTCCGCCAAATGGAACACATATCATTTGATTTGTCAAGCCTCCGCCACACACGTGTTCTCAGTATCTTGTGTGGATGGTTCAATTCCCAGATGAGGCTCTGGTTCACTCGGTCAGATGGAGGACTCATCACCACCCACCTGCTGGAGGGACAGGAAGCAGGAACAGAAGACACCACCCATCAAACCCTGCAGTAACGGAAAGATAGAGGGAGGGACGACCAATTCATCCCTCGCTTCCCTGCTACATCCATCCCTCCATGCACCCCTCCTTCCGTACCTCCATCCATCTCTCCCATCCTTCTTTCAACCTTGTCTCATCCCTCCCCGCATCCTTCCATACCTCCAGCAATCTGTCCCTCTGTCCCTCTATCCGTCCCTCCCTTCCTCCCTCCCTTCACTTCTTCATATCTCCCTCCCCCCCTCCCTCATCCCCTTCTTCATACCTCCCTCCCTTCCTCCCTCCCTCCACCCCTTCATACCTCCCTCGCGCCCTTCCTCCCTCCCTCCCCCCCTCCCTCCATCCCTTCCTCCACCCCTTCATATCTCCCTCCATCCCTCCCTCCCTCCCTCCATCCCTCCCTCCCCCCCTTCATATCTCCCTCCAAGGAGGAGGTCGTCGTAGGATTTCAGTCTTCAGGTTTCCCTCCCGAGGGCCAACTGGACATAAACGTCAGCACAAACACAGGAATGATTTAGACCAGAAAATAAACGACAGCGGCAGAGAGAGGAACACGGACACAGAGAAAGCGAGGGAGATAGAGAGATAGAGAAGACGTGTCAACCGTGACCTTGTTTTAGCAATCAGTACCTTGTTAGTGTGAATTGTCTAACCTATAAGGAAAGTTTTTCATTATATTACCATGTTTCGTATGTATTGGAGCATAGGTGTCCACAGTCCGTAGGGATAACCTCATAATCCTGTCATCTATTGTGATCCCTGACCTCTGGGCTCCAGGTCAATGACATACATGACAGAGACAGTACATACAAACATATGAGGGACATTTATTGTTTAAATGAAAGATGGCACCATGTGATGTAACATATTTTCTAAAGGATGAGAGAAGGCAGAACAGAGAGAGAGGGCGATAGGGGAGGAAGATAACTTATGTAAAAAAAAAAGTATATATTACATGAGTTAATCAGCCCAGAGTGCCGGGGGGCTAAGTTCAGATGTCAGCATTGTGATTCAATGTATTCATATTTTCCTCTGATTATGGTTCATGGTTATGAAATGGTTTGACTGCCCGTGTCACTGAATATTTAGCTTCAGAAACAAGAATCCCAGAGTCCTAGAATCGAATTGTGGAATCCAAGGATCGCTGGTCAGATTACAGCATGGACACATGGGGAGCTGGCTTTACTGTTAACACCCGACCGACAAGAAAGGGGGCTGAAATAATAATAATATAATAAAAAAACAATAATTATTTACCCTTTCGATCTCGGCCAGGCCATTCACACATCTGGCATTTACGGTAATACAAATAAACGTCTGTCAGTCGACCAGACGCAAATGAATTACAAATGTCACCGAACGCAGATGTAGCTTCGTTTCTTTACCCTCTCTGCGTCTCAGCCAGAGGTATGCCATTTCCAGGTCCCGGGAGTTTTGATGAAACTGTGAAATAGGTCAGTTCAATGGTTCGCCTGTTCTGCAAAGCCGTGTGTTTATCACCAGGGGGGACGGGCCCCTGGTAGCCCCTGGGGGCCGGTCGATCAGAGGGCCCGACGTCTGACTGCCTTTCCAGAGAGAAGGAAACTTCAAGGAAAACCCACAAACCCTCTCAGATGACCCCACCTGCCAGATTCGGTTCCCTTTATAAAGTGGTCTATCAAACCGCCTGGGAAGACCCGTGATTTAATTGACGAATATTTAATGAAAACAATGAGAATGAGAAACAAAAACACGGAGAGCTCCTCTATTTCGTTGCCAATTCCTTTTTATGTCATTTCATTTACCAGCCTATAATAATAATTCCTGCGTCTCCAGAATTATGTGTTCGTGAACTCAAAATGTCTGCTTGCCGTTGATTCATGCAGTCTTTTAATCCGTCAGATTTGTGAATTTCAAAGCGTTGTCATTGAACTAAGCTTTAATTTAGCATTCTGATGCACAGTTGAAGGGACGGATTAGCGGAACCCGATTAGCGGCTCGTAGCACATCTGTGAGTTTTATTTAAATACACATAAGACAAAGTTTCTAATTAGTATGCTGTTCCTTCCCTCCATTTTACACCACAGCAAAGGTTGGGGATGGCTCCCAGGTTTACACGCTCACCACAATGCTGCTACATTTAAATGAGAATGTCTTCATTATGGGGCGGTGATGGCATTCAAACACCTCATCCAATTTCCCTCAGCTCGAAGCATAAACCCTGTGGGCCACTGGGCACACACAAAAGCAGTCCAATATTAATAAGCGTAACTCTACGTTTTACTCTAACACTTGCTCCTTCCACTTAAACTTATCTGAGAAACATTGGACTTTGGCAGAAAAAAGGTCACCTTCCTTTTCAAATCGTACATTGCATGTGCAGCTGTAAGTGCTCCTGCGAACTCAAGAGTGCAAGAAGCTATCCCTGTGCATAACGTCAATGACAATGAGTCTTAAAGAGCACCGAGGAGTAGAAATCTATTGCACATCATCTAATCTATGAACCTCTACTGTCATCCTAGTCACTTGTGGACACGGTGTTGTGTGACGATCAATGCTCCTTAACCCCTCCGTGTGCGTTAGGAGGTGAAGTCGACTGCAGTAGAGTGGCAGTAACCCATGCAAGGATGGCGTCTAGGTCGCGCCGTGCCTTTGACTTGCTGCTCATAAAGGTTGTACTTTCTGCACTGAAGTTTGTGACTCCCCCCCCCTATTCTGAGTTTTAGAGCTCGCTGAAAATCAATAGCGAACAAGGTTGCCGTGTGAAATATGATACGACACCCAGACGGTAGAGCCGTACAGAACAGGGTCAAGACGATCCGTTGGGGAAAGTACTTTTATATGTTCAAGCTTTTATAACTATAACAAGTGGGAAAAAACCTCAAGTAGGAAAAAAAACTAAAAAGTCCTCCAAGAAATATATTTACCAAGAAATGTTCGGATAGTAAAATATACTTCAGAATTCATCTCCCTAAAATATATCTGTGTGTAAAGTCAGCCATAGGACCCTTTGCCTGCAAGCCTGTTGGTTTTGAAGAAGGGTTGGTGAGTTTTGGTTGACCCAATAGGTTCTCAGCCACTCAGAAGACCTTAACTCCATTAACTCCTCACTCTCTTGACTCTCGCGCTGACGACGTCAACTTCCTGACGAGGCTGAAAGGGAGACATCGTTTCCATGGTAACTGAAGGCCGACAGTCCCTACCTCTCTCATTGTAACTTCACAGCAGAGGTGGAGAAGAACATGACGATAATCAAGCTGTCATTGTTCGTCTGCATTCAGCCATTACCTCAGAAAATGCCACCTTGCTCAGCAATGTTCAGCATGTTGGATAGTTCCTAGTCACCAATGTCAGCAGTCTGCCTTCTCCAGCTACATAGCTAACTTCTACCTCTTCCTTGAGAAATAACGATAGACTTTAGTCAATTTGGATGAAAGGGTCTGCTAAATTACTAAATAATAAAACATAAAAAATAAGAACAGCATGAGCCTGATGGCATAATGAGAAATAATGTTGCCTGTCCCATAATTCCACATGCACTCTGCTAATGAATACATTAAACAAATAAATGCACTTCAGAGTGTCTTATTGCAGTGCATACACTGACAAGATGGAGACACTTACAAGCAGGAGACAGTAAACCAAACAGGGAGCAGGGAGCCGAGGGAGACTGGGCTATTGTCTGTGGAAGGAAACCAGCGGGTCACTTCCTAGAGGATCATTAGAGGAGGGTGGGGGGTCTTTTATGTGGGGGGGCATGGTGGTGGTGGGGAGGAGGAGGAGGAGGGGTGTCTGTGACCTAATTCCCGTTAGGGATCCATAAGCAGTGTTGTGGTTTCCTTCTTCTTTCCAACGCACTCTGGTTGTGTTTATAAAAGGCTCGGTGTAGGACTAGGGTAATGGATGGTGTTATGTGTGGTTTGGGTGCTGCAGTTGTTATTGCAAGGAATCTTAATGTGTAAAGACTTTAACAGGAAATACATATATATTTGGGGATTGATTATATTGAGTGGAGCTATAGAGTGGGGTTATGGCCTGAAATAACAATTTCACATTCAAGACTTTCCACATTCTGATCATTGATAAAGTTTGAAGGCAATAGTTGCTTTGAGAAAGTTTCAAATGTGCCTGATTTAAATGATGAATGTGAGATCCCTCCTGCGTGTTATTGACGAATAAGAAAGGTCAATTTCCACCTCATCATGATATTGACAGGTTGTCCCTAGTGTATATTTTTCTTCTTCTTTGGTTACCTTGTGATGCGAATACCAGCATAACATTACCATATAACTAGCATATAATTTTGTGCTGGGGCACATGGCGGGACAGTTGACACCATTTGTGAATCAAATAAGAAGACCATATGTTACTATGGTCCTCTGGTTGGACACCAGTACCTTTCGGGATCCTGGAAATTCTCTCTGGTGCCTACAGTCCACGCTTACAGACTCCACAGACACTCCTGTCACTACACAAGATGAAGGGTGAGGTAGACAAAAGGACCATGAAATCCATCCTCCTAATTAGGTTTGGGAGAGAGAGAGAGAGAGACCGACAAGGATATATAGATATCTATATATCCATATATTTAGAGAAAGAGAGATAGCAAGAGGAGAGAGTTGTAGATAGAGAGCGAATGAGAGAGAGAGAGAGAGAGAGCGAGAGAGAGAGAGAGAGAGAGGGGAGAGAGAGAGAGAGAGAGAGAGAGAGAGAGAGAAGGGGATGGATAGAGAGAGAGAGAGAGAGAGAGAGAGAGAGAGAGAGAGAGAGAGAGAGAGAGAAGGGGGAGCCAGAGAGTAAGATGGAGAGAGAAAGATGCATGGCGAGGGAGTCAGAGAGTGGGGGAGACGCAGATAGAGACAGAGGAGGAGGGGGTAGTTCTGATGTGACATCAGAAGAGGGCTGGTATGCCTGGGTTCGGGGGCATGCAGATAGACATCAGGTATGTGGCAGCAGCATTAGGTCTGCCGGGACGGCAGCCATGCCATGATATTTGTGAGGTAATTAGGGGAATGCTGAGTGATGGATCAGACAAGCAGCGCTCTAAGTGGCGCTCTCAGACATAAAGTAATTGATCGTATCTCACATATTGAACAGCGGGAGATCGCGATGTGAGGCGTAGGAACTCTTGTTTGGGAGGAAACCACAACGCTGCCAGAATGTGTTGTAAATAACTGCTGTAAATAAACGCTGTGCATAAAGTGTGTGATGAAATACGTCATTTTACTACCGTTATTAACTACTACTTCCGAATGTCCCGCACAAATAATGGGTTTCCAAGGGGTACATTTCCCAGGCCCACTCTCACAACCTCCTCAAGGGATATCTATGTTTGCTGTCTCCTATGAATAACGAACAGTCAATCCTCTGCAGCACACAAAGTTACATTCCCATTCATGAAAGAACCCTCTTCTGAATGAAGACAAACTCTCCACACCTCGACTCCCTCCCCTGTACGTCTCTCCCCTGTTAATCACATCACGTTCAGCGAACCAGGGTGTAGCGCCTCGGCCAGAGCAATGCGTGGTAATGTGGAGTGTGGCCGAGGGAGGGTGTGTGTTTGATATGATAAAGGCTGTGGTATAGAAAGCAGCAGCGCCAGCCTTCACCCTAATCCTCTGATCGCTGAAATCCCATTAGCCACGGCTCCGTGGGTCTCAATGGGCCGGGGTCACATAATGACTGTGATCCTGCATAATATTCTGTAGACGCCGTTATGCTAGCTGGCCTCTGCTGCGTAGCCGCGGTATCCGCGCTGCGCTATACATGGCGGGACAACGTTGGGGTGGGGGGGGGGTGGGGGTGTAGCAGGCTGGACCAGCGGCTCCTAACCAGCCTTGAGGCAAGACTAGGTGTGCTGTGAAATTATGTGGGATTTAATAGCTAATCCTGGCATAGGTTACTCATATAATTGGGATTGCTTTTTATGATTGGCATTATTATTGATTAATCTTTCCATGAACAGCTCGGTTTCAATAAATACGTGACAAATAATGAAATTCCCTATCTCATTTTTATGAACCTGTGATACATTTCTGAGTGTGCTTTGTATGAAATATTGTATTAAACTAGTTTCTATAATAACCTGGAAATAAGAAGTGTGTGATATCTTTAATAATCATGCAGGACATTTTTTTATTTTGTGTCCCTTGAGTTTCTAGGTTGGATTATGGTGTGCCGTAGCCCCAAAATGTACTGAGTTCGATTTCCAGTATCCACATACCTAGGCTGTAGCAACCCTTGAGCAAGGTGTCTCCCTACTCCTTGGGGACATCAAACATCACTGTGTCCAGTTGATTAATAGATCCATAGTGGACATAAGGTTCTTCATATTTTAAATAAAGAAAATCAAGCTATCATAACTGGCCATAAGCCAGTAGGTTAAAGCAATACAATTTGCACCTGCAGAGATGAATGAAGAAATGGTTCCCGGTTTTAAAAAGGGAAAATGTGCCAAAGAAAACACATGCAAAAAGCATGTGTTTTTTCACCTCACACCTCACCTCACACACAATTGAGGTGTGTCAATTTATGATATAACACAACATTAAAACCACCACTTTATATACAATACATTCTTTTCACTTTTGTTATGCAATACGCCGCCTGCCACACGGAGAAGCTACTGACCAGGTACAGCCTGGTTCCTCACTCCCCCTCCCGCCCCTCCTCCCTGGACTTCCTCTTACGTAACGCATCCATCAGGGCTTTTACAAGAAGAGGTTCTCCCCTGATGGCCGTCCCAGACTTCAACTGCTTCCTGGGCCAGACGTCCCCGGCTCGCCCGGTGTATGTGTTGGAGCGGAGCCGGGCTGGGGCACTCGCTCCTGGAGCAGAGAGGAGGATAAAACGCAGGCTTCTGTTCCGTCTGCTGGAGTAATTGTCAGGGAAGGATGCTGGACTGAACACAACCCCTTGGGCCGGAACAGAACCATGGAGCCACAGCTGAACATGTCTAGTGTCTGTCAAGTACCACTGCAGCCAGGGCTGGGGGGCGGGGGGGAGGGGGAGTACTTTTAAAGTCATCCAGCTCCGTGGCCCCGGCGGACGAGTGTGGAAATCTACCAGCTACTCTTATTAATTAAGGACCCTATTTTTAATGTTTTATATTGCTGCTACTTCAGCCGTTTTGCAGATAATTGTATCCAAAGCGAGACACAGCTGACTTTTTCTTTGGACATATCTTTAATGAGCCGGTAGGGTTTAAAAAAATAAAGAAATGTTTGTTAATCTAATGGCCGATAAGATTACAAGCATTATATACTTCTGTTTTTTCCTTGACCACTTTCGATCGACCGAATTCCTGGACGATGTATTTTTTTCGCTCGTCGAGTCTGAAGCTGTCTGTTTAACAACAGCTTAGTGTTTCCACATATAACAGTATGTAGCCAGATCAGACAGAGCGCATTGCAGAAAACGCCACATGTGATTCTCTCTCTGTGATAATACCCAGCTTCCCTGGGATCAGGAACCGCAGCCAACACAATCGGCCAATCACTTTGCTTTGTGTTCATGTCTTTTGGCCATATTGTACACGGTTTTTCGGTATCTTTCTCTCTCTCTCTCTCTTTGTTCTGATACTTTCTGATCACATTTCTTTCCGTTTGACAGAGCACAGAGATGATCTGTAATCTAGAATAATCTTGCAGGAGTTGCAGGATTTGTACTCGGGTGTAAATCCTCCATACTACAACATACTGTTAATCCCAGCACTGATCACTCTTTGAGAAACAAGGACACAATGCAGACATACACACGCACACATGAGCACCCACACACATTACAGATGTCTCGGCTGTTTGGCTCATTGGGAGAAGGGGCGTCCGGTGGGAACGTCAGGGATGGGAGAAACAGAGAGGATGTGGGGATAGAGGAGAGTTTAGTGGCTCTAGTGATGTTCGACTCCTAGACAGAGGCACTGGGTTTAGTCCACATGTCCGCAGACCTAACCTGTAGGCCTCCTTAAGAAAGACGCTTAATCTCTACATGCTGCTTCATGACGACATTCATGTGTCTGAATCCACTGTAAATTAAAGCATAGTAAAAATGCCAAAATTGATCGACATAGGTAAAAGGTATTTCCGTGGAGACGGAGGAGAGCGATACATCTGCTCCAACAAGCAGCAATCAGGCTCGATACAGAAGCGCTGGTACAACGATGGTGCGGTGAGCCAGAGAACTGGACCTCAGACCCCCACCACCCCTCCCTAATGTCTAGTGCAGCCCCTCTGCCCCCCCTCCTTCCAGGCTTTGGACAGCTGGTCTGAGACCCGGGCTTTCCCTGGGCCTGCGATGACTTCATGGGGGCCATGCGAGCAGCCACCTAGAGAGGATACAACGTCTATTTATAGAGACAGAATTAATAGTGATAGTGAACAAGCACGGGCAATTTTTCACGGCCGCTTCGATTGTGCTTGTCAGCCAAAAAAGGTGTGCAGTTAGGATATGCATACATATGGACATAATATGTATAAATATATCATTAATTCATCAAGAGCAGTGCTTGTAATGGGTCAGCAATATTTATAGTACTTGTAGCAACTATAAACAACTAATTTGGCTAGATTGTGGTAACCTAAGCTTTCTTGTTTCTATGGTTGCTTGGTTTTTTTCTTGTCTCGGACAAATAGTGCCAGAAATTTATCACTCTACCACTTTGCAGACACTGACAGTATTCCCATTTCACTCATGCAGTCAAACCAGGTCAGACCGGCTGCTGTTGCATACGTGTTTCTAATCACTCTCTCCATTGCGTCTAAATCAGAATAACTCCGAATTCTGCTGAGCAGGAGACAGCGCGCGGGGAGTCTTTCCTCCCCTGGGTGGCTGGTATGAATCATCTTGTATGACACACTTTTTAGTGGAGTGTTTGTGGTTTTTGGCGAAGCCTCGATGAGCACAATGACCCCTTGCCCAGCTGGAAAGGCTCCTCCATTTACATGAGGCAGCTTATAAAAGAGAGCCTGGAGCTATCTTGACAGAGTACGGTATACACCGGTGTGATTACAGGGCCAGGTGGAGGCGTGGGCCGACACCTCTTCATCCACTTCAACGCATCAGAGAGAAGGGGAAGGTTGTGCCCGATCGATGGTGCTAATCTCCAAGTCATCTTGCAGAACCAGTAGTTGAAGTCGAGCAGGCGCGGTAATGATCCGTCCTTGGAATGATTTTTTACACAACTTCGTTGGCGAGTCGATTCGCTTCTTCACTCCATCGGTGTGGTATCGACAGAGAAAAAAACCCTTCTGTCAGCGGCATCGATCCGTACATCTCGGTTATAGTTATTCTCTGAGAGACCCGGAACACTGACATGTTTGGGGATTTTTTTAAACAAGACATTTGAACAACAACTTTATCCTGGGTAGTACCGATGCTCTAGCTTAAGGGAATGGTGCTGAGGCTGAGAAAACATGTGGCAGTAATTGCGCTTCTTGGATTTCATCCATTTCAGGAAACCTGCTCAATCTTAACCTAGTTTCCTAAAGTCTAAAACATAATCACGCTAATTAGTCTTGGAGAATGGAAAGAATGGGACCTGAGATAAGAAATCACATCGTTTGCAGTGTAAGTGGGGAAGCAATTTTCCCACACAGAATCAAAACATGCTGGTGAGGTCATAGGAAAACAGGATCGTAGCTCATCCTACAAAAAATATATATCAGACTCAATTTATGTTATAATTTCCTCAATGTTCCTCTTAAATAATCTTTTCATTGTAGACCAATGGCATAGGGTATGTTTCAGATTAGGGGTATACATACATAGGGTATGGTTTAGACATTATTGATGCTCTTTGCTGAACTTCAAAATAAAAACATGTATGTTCATGTTTATGTCTATTTGTTTTATACTTCTAAAATGTATCGCCACTTTTCCAATTGTCATATTCCACCTCCTCAGAACACAGAACCACCACTTGAACCTACAACACAGATGCCAAAAATGAGAAAAGTGCTGTACACACTTTCAATATTACACTCTACTATATACACCATATACAGCAGCAATATAGAGGTGGAGTAGATAAGACAACATCCAAAGGCCTTAGAAATATAATTACGCTTTCTTGGAGGTGTCTTGTTTTATTTTCAGAAGCCCAAAGGACTGTGTAGTCCCTTGAGTGGTGTCGTAAGTATAACATTCGGAACGCTGCAACTTTCCACCATTTAATGTGCTTCAGGAGAAATGCTTGTAGCCCTGTGAGACTGTGTTTATATTCTAAGTATTACACTTTGTAAGCATTATGCACTGCTGTGCATTAAATATAAACTTAAGTCAAATTAATCACCCCGATGGCGCAGGGGATTAAACACATTGTATTGCATAGACGAGATACACCAGTTCAATCTCTTTGAACTATATACCTTATCTGTACATATTATCTTTTCGTGTTTGTAGTTCGTTTTTAAATATATACTTCCCACCGGGATTCACCGCATACCCGCCTGATATTAAACTTTCCCATCTCCAAAAATGCAATCTCTGATATGTGAAATAACCGCTTTTAACAATTGTACCAGACTGTGATAATATATATATATAGACACTCTTGAGTGCGATGGCTGTGATCCTTGTATTACTTTTCAAGATGGAGGCGTGGCCTCTGACGTTATGCTCTCCCAGCAGATTGGTCCTGCCATCCGCAGGCCGTAAAAGTATTAACTTAACAAAATACTTAATCACAGACAAACCGGGGGGGGGGGGGGGTGGAGAGCAGACATCCCCAGATGGGAACAGACAATTGGCGGGTAGAGGGGGGGGATGGTATTTCAGAATCCCAGACAAGCAGCAGGAAAAGCCAGTCCAAACTTCCTGTCAGCCCGACATCTCCAGAGCACCGAACGAGGAGAAGGCGGTACAATGACATCACCCCTCGCCTGGCCTGACCAGCTCCCAGTCACGATCGAGCACTTACCTGAACATCACATCCCCCCTCTCTCTCTTTCCCTCCAATGGGAACAATTACAGGGCTGAGTGGAGCTGCCAAGCCCCGGACTCACCAAATTCTTTGGAGTTTGGAGATGTATGAACTGGTAGGTCATGGTGGTGGTGGTGGTGGTGGTGTGGTGAGACATAAAGAGAGGACTATTACACAGATGTTCAGGGAGTTGGATCGGTTTGGCTGTGTGCCAGCTAAGTTACTCACCAGAGTCGACTCATTAGCTTCATTAAGCCTTGCTAATTAGTAACAGTCATTATTACCGATGCCGTTATACCCGATGAATGAATCCCCCTAATGAGAGAGTTGAAGCGAGCATGATTATTATATGCTTGTTTGATTTGGCCGACAATTGCGTCATTTGTACAATCTATTTTTAATACGTAGCAGGGAAAGACAGAAAGGCAGATAATGAATGTGGGGTTTTTTTGTGCAAAAGCTTACTCATACTTTTAAATTCCTGTGGTCTTAACTGGCTTTCAACTTTAAAAAATTCTGAGGACAATAATCGCAACACCTAAACAGATGGTCAAAGAGCCTTTGGGCCTTTATTTGCTCTTTCACCTGTCTATGTAATAGGAACATAAGTCCTCAAACTTCCCACAAGAATAAATCAATCAGAATTATTGCTGTGTCCTTTTACAAGACACGTCTTGTTAAACAAGACGTTTAACAGGGCACCTTCAAACTTAACAGAATACCGCTCTCAAAAAAGATAATCGGTTCACCAATTGCATAAAGTTATGTGCTATCTTCCTCATTGATTATTGATGGAAGAGCACCCCCAGAAAGTTTGAGCCATTTCTGATGCCATTAAGTAATTCTTCCCACAGAAAAACGGCATCAAATAATCAGCAGGACCTTCTAAGATTACTGCTACGGTATCCTGGTTGAATATCCTCTCAGCAGGTCAGCAGGGTGGAACTGCTTCCCGCCTGCTTCGGCTCTGCTAGTTTCATAAATGAGCTATGACTAATTCAGAAATGAACTGGCCAGGCAAGTCCAATGTAGTTAACGTAATACAAACTCAACTTCCATTTTGTTAATACATTGAAGCGTGAGAGATGGAAAAACATGGAAATACATTTGAAGGTCAGGAATAAACCAATTATTGATGCTTTTTAGGCAACGTAGGCAAGTCTTTGAGAAAACAGTTATGAGTGTATTGCTTTAGCAGACCATACAGGTCAGGTCACCTGTGGTTCCCATCTGGAAGGAGGTCATGATGACGGGCCACAGCTCCAGAGAATTGAACAAACCCCTCCTCCAAACCTCCATCATCATCATAGTACGATTACATCAACCAGACTGTGGCCAGATCTTAATGTAGGGCAATCAAGTCTACAATGGTTTAAATGATGTAACAACTTCCTCGTCTTAAATTTCCGCCCCCGTGCAGCTGCCCTCCGTTCCATGCTCCCCCTAGCTGAGCTTGTGGTTGTATGTGTCAGGGTTTACCAAGGGAATTACCAGGACCATTTTCTACACTTCATTAGTGTGTTTGACCCCTGAATCTTTGGCCCCCGGGAACTCAAAGGAGTCCTTGTTTCAGGATGAGTATCTGTTCCTTGCGAAGAGGAGGGGCGGAGGATGGGGGTATGGTAGCCCTGTTGCTATTCATAGAGGAAGAGCTGCATGGGGGAACTGTCAAAACAGCTCAATCTTCCACGCTGATCTTAGGTCAGGTCTGCTGTGATATTCAGTCCTGACCATTATATTTCAAGATTAGATTAGACATAGATTCGATTAGACCACATGGTAAGCATGTTCTCCCACCATCTCCTCCCTCTACCACCACTACTTACTCCTACACATCTACCTCATCCACCATCTACACCGCTACTTCTTCCACCATGGCCTCCTCCTCCACCACCACCTCCTACACGATCGCCACCACAACCACCTCCTCTAGCACCATGGCCTCCTCCCCCACCACCACCATCAATACCACCTCCACCGTCAACATCTCGACCTCCAGCACCACCACCACCTCTGCCACCATGATGAGACTGAGCCAGGGAATCTCCTGGACCTTTAACCTCCTCTAGAGTTTGTGTAGAGGCTGCTCCTGACAGGCAGGATGAGGGATGGAGGGAAACAGAGGGGGCCTTTGTACTCGGGCCTGCTTGACCTGCTGGCTCTGCGGTGAGCCACAGAGACGAGGGGAACGTCAAGATGGTGATGATCGTGAGGCTGGGCTCACCCACGCTCCCACTGCTCATGGTTCTATGGAGTAATGTGCCATTGCACCAGTGCTTGGAGCCATCAATCTAAGGACATAAGATCATAAGGAGAATCCCGAGAGGATTCAGTGGGAATCATTGAAGCCGATTGTGTAATGTAGTGTGAAATCTTGAAAATACAATTATATACAGCGTAATTTTTTTAAGGTATAGAGACAACATTAAATATATTGTAAGGGAGTTGTGGTTTATTGTCCTGATCAACTGTTTGTTTGGTTGCAGTCAAATAATGAGTAAAACATGATTTTATGTGGTCAATCAAAATGTTTTTCAGATCGATTTGTCAACACTTAAGACATAAAAGTTGCAATCCTAATAAATCATATTATACTGTATTCATATGTATTGTATTAACAGGATTCGTAATCTTTCATGAATCATGACCCTCCTATTGTCCCACATTGCCTTACCAGATGTTTGCTGTGGCTTGCTCTTTGCAATGACAACAGAGGAACCTTCTGAGCAACCACGGCTACAAAACCATGGCGGGAAAAAGTGTCAGTGAGTGAAAAAAGGTAAGAACAGGATGTTGGCCATAAAGAGGTATTTAACTGTCTGTCCTGCTCAGAGCACCAATGCCAGTAATACATTTAACACAAAGTGAAACCTATGTATGGAGAATCTCAGAGAGATCCCTGTCCCGTCGTAAGGTTTTATCATTTGAGAGGTCGGTACGGGATACCCCCCTGAATGCTGAGCTCAGATGACACTTTAACTGCCATGGCCGGGGATGTGTCCCACCAGTTAGCTTCAGCTGCCAAAGTCACTATACTCCTTCCTTAATTACTTTCCAGATTCAGTAGCCTTACAACAATCAGTCGGCTCTCAGTAGGCTCATTTGCTGCACTAACTACTGTGTCACTGCGAGAAATCAGTAGCAGTGCCTAGCGGGGTTGAACAATGGCTGTGGACAAGGTGTGGGAATAGACAACACAACAACGGCCGTGCATCCACATACCAAGTGGACTGTGTTCCACGAACCTCATCCTTCCGCTCAGTGTCCAAATAAAAGCGGATGCCTCCCAGTTACCTCCGACATTCAAAGTGCCAGCACCGTGTCCATAATAACTGTCATTACACACAAGCTGCACATATTGGCACGTTGTAAACAATGTAGACCGTGCAGGATCCAGGTGCTAAGAAACCAGAATTTCCAACAGACAACATGTCAACATCGTGTTAAAAGCACAAAAGTAAGACTCTAAGCGAACTTAAAAACCTGATAGTGCTGGACATTGCCAAATATAAATAAATGTTGCCATTCTGCATCCATGAACCTTACTTCCTGACACATAGCAAAGTAAAAGTGATCTAAAGTTGGTTATTTTAGAGCCCCTAATGAATAGCTTGCGTATACACAGCAGAAGGACAGCAGAAGGGCCTGCAGGGGAATACAGTAATTCAGAGGTAGTAGAGGGTGTTGGCAGGCCAGCCCTGCTTTCTCAAATGAGGGGTCTTCTCTCTGTCATTTACCAGCTTCTGTTAGTTCACTGGCCCCTTCACACCTGTCTCCGAGTCTGTGTCTCAGGGTCCTATCAATCTTCAGCAGAGCGTTGCATAACAACATATGACAAAATAATTTGAGGCAAGAAGGCGATCCCCAGCTAGGCTACAGCCCACGGCCCACCGGTTAAGGTGTTTGTTTGGAGGGGGAATGTTCAAAGATAACTGCTAGAGGGATCCATTTTCGTCCCTGAGATGAGGCTTGTGAGTTGAGATGCTAGGACACCGGGGAGCCACCATAGGCATTTAACAGTGTTAAATCCACCAAACATACTCTACTTCCGGTTGAATCCCAGCCAATGGGAGGGACACAGACATCTGTTAAGTAGTCTAGGAGATCGGGAGATTAATCCAGACACACACACACACACACACACACACACACACACACACACACGCAGAAACACACGAAACTACAAAAGCACCCACATACAGAGGAAATAGCACCTATTGCATCAGCGGCGGCGCCATGCCGTAGCGTGAAGCTCCATCAGCAACAAGCCTGTGGGCCCTTGAAAGAAAATAGTAGCCGCTGACAGGGACAACATGGCCCCTGCGAAGCCCTTGTGCTTCACAGGAGAACTGTTGTCAGAGATGGAAATAAAGACCCTCAAAGTCTGGAGGAAGTCGAGCCACAGGCCCCCCCCCCCGCAGCTAACCAAACGGGGCCCTCTGACATAGATGAATGGACCTGAGGTTAGAGAACCTTCCAGAACCTCCCAGAGAATGGAAGCATTGTGTGGACCACGTCACCGTGTTGTGTAGAAATTGTACATTAGGGTTCTTGAAAGCCTCAGTGTTACCTTTACAGTGCGAGTAACGGTATACAACTCGAGATCGGAACTGTGATTTTGTGTGACAAAGTCGCATTTCACAAAGTCCCCAACTTGAGTTAAGTGAAGATTGACTTTCAAAGTAATTTGTCATACAAGCTGTAGAGAAGCAGTTATTAATGGCAATGAAATGCTTGAGTTCCAGGCTGCGTATGTGTCAACTTTATTGAATTCAGCCTCTCAGGTTCAAAGCAGCCTACATACTGTAAAAAACGAACTCATACACAGCGCTTGCAGCGCTTTACCAGCCACTCATTATTGCTCAGTATGTAGAAGTCAGTTCATCATGTTGTGCACCAGGCTACATGCACACTCCATCAGCATAACTGTTTAAAATATGTCGGAACGGGCCTTGTATTCTCGTTCTACCAACCGCCCGCTTCCGCCTGCTCCATTTATAATCCATGGCGCTCCACAGCTCCGAGGCCCTAGGGACGACTGCTGTTCCTGGATGAGCAGCTCCTTCACAGAACTATACATTATCGCTTCCCTGCTCGGAAAATATGTCTTAACAATGGCGGCTTTACTTTATTTTTTAATATTTTTAATTGTCTTCACTGGATCCCGTCAAGCAAACATGAAACGATGAACATGATGAAAAGTCGCTTTGCTCGATTCGATTCATTACCTCGACTCAAGAAGGACATATGCTTTTTTCATTTATATTGCAAAGATTGTTCAAGTGCATGCATGGGTTTGGAGGTATATTGTGGAGTTAAGTTGTAGTAACATAGGGATAGAAGCCCCTTTTAAGAACATTGAATGTTCAAGTACTAAATAAAAACACAAATTTTTAAAGCACCTTACACTGTTTAAAGGCAGCTTTTAAACATTCATATGATATGTATCATCCCTTTATCATTGTCATCCTAAGGTATAGTGTTCTTATAAATCTATATACATGGTTCTCATGTCTGCTACGTTTTGCTGTGTCATTTTAAATGCCAGTGGGATGATGTCGGATTTGGCCGTCAGATTATGTTTTATAAACTCTCCCGTTGGGGGGCTGTGATTCATCCGTCCTCGTTGTGCTCTGTGATAATATAAAGTCTGATCCTGAGGAGGACACTCAGCTTCTGTAAGATGAATGCGTTTGTTGTGTACGTGCAGGATATTGCGTTTTCCGGATGACAGACTCTGCGTCTCGCTCCTTTGATCCAGCTCATCATCTTTACATTGAAGAGCTTCTCACCCGCTCCACCTGGGTCATTCAGACCACACTCTGAATAAATCATGTCCTTTGTCTGAGTGATTCACAGTATCCTCAGGGTATTATGCTACATTCTCTACAAATCAAATTGAAAGTTATGATGTTAAAGTCTGATTTCTGGTCTGAATTGCGTCATTCCAGGTTGATGTAACGGTTGCTGCTGCCAGGCGGCTGCTTCGTCATGACCGACCACAGCTCCCGTGTCTCCACACTGAACCCCCTGACCAGACATGAGCAAACCCTGAGTCATGAGCACACCAGCATCCAACAATCCAGACCATAATAGACCCTGGAACCATTCAGTACAATATCCCTCACTCTTCATCTCTCGGCATGTGCTGTAATTTTGGACCACACAAGTACCGCAGTGTGCACTTTTCAATACAGTACCGTGATGATATCATATTCATTGTGAGGCAGTCGTCATGTTAGTGCAGTATTGTGTTATAGGGGGGTTGTTTGACTCCTCACAGAAGCAGTGAGTACAGACCCAGTCTTTGCTGATGGTGCAACTATGACTGAGATTAAAATCACCTCACCCTTACCGTAGCACTACAACAGGATTCTGCTGCTCTGAATTGTATTTCAACAAGAAAATTGCTGAGCTGCTAAACGGTATCTTGTGTTTTGTATCTTTTTACAAAACCTTTTTTTTTATGTAGGATGCTTCATAGTAAAACATGAATGAGCTTGAAGCTTTGTGGCTGGACATGTGACTTTAGAAATACATAATCTAAAACATAAGTGCTATGTGGATACCACTCAGTCCACTGCATAGTATAATACACATAATGGAAGGGGAAGGTATCATGTCACGACTCACCACTTTCTATGGGCCTTGGCCACAATGAGGGCCCCCTTTCACTGTTGTTCCCCGGGGGGACTACGTGCCCCCCGGTCTGAGCTTGTTCCCTCAGACACTTATCTGATCGTCAAGGTCGAGGAGAGGGACGGTGGACCCCGGCGCTGAGTGATCCTGCCCTTCCACCCCGCTGTCTGCCTCCGCAGCATTGGGTTTCAGCGTGCTCTCACACACACACACACACACACACACACACACACACACACACACACACACACACACACACACACACACACACACACACACACACCAACACACAGACAGACAGACAGACAGACAGACAGACAGACAGACAGACAGACAGACAGACAGACAGACAGACAGACAGACAGACAGACACACACACACACATACACACACACAGAAGCAATCTGTTGATGAGGGTGTTTGGCTCACAGCAGAAAGGGTTTGGGTTCGAAGCCGCAACATCGATCATATAACAAGCAGGCATCCTTGAGGAGGATGTTTTACCTGCTCCTTAATACCATGTATCTGGAAACAATTTTTGGGATGAAAGAAATGAAAGCTGATTTGACTAAAGAGGAGCAGTACATAGCAAGACAGCCTGGCAGGATGCTGGACAACAGCTTCATCTGTGGGATATTTATCCTTCTGAGGTGGTTAAGAAGAACTGTGTTCCTGCATATTTTTCGCAGGCTAAGGGGGAAAGGTAGTTTCGGAGTCAGTGCCATGGCCTTGGTGGTTTAACTGGCAGGCCCCCCCTCACCCAGCAACTCATAAACCAGAGGGCCCTCACACGGCTACCACGTGAAACAGCAACGTTGTGGTGTTACCTGCGAGCCCTCCTCCAGATGTTCCAGATGTGGCGACTCAACCTCGGCTGGAAACACAACATCCTTCAGTAGTGCCAGCATCCTCTTACACTGCACTATGACATGCTCTCACCGCCGTGGGTGGTGGTGGTGGTGGTGGTGTTACCATGGTTGCAGGGAACTCATATCACACACACACACACAGACACACGTTGTCAGGAACAAGATCATGGCTAGATTTTTCCATCCCCAACGGTCATCATCAACCATGTACATCTGGTCTCAAGCCCCTGTATTGGTGTGTTTATATGTGTGTGTGTTTGTGGACTGTTGCGACCAACATTAGGAGGGTGGTGAAGGTGGGGGCGTGCGCTCACCACATCAGCAGGGGGAAGCAGTGCCACGCCGTGCAGTGTGGAAATGAGCTCAGATTCAGGGAATGTGGCCTGCACTGTGGAGCTCCACATGAAAGAGGCTCCCATGGGTTTTGTGGGGAATCCATCTTTTTTTTCCCCTGCTGTTACGTTTTCCAGCCGCGGGCCTGGTGTTAATCACGGGTTAAGCAGTGCCGGTGAGTGACGTATCGGCATGTCGAACCCGGCTACTGCTCTTACACACATATCATATAGGAGAGCTTATAATTTTAATATGATTAAACTCCTCTTATTCCCTCATGGAAGAACCTCACAGTAAACCTACACATCTCACTACCCTACACTACACATCAGGTGAGGTTCTACAAATTAAGAGACTTCACCCCACTGGAAGACATACAGGACAGAGCAGCTCATGGTAGGAGAGAAACTGACACCTCGTTTGAGTAGGGTAAGTTAAACCAGACCATGGACTGGAGGGATGAACTCACAATTGGCTGCGTTTTACCCAGAAGCCCCTTTGGTGAGTCAGAGGTGAGGGAAAGAGTCTGACCTCATTTAAGAGCCCATTGGTGGTGGAGAAAAATGAGCTTTCGGCTAACTGGTTTCATGGGACTGGTTCAAAGATTGGGCACCCCCTCCCCCTGTTCAGAGGCAGTTTGGGCCCCCAGCGGGCCGTCTTTCATCGTAATGATGAACAGCCCAGCAGGTGGGCACTGTTAATGATAAATGCCTCTTAGTTTAACATCTTAGTAAAATAGCCATCGTTCCTGCAGTGCGAAAGGGGCCAGGGAGCGGCCATCTTCTCAAGCGACTGTAGGGTAGCCATGATGATAATAAATGGTATCAAGTAGTAGACTGTGGAGGGACCCATAAAAATAAAACTATACAGTGTTATACTTTAATAGACTGCTGCAAAGCCAGATAAGAGAATGACTGAGATACTCAGCTGTACATTGATAGGGTGTGTCATGAGGCAACACACAGATACATACACACACACACACACACACACACACACACACACACACAAACACAGAGCAGACATACACACACACATAAATACACGCACACGCTCACACACACTATGAAGATGATAGCCCTATCAGCCATATCCTAAACGATATTATCGTTGTATAATTTAGTCGCTCTGTTCCTCCCAGTAAATATCCCGTCCGCGGGGAGAATGTCTCGTGTTTATCTTTTGTTTTTTAAATTGGACAGTCTTCTAGGGAAGAAGTATGGCCCTAAGGAGGAGTCGGTTAAAAAGATAGAGGTCATCAATATAAGAGCGTCAGCTTGAAGAGCGCTCTGTTCTTAGGATTTTCAATAGGCTTGCAGACTGCAACGCTTTCTGTTATGATACTGTTATGTTGTTACGGGGGTTTTGGTGCAAAAAACAAGGCTGATTCTCTGGTGGGCCGTACCATTAACTGCCAAATCTCTTCAATTATATCTCAATGATAAACTGTTGCTTTTATGCATATTCAAGTATGCTTCCCCAATAATGAGGATAGCTTGTGCTCAACTCGATGAAAGGGTGAATTGGTTTTGCTTTGTTTTATTTATCACTTATAAAGCACTTTGGGATGATGAATGATACTATTTAAATGCCTATTCAAACCGAATTGATTATTATTTTTATTATTAGTGGGACAGCTGTATATCGTGTCACAACAATAGACAACAATAGGTACTCGTTTATTTGAAGTGATTATTTGAAGCGATCATTTGCCAAACGTTTCTGTTTGGTTCATTTGTGGATGTCAGTAATTAGAATAACATTGATTTGTCCTGCCGTCTAAGACCTGCCTTGATGATCTCAAAGAAGGGTAATTTCAGGGAAGGAAGACCACGCACCAACACGGGCCCCTTGTATAAATCTACCCAGAGGGGGCAGCCTCTCCTCTAGCCACCCTGTGTACTCCTGAGAGGGTGAGGACGGAGGATAGAGTGACCTACTCCTCCGGGCCAGCGGTGGGTGCTGGCCCGGGACCAGGGAAACTGGACCACGGTTTAGAAACCGTACACCCAGACAGGGCCCGAGATACAGGGAGAGAGAGAGACAGAGAGAGGGTGGTGGGAAAGAGGGAGACAGAGAGGGGTAGATAGAGATAGAGGGAGAGATACAGATACAGAGAGAGAGGGAGGGAGAGTGAGCGATATAAATATAGATGGAGAGAGAAAAAGGAAGCGAGAGAAAGAGCTACAGGGAGAGAGGTAGAGAGAGGGAGAGAGAAAGAGATACAGGGAGAAGGAGAGAGCGAGCGAGAGACAGAGAGACAGAGAGATGTAGACAGAGACAGCGACAGAGAGCGGGGGAGTGACACAGAGAAGCGAGCGGGGCAGACAGTCCAGAATGATATCATTAGGAGAGATGACCCAGGATCATCTGCTACCTGCCAGCCTAATCAAGCCCGTTGGCACGGTGACCATGCTGAGAAGGTGAGAGGAGGGATGGTTCAAAGGCGGGAAAATGTCACCGGGGTGCCTTTCTCATCTGTCACTATCTGTGCTATATCCTAACCTTTCCACTACATCTGCCATGTGAACGCCATAAACCACGGCACTATATGTGCTATATATAATTAAACCTTGAAGGCTGTAACAAGCTGACATATGAAAACCTTAATGCTCAGCTATCTGCAATAGGAAATCCTGAGTGTCAGGCTGCTGTATGAAGACCTCACAGTTACGGAGTACGGCTGCGAACATCTTGTCTCTAGGCTATATCTGCAGATGAAAAGGTCTAGCTAATGGGGCAGGGTGAGGATTTGGAGAAGCAATGCATGGTGGGAAATGATCTCTAGATAAAGGTATAGTGACACTAACTCGGGTTAGATGGGAGAGTGAGAGAGACGGCACGGTAGTAAAGAAAACAACCCTGTGGGAATTGTAATGTTTACAACCTGAAATGAATACAGTTTGGGATTGATTGTCAGTTGAACTTGACGATACCAGAGGTGATTTATTAAGTAGTAGGCATGTCAGAGAAGAAGCAGGCAATTCGACACGGCACTACCAATGTAATGATCGGAGTGTGTGTGTGGCCAGAAAGCTGGAACAAGCCTGCCCTCTACTGCAGTGTTTGTGTGTGATGTACATCTCTATGGTGAGGGTGAACAGTTCAAGTACCCTGTGGTGTATAGGCCTGTGTCAGATAACAAAAAGTCAAAGGCGTTATTTTCCCATCTACTACTACTACAGTTATCACTGCAATAGGGTTGGATCTTATGTCAAATGTTGCAGAGAAAATGGTCTATAGCAAATACTACTGACACGGGGTGAACTACAGGTCAGACGAGAGCAAACACATTGCATTATGTTAATGATATTCCCACGCCCATAATGGACTTGTAAGAGACATCTTTTGAAGCGCATCTTCCCCAAGATTAATGAATTCACTTCACCACAGCAGCGGGCGCTGGCTATGTCCTTGAAGGCTGTCAGGATGTACAGTGAAGCGTCGCATCCTACCTTCACTTTCCACCTCACCGTGCTGCCTGCAGGTGAAGGAGCCATCCGTCCTGCTAATACACCCATCAGACCAAATCCCCCGTCTCCAGTGAGTGACCTGAATGAGTTATTAAGATATAAAACATATACTGTCACCAACGATGCCGCAAGGGAAGCTCAACCTTAGGCCGAGGTATCAAGGCATTTCTGGAGGATTTTGCCCCCGAGGTATCAAGGCATTTCTGGAGGATTTTGCTCAGTGACAAAAGGTCTTTCAGAAGGAAAGTAATAAAATATGTTTGAACTGTTTCCACATTCACCCACCTGGCTCTGATTATTAAATTGGGATGTTGGTGTTGATGTTGGATATTGACGAGAACATCGGGTTCCGCCTTGGTGTGTGTGAGAGCGACGAGGACCCGAGCACAAGGACTACACTGAGACCTCATTCATTCAAAGCACGACTCGGCCTTAGTTGAACCCACGTGTTTCTGAGTGCCTGCCACCAGTCATTTCCCCGATTTCCGAGATGATTGGCCGTTCCATGCTATACTTTTCTCAGCAGCCCTGTGCTGTATATACCATTCCGACCCATCGCCCCACAACTTCCAAAAAAGGAAATTGGATGAATTATGGCACTTTACTTCCAATTATGAGTGCCAAGTTTCATTGCAATTATTCAACTGTCCATTCACTTTTAGTGCACTTTTACTAAATCACCTCTTATATATGCTAGAAAGATTCAGGACATTCATGAATTATTATTATTATTTTTTTTTTTTATTAGTTAGCCATAAATATAATAAATGCTTAGCATTTATTATATCTTGAGTCATATTGAGTCATAACCACGGTTAATTATTGCATAACAGTGGATTTTATTTATTCATATTAGCCATATTATGTTTTAATTGTGCGTATTTATTAGGAAAGTCATTCATTATTAGGTCAAATAAATTACTAGAGTCTCTAAGCCTATTCAAATTATATATTACTAAGGGTTACCAAGTAAAGTCGCTTTGCATCAACAGTTGAACAGGAAACATTTTCAGACAATGATTGACCGAAGAAATGCTTAGGTGTGACTATATTCAATGGTTAATAACTAATAAAGCTTTGCTCCTGTTAACTATCCACTATTGAGTGTATTTGTGTGAATTGTCTGCCCCCATGTGGCGGAACCAAACCTGAGGTGAAAAAAGTGTTGGCTTTGCTGAGAATGTAAAGCCTAATACGGACTTATTGAGGAAACAAACGTAGCGTCACGTTTTCTACCGCCGTCCGTCATTACAGAACCTGAAAACCATAAAGTATTCACGTTTGAAGAGCTCACAATGGACGCATGATTCAATTTAGGCCTACAGTTTAAGAAACGGTAAAACTTTTAAGTCAAAAATGTATATATAAAAAAATCAACATTCATATTTAAACGGGTTTATCTTCTTACGCTATCAATGCTAACCTTAGAGCTAGCCTTACCTGCGATGCCTTTAGCTTCAAGTCAACCGAAAAACGTTCAATATCCTTCTTGTTTCGACACATTTGGCCAAACAGACATTAGCTGTTTGTTCTAATTAAAATATCTAGATATATGTTTTTATCCTTATGTTAGCGTTATTGTGGACTGTCATTGAACCATAAGGTTAGTTTTCTTTTAATACGATAAATGTAAAGGTAATTAAACAGAGCAGCACTCGAGCTGCGTCCGTTCCCGCCCTTCAGTTTCTAGCCAATCACAGCGGAGATGAATAGATAGCAAATCTGTAGCATCCTCAGTCTATGGAAGTCTGGTAAGTAGTCGATTGGTTACTGTCAAGGAAATACACAGATTTCGATTTTATGTTTTACTTTCATTGAACAACTTAATTACTAGAGTCCATTAGAAACATACAAATAAATAACTTTGAATGCTCAATTGCTTTTTGGATAATCCTTACAAGGCATTGTAATGTGAATACTCATTGTTTCCATTCAACACAGCATGATGCAGTGTAGCTAGGTTTTCTTGAGAGCAATAATCAGCACTTAGGTCAAGAAAATGTAGCAGCTTTTTATTTTGGCCACAGCCATACATGCAGAGTATGAAACATAGAATGTGTAACAATGCTCTTTGCAAACAAAATATATATGATATATTTTTCTTTAAAAAAACAACTAAAACAACACTTTCTTCAGAAACAGACTTTGGACACATGAATTGCATGAATCAGACTTAGGATATTTCCCTCCATGGAAAGAATACATATTCATCCGTCAATTCACCTTTACAGTAGCGATGCCAAACCATAGCATGCTTTTACCCTGCCTCACACTCAATGACAGCTTTTTTATTAAAACAATCTATTTAACATCAACACTTTATATGCCTTGTCCATTTCTGGACACACCGACAATGCCTCAGTCTTCACATTTATATACTGCATATATGACGCTTTTAAATACTAAAAACAGAAATGAAAACATCAATGTACAATTTAAACCCATTAGCTAGTTAGTTAGTTAGTTAGTTTTTACTGAAATCCTCTCATGCAGTGAGAGTTTTCAATATGTGTCAAGGGTGGTTTGAAAACCATGCTGAGGGTTAACATATTTGCGCAGATTCCTTCATGGATGAAAACAACACGCATGTTAATGTTGGTGGAATACATCCCTTTAAAAGTGACAGAGGAAGAAGTACAACACTGATCGTACAAAATTATGAATTATGCATATTATCATCACTGGCAATTTAAACACATCAAGAAAAATAGAAATGGGGATTTTTTTTTAATACAGTAATTTAGATAACACATAAAGACGACATCACAAGCTCTAGATTAAGATCCTTAGGGTTTGCTGAAAATCAATTTCAGCACAAATCATAGAGCTATTAAAACTCAGGTAGTACAGGCACTTTTTTTGGTAAAAGTAGGTCCAAGCTGTAAGACAAAAATAGATAATACTACAATATGCTTCCCTATTCATCAACTACACTTTTACTTTGAAGTCCGAATCACTCGACTAGCACCTTAATGAAAACTTCACATTAAAATGTTCCATATCTCTATGACCCTAACTCTAGGCTGCAATGGCAT
This sequence comes from Pollachius pollachius, assembly GCF_949987615.1. Lineage (NCBI taxonomy): Eukaryota > Metazoa > Chordata > Actinopteri > Gadiformes > Gadidae > Pollachius > Pollachius pollachius. The sequence goes on along the minus strand of NC_136934.1, from coordinate 2,787,857 downwards.
TATATGTGGTTTGGGTATGAGTTTTAACATTAGACCTTTTCACATTGGTTTGTTATTTTACATAAAGTATGGGATTATGCTCAGAAAGGAGACTTTACTGGTACTTCTATTTAGCGGAATATCTTCCAAGAACTGAAAATAAAAATTAACAAAACATGAAAAGTTGAAAAATGTTCTCGTACTTTCCCATGCATATTAATAACACTAAATAAATAATACAATACATTAAATACATCACATATTGAAGTTTTTGTCCAATAAAGTCAATAAAATAGGTATCAAAAATAACCGAGAATGCTCCAAAAAAGTACATGAATCATGATCTTGGCATGTAAAAGGGTATTATATTCCATTGGTTGGTTGACGTCGTTCTGTTTCTAAGTCAACGAATCCTGTCTGAAGTTAAAGAGACGTCTCTTCCAAAGATCCAACATGCCCACTGAAGCACTGGGTGACTGACACACACACACACACACACACACACACACACACCTTCCACAGCTGAAATACTGAACTCAGAATTCATGGAATTCAAGCAATGCCCACCACTACGAATGATCTGCCTGGGCCTTGTTCACCTGGTGGCCATCTTGGTTCCCTCTTGGTTCTAAGTGCAAGCTGTGTGTGTTGGGACAGTTCCCCCTGTTACTAATATCGCTACTGTCACTACTCGAACCGTACCTCTTTCCGGCATTACATTCCATTTGTTAAATACTTTTAGAAATACACAAATGTTCATAATTGAATATTAAATATTTATGATCATATTTAGCATATTTATTGCAATTACTCTCTTAGAAGTCCCACAACAAGCGGATTTTGGCGTAGATAGTTCTGGCGAGACTCTCTAGTCATACGGATTGGATGGCTAATGCTGTCCAATCAAACGCAGGCACACTGATAGGTGTGTCTCTTTAAGACCTTCCATCTCAAACCCTCACTCTGCCAGTGTATTAAGTGTACTAAGCTGAATTCACCCACCACCACCCCACCTGATTTGGTTCTGCTCTGTATTGTTTGTAACCTGTACAATGGGGTGATCTGTAATAGAGCACCCTGCTGTTAAATTATGGTATGCTGATGGTATTCTGTATGTCGTGTTTTAAATCCTATAGCAGGGAGCACCAGAAAAGAGTGGAACCATACCGCCAAACTAAATTGTATCACCATTCCACAAAATAAATGGTTACATTTATGACATCAGTGATTCCTGACAGAAATACATAAAATGTTTAGCTTATTTATCGATATGTTACATTACTAGAGTCAGCAGCCGTTGCAATGGGTTGGATAAACCTGTATTACAAATCAATGGAATATGAATCACACAAAATGAATCTTGTTTGTGTTCCGCTCGCATGTTTGATATGTGTGGTAAAGTTAGAGAGGCATAGCCGCATGGCAGTACGGCTCTGGCAGGCGGTACGCATCAGGTAGTGACAACCCACCCAGCTAGTGGTTAGAACCAGGATGGCTTCCTGTGAATAAGGCCCGTGGTACAGAAGGGATGGAAGAACACAAGGATGAGGGGTTTAGGAGGCACAAAATCTCATAAAGGACCGGGGAAAGTTCCCTGGTCAACAGGAATAGAACCGCGTGTGCAAAGCTGAGCGGTAGTCCGAAGGCTGCAATATGAACCACGCGGAAATGCAAAGAAATTTGAAGAAAAGTTAAAAAACAACACTGTGGCTAACCGAATTCTGAGCACCGCAAGCCAGGCAGCAAGCAAAGCCCTGGGCCGCTCGGTCTAGCAGACCTCTGGGGCTTGGTGGATAGTGGTCCATGGATAAGGCCAGCACTTGTAATCTTAGGCGTTTTGAGACAACATGTCTTGTTAATTCATGTGAAAATGTACGTTAAGTGATGAAACACATTGCACAGGTGCCACTTGTTAGTCGCTTTGGAAAAGAAAGTGTCTGCTTAATGCTAATACTTGTCAATCTAACGAGTTTCTTTTTTTATTTATAAAAATGCATATTAGTTCCAATATGACATAGGAGTCGTATGCAAGGTGAGTTAACAAAAGCTAGAGTTTGGCTTTATATGGCACATGTTACCCCCCCCACCCCCCTCCCTCCCTCCCTCTCCCCCAGATTCTACTCTATGGGAGCTTTGGCAAGGAACGCCGCTCCCAAAAAATCACCAGTCATTAACAATAAACCAAAAGAAACAATTAGCGTTAACAACTAGTAAAACTAGTCGATGGCTGATCTTCATATCCACCGACAAGAACTCCTTCCCAAACCAAAAACGTTGAAGTGCCGCGCGGCTCTAAGTTGAAAAGGCCTGGGGCTTCGAACCGGCGAGCCACTATCACAAAGAGGACCTCAAATCAAGACTAGTTCCTGGTCTGAGTTTTACCCTAGAGACCGGTGAGGTCCACGATGGCCTTGATGAAGATGGTGTCGTCTCGGATGTACGAGTTTTTGGAGTCCAGCTTGAGGAGCGGGCAGAAGAGCGGGCAGCCGCTGGCGATGTTCATGTCGCTGACGGGCCGTTGGAAGGACGAGGACGAGATGTCGGGCCGGAAGGCGTCGATGATGTGCTCGCGGTTGTTCTGGTCCAGCAGCATCAGGGTCACCTGACCGCAGTCATAGGGACATGGTTTACTGCACAGTCAAAAGACGTGATAATATATCATATCTAATTAGTATATGCTACACGTGAACCTCCTAAGATGGTGCAATTTGAATGGTTTGCTATCTCGGGATATTGGGCAACATCCCATGATTGAGATCTCAAACTCGGGATATTGTTTTCATCGCAAAATGTGCGCGTGACGACCGTCTTGTCACGCTAACAAAAACAAATAAACCGCTAATAAAAACAAATAAATCCGAGGGGGCTATTCCCCACTATTCACGGAGCCTTCGGCGAATAATTGTTAAATATACAGAAACTAATACAAGTATGAAATATAGAAAAACATTAATATAAATACACAAAAAATAATGTCAATCAAAATATTAACAGAAATATGACGATAAATTGGCCCAAATGCTTGGATAGTGCATACTAAGCAGCACATAATGATGAATGGAGTCAGGATGAATGTGCCTGGAGCCTACGGCTATTAGTGTCCACCAAATAGTATATATTATTATTATGATTCTAATAATAAATGTGTCATAACTAGTAGAAGAATTCTGTAGCTAAGTATTCGGTAGCTGTTGAAAAAGATTAACATATAGTCACTTTCTTTATTACAATTAATGTAAAGCCATACTACTGTAACCATGATTCTGAATTAAGAAATGTATTTGCACATTTACAAATGAATTCATCTTGGTACGGTCACCAGAACTCATTCTGATGAATTAGTAAAAGTACTGATGAGTGTATCAATTGTGTGTGGTGTGTGCATGCGCGTTAGCCTGGCTATTGCCAGACCAAGCTCAATCTACGACCAAGTTCAATCTACGACCAAGCTCAATCTACGATTGAGCTTGGTCGATTGAGCTTGGTCTGGGGCAGCTGCTGTCATTTTCCTCCGCACAATAGGCGTGATCAACGGGCCCAGAGGGATAGGGCTCTGAACAGGCCTGGTTCAACTGATTGTACGCAGTAGCTGCTTGCCGTCGCTTCCCTGTTGCCATCGAGTTCAACGAGCCAATAGCGCGCCAGGGGGAAAAGCCAGCTTGGTGATTGGCTCCCGCAAAAACGAATCGAAACGAGAAAGAAACGCATTGCTCTTCTCCAGACCCTTCTGCAGGGCGAACTCAAATCGCCGGCAGAATGGGCGGGGCCACCCAGTCTACATGCGTGTGTGAGCACGGCCGTGCGTCTTACTTTCTGGTTGAAGGGCCACTTGAGCAGTGCGTCGCTGTGTCCTCGCATCACAACGAAGAACAGAGACAGGTGAGTGCTGCGGCCCGTCCCGTCTCCGTTCAGGTAGATACGCAGACACATCTTGTAGCCGTACTTACTAGTGTAGTACGCTGGGTAATACACACACGCAGGTGCACACACACACACACACACACACACACACACATACACACGATCGTTACCATTTAATGAATATTTACAAATACTACTTAGTTACTTCACAGAAAACTGTATCCAAAGCGATTGAATGTGAATCTAGGGAGTCTTACACTGCAGGACGACATTGGGGATAAAACAGAGAACCTTTTGACTGGGCGTCAAATACCCATACTACTAGACCAGTGAAACCCAATCTGTGGGACATTGCCCATATACCAATACCATATATACCGTTATTATTTTAATAATTTGCATCATAACAAATATATGTATAGATACATATGGTAATTATGTAACCTTATTATGGTTTCAAGAACCACGGTAAGGTTCTGGAATACCGTGTTTCAGCTCTGCTGCGGGCCGGAAACACTTGAGGTGTTGAGGTGGGCCCTGATTGACCCAGGGTGGGAACCTCTGCTCTGGCCTATCCCGCCCTCCCCCTGAAGGGGACTCTAGCCGCCCCCCCACAGGACGCCCTTACCTGGCGAAAACATGGCGGGCGCCCTGCCGGCCACGGCGTCCTGCCGCTTCTTGGTGAAGTCGGAGATCTTCCAGACGAAGATGCCGTCGAAGGTGGCCGCCGCCATCTCCCTCATCTTGCCCTCCATCTCCACGATGGAGAGGTCCCGCAGGCCCACCGTCCGCTCCAGCTGCCGCACCTGCAGGACCACGCCAGGATCAGCACCTGGGTGTGTATGTGTGTGTGTGTCTGCCACTGTGTACCTCTGTGTGTCCACCCGCGTGTACCTGTGTGTACGATGAACGATAATGTTATCGATTTTGCAATCTTTTCTGCATGCAATGCAACTGAGATGAGGCATTTGAATCACACATCACAAAGTGCACTGTACATTATTGATGGGTCGGTCGTGAACGATTCGGGCAGAACGAACGAATCCCGAAGGTGAACGACGAGAACTGATTCCCAAAACAAGAGAACTGATTATTTTTTTTATTTTTTTGAAACATACAACAAAAATATGGTCACGTAAATAAAATATACAAGCGAACAGACCTTCGTCTCCCCGCGACCCTACATTGATTGAGTCTAAAACGTTCTCAACGATTCAGCCGTTGCCATGGCACATGGGTAAACAAATGATAACGCACCTTATCATTTAAAGTTAACTAATGATCGCTGTAGGCTTCAATATCATGCAAGCACTTTATGTTTTATTTTTATTTTGTTCTACATCACAATTGCATGCTTTAATAAAGTATTATTTTTACCTACCATCACGAGTCTCGTTTGATCTAGTAGGGAATTCGCACAATGGTGCTTCACTGCTTATTAGCGCTACTTGGAAGACGCCATTTCATTCTTACTGCACCCCATTATTTATTAAGGATATTTATTAAAAAAATATGTATGTGCTTTATATATTTGCTTAATATTTACAATTAACCTGGGTTATTTCGCCAGAACATTAGAAAGTAGTAGGCTACATGCATGTTAACATTTATTCCATAATTTCCGATTCCCTGCCAAATGACAGAACAGATATCTGACTTAACGAACGAAATCAAACGAACGAATCAAACGAACAAATCGTGATAGTGAACGGAACTGAAAGAACTGATTCCCGGGAAAGAATCGTTTTGCCCATCCCTACTGTACATTAACCATGGAATAGGGAGGAGGATAAATAATGAGCAATGGGTGTGTGTTGGTTTGGACCTTGTTGCTGAGGATCTCGATCTTGTCCTGGTCCAGGCGGTGCTGGCTGTTGTACGTCTCCATGGTGGCGACGGAGCGCTCCACCTCGCGGTTCAGCACGCACGCGATGTTCTCGAAGGTGTTGACCTTCAGCTCCAGCTGCTGGCAGCGCCGGCTCAGCTCCTCCACCTTGGCCTTCTCGCTGTGCAGCTGCAGCTCCAGCGCCGCCCCCACCGCGCTGGGCAGCGGCGTGAAGGAGGTGGTGGCGGCGGCCGGGGCCGGGGCGCAGGCCCCCAACACCGGAGCAGCAGGAGCTCCGCCACCACCACCACCACCACCTCCACCGACAGCTCCAAGAACACCACCTCCCCCCAGCTGGTTCATCTTGTGCTCCAGGTGCCTGAGGGACTGGTGCAGCTCCTGCAGCCTGTGGCTGGCCACGTCCAAGCTCTGGGGCTGCAGGCTCTCCAGGCTCACCTTGATGCCCATGATGAAGTGTAAGAGCATGTTCAAGTGTTCGTAGGAGCAGGCGCGCTCGTGCTCATGCACCTTCTCTTTCTCAACCTTGAGGGAGAGGCAGAAGACCACCACACACACACACACACACACACACACACACACACACACACACACACACACAGGAACCGAGACTTGAGAAACGCACGCACGGCCAGCAGCATAAATGTTGGCCGAGTTGGACCAAACAGACTGAATTCAACTAACAGGAGGCTACTGAGGACAAAAATGGCTACTTACAGACATAGCGCAGCCAACAACATGAAATCTGCATGGCGCTTTAAATTTACTGCAGAATTTAATATGGTCCACATACTGGAAGAAAAGAGATAGCCTATAACATGAATACTGGGAGCTAGGGTTGAACAAGCTGCATCTGTATAACACCCTGCCCCTCCCTCTCATTTAAAAACACTAAACCACTCGGGTTGGTTACCTTTTCTCTGGGAATCTTTTTCTTAGCACAGCCATCACAAATCATTGGGTACTTTGGACAGATTTCATCATGAGCCTAAAAGATAAAGTCCTCATTGAAGTTCCAACAGTGTTCATCCAAATCTATGAACTATGAAAATGACATTTCAATCATCAAAACAATGATGGATGGTGGTGTGTGTTTGCGTTGTGGGTCATTTGATCCTGCGTTGGGAAACAGACCGATGGCAACATGTCACGCGCGGGCTGTGTTTACGTTCTGCTGTTCGCTCACCTTGATGTTCTTCAAAAGGAACGGCTCTTTGCAGTACTTGCAGTTGAGCGTTCTCTCGGGACACTCGCGTTCGTTGTGGCGCTCCTTCTCGTTGGCCCTCATCAGCTCTTTACACGAGGGACAGAGGACGACCTGGAACTCACAGTCCCCCTCGTGGCCCGCCTGCGGGCGCAGACCAACGCAGCCAGCTCTTAACGACCAGGAGTGTCTCTGCCCTCGATTCTGGAGCGCACCTTTGTCTCACATCATTTACATTAACCTAATTTAGGGCATTTAGCAGACGGTTTAATCCAAAGCGACTTACAATAAGTGCATTTGTCAGAAGGAGAAACAATACATCGCTGTCGCTACAGTAAGGATGTTCACAGAACCAAATGCCAAGCACTTAAATGTATTAGGTTATTATTATTATCATTATCTGTTTACAACAAAGATAACTAGGATAAGACACTGCAAAATGAAGTACTTCCTTTTTTTTATCACTCCATTTACTATTATTCAGTCATCAGAGTCTTTCACCCAAAGAGACTTAATGTTCCTTTAAAAAAATAAAGGTAAGATACATTTCATTAATGGGCAGGTAGGGGTAAGGCTTCAGTCAAGGAGTCGGATGTCGGGGTTCAACCCCAGAGGAGTCAACCTCTGCCCCTTATATAAAAAAACCCTACTGCAAATGTCTTACTCTCACTTCTTACTATCAAGTGCTTATAACAGGACACTAAAACAAGAACAGTACCATTTGAGTTTGTGACACACACACACACACACACACACACACACACACACACACACACGCACACGTTGTCAGTGCCGTGACTCCAACCTCATATTCTTTGATAATTCCCGTCCATGTGCATCCCTCGTTGGGACAGACGGCCGTGAGAGCTTCTATCTCTCTCCGAGCCGCGTTGTCTGGAAAGGCCTGGACAGGACAGGGGAGAGAAGGTCTCGTCTTTAAGCCTACAGGTGGACATTGACCGGCCCCGTCGGACTCCCCTCTTCAGTTACACCCAGCAGACTATTGTGTTACGAGCAGCGAAGGGCTTCGAACCCTGCGTCGGCCGGCTGAGCCACGAGCCTGCATCGGAGGCGTCTAGCCTTTCTTTGTATACCTGGCTCCGGTTTCAACAACATTCCGTTTGTTGTCCCGGACTGCAGGCCAACTCTACTGGAGCTGTTGTTGTTTACGCCGTTGTTGTTGTTGTTGTTGTTGTAACAGTAGCAGGCTAATTGGTGCTGGCATAATTTTCCAAACTGTCAAGTATAGAAAATAAAGTCCTACTTACGCCGCCTAGCTTGAGGATGGAGGTGGGCTCCTCAAACAGGTCCTCTCGTATGCACGCACTGCACTTCTGAGGTCCAGAACTTAGAGAAGTGAAAAGAAAAGGGGTAACGCAAAACACCAAATAATTATGCATTGCAGTATGTTATAATCGCTGTGTGTCTGTGTGTGTGTTCAAATTTCTTTCTTTATTAGGAATAACCCCTTGAGATGAACCCATCTTCAAGGGGTTCCTTAACAACAAATTACATAACCAAAAAGAAAAAGACATCACACAAAAATATGAGGAAGTGGTGGTGTGTGTGTGTGTGTGTGTGTGTGTGTGTGTGTGTGTGTGTGTGTGTGTGTGTGTGTGTGTGTGTGTGTGTGTGTGTGTGAATGTTCATATTCAGACAATGGAGATACTTGTCAAATGCATGCTACAGAATTATTTTCCATGACACGGATTAGATTCCATTGAGGACAAAAATGCTGTAATCCTACATGTTTGTACGGTACAAATATGGTCAAATTCGCTATTTTATTGGTGCTTTAATCACAAAGCAGCCTGGTTAAATCCAACCAACCACCTCGGGTTTCGTTCCAGGCGCTCGCACTGGATAACTTTTATGGTAGCTCAAGAAAAGAGCTGTCAAGGGTATTCATCCTGCAACATCTCCCGTCTGCAACATTTTGACATCGTAACACGAACCATCACATAATGCACGAGTCGCCTTCCAATGCATAGCGAACATGTTGCTACCAACCAGAACAAAACACCAGACCCTGATAACAGCAGCCTAGCCAGCTAGCATCCATGACACACTCACCTCACGGTTTTGTTGAAACAGAAGGAGCAGAAGCGATGACCACACTGGGCTTGCAAAGGCCTCCTCAGGATCTTCTGACAAGAATTGCAAAGATGCTTGTCTTCGAGGTGGTTCGCGAGGATCTTCTTGGGGAAGCCGGGTTTGTTGCCTTCTAGTGAAGATGTTGGGGATGGCTCTTGTGCAGCCATTATTCGTCCTGCACTACAATACAGGGTGCTCGGAGGGGTGTGTTCAGCGCACACGGAGCACAATCGGTTTGGCAATGTTTGGCTGCAGACACCCAGTGTGCCTTAGTGGAATAACATCGGGATTGGTGACGCTATGTATCTGAGCCGGCGGGATGCAATTCAAATGCAAACGCAAAACAAAGGCGCTGCATTTTCGACGAGAAGCGAAAACAAATATCATATGAGGATGAAAATAGCCAGCGAGTTGCAGTCTGGCTCTGCCGCTGCGCTCAAGCGCGGCGCCACCGAGCGCGGAAACCGCGCGTCGCGCAGCGCGACACGATGCGCTGCAAGGAAAACAACCACATAAAGAGCCTGTAGTTGCTTGGTGATGCCTTACCTACAAAACGACTTCAAAACAACTCTTATACCAACACGTGTTGTAACAATACTACATATGGAGATTGCACAATGCTGTTGGTTTTATGTTTCGGTGTTCTGACTAACAAACGGTGAACCCCAATGTCCACAGTGTATCTGTCTAAGCATCCATGAGCAAGATGCCTTACCCAATTGATGCCACTGAAATCCACTACATCCAATAACGGGACATCCGAAGTGGTTTATTGAAGTCATACCACAGTAAACAACAAGGATTAAGTATAATTAACCGCCATCCATAGCATACTTTTTTAAGCAGCTGCGGTTCATTGAGCATACTGTCTATGCGTGCTCAAGGAAACATCTTGTCGATAGTTGTGTTAATCGTTTTTAATGTTGGATTTGTAGCACATTATGTGGAACTGCAGAGGTATTATTGAAAGATAATGCCCACCCATGGAAGGATGTCGACCAACCAAGTATTTAACAAAGCTTTAGTGTAAGATCTGTACTAACAACAATACTGAGACTTTTCATTTAATTTGAAAACAAATCAAATAAATGCCCTCCTATACCGTTGTGGTATATTTTTTTATATTTTGTGTCTTGCATTTCTGCACCGATACGCCTCAATAAATGCCAGTTGCTCCTCATTCTGGTGCCGCGCCGCGTTGCCATCGTGTCCAGTGTAACCACTATTCAGCGGTCCAGACGCAGGCGCGGCGCTTCGCCAACCGCGTCAAGTGTAACCACCCTTCAGCGGTCTAGACCCAGGCGCAGCGCATCGCCAAGCGCGACCGGTGGAGGCGCATGTCAGCGGTCTGGGCGCGTTGGCACCGCGTACCGCGTGCGGTGGAGCCGCCCTTCAGCGGTGTAGCGCATGCGCAGGGAGGCCGCTTCGCTCAAGCTGTCAGCTGTGTGCGTCGCCGCTTTCCTCCGCCACCAGGGAATGTCCCGTGAAGCCACCGTAGCGCTCAGACGTCTCCGCGTTAAGGCCTGAGGACTGCTTCTCCGCGATTACCTGTGAGTGTTTTGTCTCATTCGATGTTTAAATGATAAATAACATACAGCGTATCTAATGGAGCTCAGAGCTGGGGTCGGCTAAGCTAATGCTACCAGGCTAGCTACACGTACACACACACACACGCACACACACTGACACACACACGCACACACACATAGATGTACACACACACACACACACACACTCAAACACACACACACAGACACATACACACTCAGCATACGGGTAACGTTACCTTGCAGCCAGGTAATCAGTCATGGGGGGGGGGTTGGTGGTTTCTATCCGCTTCTGTTGACCTTGACGCGTTATTCCGACGTGTTGCTATTCAAAGCCTTGTGCGTGAATGTGTGTTTATCTGTAGAGATACTGTGGTTGAAGGCGTCAGCGGCTAGGCGCTAGCAGCATAGCTTCATAGATGGCCATCGCCAGAGAGGCGAAGCAGGAGCTGCATTGATCTCAGTCAATAAAATGGGATGTTGTGATGTTGTAGCAGTCCATACAATCCCCCCAATCCCCCCCCCCCCCCCCCCCTCTCCATCCACGCTCTCATCTCACGAGTCTATTTGTTTGCGTTTTCCCCCAGGTGATGCTCACTAGACTATGCTGTCATCCTCCCTCGTCGTCAAACAAGCTGCAACATCTGGTCTGTTTTTGGACGAATAAGGGAGAATAACTCCTCTGAACCCCTATAGCCAACAGTGGCAGGCTCTGGAGTGCGGTACAGCAAAGCCATGGATCCTTGATTGTGCTGGACCACCACTGAGCAGAACAGACCTCTCTATACCCTGACACTGTATCCACCAGGGGCCGTTTGGGACGACCTCGACGTGGAGCTTTCATTCCCAGTCACATCTGATCCGTTGACTTTGTCGGAGCGAACCGATCGTCACGATGTTCTCAGCCCTGAAGAAGCTGGTGGGGTCTGAGCCGGGACAGCTCAGGGACAAAAACATCCCCGCTGGCCTGCAGTCCATGAACCAGAGCCTGCAGCGCCGCTTCGCCAAGGGAGTCCAGTACAACAGTAAGACAGATCCGTATTGGCTCTATGTTAAAGAACTGACCGCATACTGTCAGCACTGTGTAGTGCTCAATCCTGCATAGATATCACGTGTTGCTTGTGTCCGTTCATGTTTACATGTCATGGGGTTATGTAACATTATGAAGCAGTAAGGGCAGTGAATTCTCTGGGCCAAGAATGCCAAGGGAGATTGTGGACATTGGGGTGCAAAGCTGTGGTTCAGGAATTCGGCATGTAAATAAAACACCTGAACCTCTCGAGTCTAAACTATCCACCCCCCTTCCATCCTGATGTGATTCAATCACGAGTAGTTGTGTGCTGCCTCCCTATTGTAATGCTATTACTGTATTATTGTAGATCTTATTTTTTATTTGTATTGGCTGTGACTGTGTTTTCATTCTCACCACTGTGCTGTCCTTCCGAGACACCCTCAATGGCTCTCTGAGATTGATCCTTGTTTTGGTTCTTTGATAATGCTTTTGGGTACAATGGTGTATTTAGCAGATGTATCTTAGTTATTCACAAGTCAATGCCAAGCCAGCCTTTGTTCCCCCAGTGAATATAGTGGGTCTGTTTCCCAGTAAAGATACTGGCTCTGTGTTTCCTCAATGAAAATAGTGATTCTGTGTTTCCCAGTGAAGATGCAAGGTCTGTTTCCCAGGGAAGCTAGTGGATCTGTTTCCCAGTGAAGCTAGTGGTTCTTATGTTTCCCAGTGAATATACTGGTTCTGTGTTTCCAGTGAAGATAGTGGTTCTGTGTTTCCAGTCAAGATGCTGGTTCTGTGTTTCCAGTGAAGATAGTGGTTCTGTGTTTCCCCAGTGAAGATAGGGATTCTGTGTTTCCCAGTGAAGATACTGGTTCTGTTTCCTAGTGAAGTTACTGGTTCTGTTTCCCAGTGAAGATATTGGTTCTGTTTCCCAGTGAAGATACTGGTTCTGTTTCCCAGTGAAGATACTGGTTCTGTTTCCCAGTAAAGATAGTGGTTCTGTGTTTCCCAGTGAGGATAGTGGTTCTGTTTCCCAGTGAAGATACTGGTTCTGTGTTTTCCCAGTGAAGATACTGGTTCTGTTTCCCAGTGAAGATACTGGTTCTGTGTTTTCCCAGTGAAGATACTGGTTCTGTGTTTTCCCGGTGAAGATACTGGTTCTGTGTGTTCCCGGTGAAGATACTGGTTCTGTGTGTTCCCGGTGAAGATACTGGTTCTGTGTTTTCCCAGTGAAGATACTGGTTCTGTGTGTTCACAGTGAAGAAAGTGGTTCTGTGTGTTCCCAGTGAAGATACTGGTTCTGTGTGTTCCCAGTGAAGATACTGGTTCTGTGTGTTCCCAGTGAAGATAGTGATTCGCGGGGACAGGAACACGGGAAAGAGCACGCTATGGCACCGCCTTCAGGGGAAGAAGTTCCTGGAGGAATACCTGCCCACGCAGGAGATCCAGGCGACCAGCATCCACTGGAACTACAAAAGTAAGTCCAGTCATGTCTCAACTTGACTGCAGATCGCACCACTACTCTTTTCTTTCCTGGCAGCTATATTTGGTCATTGTTTTTTTTACAACTTCTGTGTATTGTTTTCAGTGGCCCCGTACCAAGGTAGGCCAACCCATTCAGTCTAGGGTGCTAGTGTTTACCTAGTCGTCTCGTTCGAGTCCAGCTAACCATTTGTATTAAGAGTAGCTCCTCTATGTTTCTCTGTGTAGTAGCTACAGTAGTCCTATAACTAGATAGTCTTTATCAATAATAGTTCCCTGCTGCTGAAACCATCACTGTGTCAAGGTAAAGTAAAATGAGTCAGAACCGGTCCCGCACTAATTATTGCATCATGTCCTCTTGGCGTAGAACAGCATTCGTGTTTAATTGTGTGTTTAGTATAGTTTGTCACGGCCTCTTCCCTTGTTTATATCAGCTACGGATGACGTGGTCAAGGTAGAGGTGTGGGACGTTGTGGACAAAGGTGAGTGTTGGCCCGTCAGAAAAACAAGAGTTCACCATTACTCACTCACCGTCTGTTAAGTCGTGACAAATGTCCATTCGTTTTTTTTTTTATCACCTTGTCAATCAATGTTCCTCTTTTGTTTACATTCAAAGCCACACATCCTCTATGATCATGTTGATGTATCTCTCTATCGCACCCTTTTCTCACTCTCTCTCTCTTTCCTCTCTGTATCACAATGGCACTCACCCCAGGCCAGAAATATCCTCTTCTTGATGGTAGGTGATCGCTGTGGTGTGTAGAATGCGTCGTCGTGGCTCGTGAACCGTGGTTAACCTTCCATACCTTTTCATTCCTCTCGCTATCAAAGACAAACATTGTTTCAGCGCTGCCTGCTAACCTCCGTCTGTAGTGTGACTACCACTAAAGGGGTTTGGCTGAAGCGCGACTGCCCTTGATAACGGTTCCTGCACTGTGTGACCTGACAATTAAAGAACGCATTCTGTTTAATTGTCGTATTTTGGGCTGAACAAGCTATGCCAAAATAATGCATATCAACAAGTAACTCGGCCATAATGCTTTGCTTGCCTTTCATGCATTGCTCTTGAAATAAAACTAGTGATTGTGAACCGAAAAGTTTTTTAATCTTCTGTGTTGGGTCTTCCTCTTGGCCTTCACCACGTCTGTTCTGCTGTTCCAGGCAAGGGAAAGAAGCGCGGCGAAAACTTGAAGATGGAGAACGAGACCCCGGAGGTGATTATCACATGACCGTCATGGGTTCTAGAAAATAACAGAGGGAAAACTATAGATCTGGAATGTGGGTCAGCGAGCAACATGTGGTGTCGGCTTCACTCCTTCCTCCTTTTTATCCTAAATTATAAATGTTGGTCTCAGGTTTCCCTGTTAATAAGCCTTTAAACCAGAACACGATTTACTATTTTTACTGATTAAGTGTGTTGTTGCGTTCGCAGTCGGACGAGGTGGCGCTGGACGCAGAGTTCCTCGACGTCTACAAGAACTGCAACGGTGTCATCATGATGTTTGACATTACCAAGCAGTGGTGAGACGCTCCTCCAATACACCCAGCGCGTCTAATCGCTTCCCTTACAACATGCATGGAGAGAGAGGGGGATTGGATTGCAATGAGTCTAATGCAGCCTCGCACGCGGAGCTCTGGTGGTGGCTGGCCTCCTCTGGTTCCCGCCCCGGCCCGACGGCGATCCAGCAGGGCCGACGCGGTCAACACACCATGAGCTGTCAGCGGCGGCGTGGCCGATGTTTCCTATGGCGTTGAGCGCCGAAGCTCGACCGCTGAGGCTAGCGTGTGACTCGGATTATCCACCTTCTCGCTCCCGCGCTCGGCGGTCACGCTAGTTCAACTCTGACCCCCGGTCGGCGCTGGCCTCTCCGGTCTTCTCCAATCAGAGCACAGCTTCCTTGATCTCAAATCAACGCAATGTAAATGTCAGAATCCTTTTCGTGTGTGAGAGCAAATATGGATTCTGAGTCAAAAGTAAAAAGTACTGAACTCCCGTCTGTCAGACGGCCGTATCAGAGACGGCTTCCCCTGGCGTCTGGCGCTGTGCTGACCGCTCATCATGTGTGGACTCACACACACACGCACACACACATACACACACACACACACGTGCGCGTGCAAAGTCGCAAAGGCTGCGTATGAAAAATAAATAATAATCCTGGATGACGGGGATGACGCTGAGGTCGTGTCCTGATGATCCTGGGCCCTGACCCCGGTCTTACGGAGGAACCCCTTAACAAGCGGCGCTGTTGGCTGTGTGTTTCCCCCACAGGACGTTCAACTACATCCTGCGGGAGCTGCCCAAGGTGCCCCCCCACGTGCCGGTGTGCGTGCTGGGGAACCACCGCGACATGGGCGAGCACCGCGTCATCCTTCCTGACGACATCCGCGACCTCATCGCCAGCCTCAACAGGTGTGTGTGTGTGTGTGTGTGTGTGTGTGTGTGTGTGTGTGCTCAGGAGTGTGTGTGTGTGTGTGTTCAGGATTGTGTGTGTGTGTGTGTCGGGAGGGGGGAGAAAACCTTTTTGGATTCATGGGCGAAAACAACATTTTTCGAAATTTCAGTTTATATATGAATAACAAAATCGGAGGCTGTTCTGTTGCCTCCTCACGTCCTCCTCCCCCCTTCTGACAATGTCCTACTTTCCTCAGGAATAAAGCTCTGGCTTAACCAAAGCCACTTTCATACAGACGTCCATTGTCTGCGGTAAAAATATCTGCCCAAACAAAATGGGACAAAATGGAGTTGGAATGAAACCGTCCACTGGGACGGATTTGAGCCGCCGCTGTGAGGAGGTTCCCTCCGGGGATTAATGAAGTGTTATCCTCCGAACTGTGTGACTGACCCGTCCGCTGGTGTTCCTCCAGACCCATGGGAGCGTCCTACATCCACTACGCCGAGTCCTCCATGAAGAACGGCTTCGGACTCAAGTACCTCCACCGCTTCTTCAACATCCCCTTCCTACAACTGCAGGTGTGTGTGTGTGTGTGTGTGTGTGTGTGTGTGTGTGTGTGTGTGTGTGTGTGTGTGTGTGTGTGTGTGTGTGTGTGTGTGTGTGTGTGTGTGTGTGTGTGGGGGGTTTCATTCTCTGTGTGTGTGTGTGTACGTCTGGGGTTACCTCCTCTGTGTGTGTATGTACGTGTGTTGTTACTTCCTCAGTGTGTGTGTGTACGTGTGTCTGTGTGGTGTTACCTCCTCAGTGAATGTGTTTGTGTGCGTGGTGTTACCTCTTCGGGTGCTACCTACAGATATTTTGTGTAGCAGTATTTCATTTAACAACAAATCCTCTCTATTGTGTGAAGTATCTTATTGCATTAGGCAACGATGTGAGGACTGTGTTTGCCGTTGAAGTCATGTTGGTGGAACCACGTCAAACTGCTGATGCATATTTTTTTAGACAGGGTGTGTTGGAGGAAGTAGACCGCAACATGAAACCCTTAAGGGATGGACGCGGGGAGGGGAGGTATTCTGATGGCCCTGTGTGTCCCTCCCTACAGCGAGAGACCCTGCTCAGACAGCTGGAGACCAACCAACTCGACATGGACGCTACTCTGGAGGAGCTGTGTGTTCAGCAGGAGACGGAGGACCAGAACTACGAGATGTACGTTTGTTATCGTCTGTACTTCCCCCCCCCCCCCCCCACCCCCAAACTCTCCACATGTCATCCTGAACTAGGGCCGCACCTCACCTCAACCGTAGTCTTTGGGAACAAAGAAAGACGGGGAACAGACGGACACAGTGTCGTGGGAGTGGGAGTGTATTCTCCCACCGTGTTTTGACACCTTAGTTAATAAACACACAGGGACGCCGTACAGCTCACCGCCGTACAGCTTGCCGTCGTTCAGCTCGCCGTCGTGGCTATTTGTGTAACGATTTGCACGGGAAGAAAGCGTCAGAGACGGGGACAAAGATGTTGATGCCTGACAGTGTCTGTGAAGTCCACCGTCACTTTGATGTCGCTTTGATGTCGTCTTAGTGGTGTCACGCACGTTGCTGATGACTTCAAAGACTGTTTTCTCTGGTTCCTCTTTGCGCTTCTCATTTTTCTTCTTTCTACACCTAACGACTACTTGGTGCGGCTGCCCTGCGCCTTCTCGACTGGAGCTTCAGTTTCTTGACTCTGTTCCCATATCAACCTAAAAAGCTGATTTGGGAACCCAAAATTTTGACCCTAGCTTGTGACCCTAGCTTGTGACCCTAGCTTATGAACCTAGCCTGTGACCCTAGCTTGTGACCCTAGCTTGTGACCCTAGCTCGTGACCCTAGCTTGTGACCCTAGCTCGTGACCCTAGCTTATGAACCTAGCCTGTGACCCAAGCTTGTGACCCTAGCTTATAAACCTAGCTTGTGACCCTAGCTTGTGACCCTAGCTCGTGACACTAGCTCGTGACCCTAGCTTGTGACCCTAGCTTGTGACCCTAGCTCGTGACCCTAGCTCGTGACCCTAGCTCGTGACCCTAGCTCGTGACCCTAGCTCGTGACCCTAGCTCGTGAACCTAGCCTGTGACCCAAGCTTGTGACCCAAGCTTGTGACCCAAGCTTGTGACCCTAGCTTATAAACCTAGCCTGAAAAGCTGATTTGGGAACCCAAAATTGTGACCCTAGCTTGTGACCCTAGCTTGTGACCCTAGCTTATGAACCTAGCCTGTGACCCTAGCTTGTGACCCTAGCTTGTGACCCTAGCTCGTGACCCTAGCTTGTGACCCTAGCTCGTGACCCTAGCTTATGAACCTAGCCTGTGACCCAAGCTTTTGACCCTAGCTTATAAACCTAGCTTGTGACCCTAGCTTGTGACCCTAGCTCGTGACACTAGCTTGTGACCCTAGCTTGTGACCCTAGCTCGTGACCCTAGCTTGTGACCCTAGCTCGTGACCCTAGCTCGTGACCCTAGCTCGTGACCCTAGCTCGTGACCCTAGCTCGTGACCCTAGCTTGTGAACCTAGCCTGTGACCCAAGCTTGTGACCCAAGCTTGTGACCCTAGCTTATAAACCTAGCCTGTGACCCAAGCTTGTGACCCTAGCTTATAAACCTAGCTTGTGACCCTAGCTTGTGACCCTAGCTTGTGACCCTAGCTCGTGACCCTAGCTCGTGACCCTAGCTCGTGACCCTAGCTCGTGACCCTAGCTCGTGACCCTAGCTCGTGACCCTAGCTCGTGACCCTAGCTCGTGACCCTAGCTCGTGACCCTAGCTCGTGACCCTAGCTCGTGACCCAAGCTTGTGACCCAAGCTTGTGACCCTAGCTTATAAACCTAGCTTGTGACCCTAGCTTGTGACCCTAGCTCGTGACACTAGCTTGTGACCCTAGCTCGTGACCCTAGCTTGTGACCCTAGCTTGTGACACTAGCTTGTGACCCTAGCTTGTGACCCTAGCTTGTGACCCTAGCTCGTGACACTAGCTTGTGACCCTAGCTTGTGACCCTAGCTTGTGACCCTAGCTCGTGACCCTAGCTCGTGACCCTAGCTCGTGACCCTAGCTCGTGACCCTAGCTCGTGACACTAGCTCGTGACCCTAGCTCGTGACCCTAGCTCGTGACCCTAGCTCGTGACCCTAGCTCGTGACACTAGCTCGTGACCCTAGCTCGTGACCCTAGCTCGTGACCCTAGCTCGTGACCCTAGCTCGTGACCCTAGCTCGTGACACTAGCTCGTGACCCTAGCTCGTGACCCTAGCTCGTGACCCTAGCTCGTGACACTAGCTCGTGACCCTAGCTCGTGACCCTAGCTCGTGACCCTAGCTCGTGACCCTAGCTCGTGACCCTAGCTCGTGACCCTAGCTTGTGACCCTAGCTCGTGACACTAGCTTGTGACCCTAGCTTGTGACCCTAGCTTGTGACCCTAGCTCGTGACCCTAGCTCGTGACCCTAGCTCGTGACCCTAGCTCGTGACCCTAGCTCGTGACCCTAGCTCGTGACCCTAGCTCGTGACCCTAGCTCGTGACCCTAGCTCGTGACCCTAGCTTTAGGACTATGACTCTTGAATTGACAAAGCGTTATGGCTCCGCTGTCCAGGTAAGAACCCCTGATCCAACCCTCTCTCTTCTCTCCCCCCGCCCCACACACACACACAGCTTCCTGGAGAACCTGGAGACCCGCAGCAAGGCCTTCGGCTCCCCGGGGCCCGCCAACGGCCAGAGCCCGTCCTCGGGCTCCCAGTCCCCCGTGGTCCCCCAGAGCGGGGCCTCCACCGGCAGCTCCAGCCCCAGCACCCCCCAGCCCCTAACCCCCTTCCAGACCCAGGGCTCGGCCCCCCAGCCTACGCCCGCCGCCCCCCCGTCCACCAGCCCGGCCGAGCCATGGGGGGCGGTCCAGTCCCCCGAGCACCCCCGGCTGGCCCAGTCGCCGGCCTCCGGGGCCTCCGGGGCCTCCGGGGCCTCCAGACCCTCCACCCCGGCCTCGCCCGCCCTGGCGGCCCCCCAGGACCAGGCCCCCCAGAAGCGCGGCTTCATCTCGCGCTGGTTCGGCTCCTCGGGGCCCCCGGAGGCCCAGTCCGCAGCCCCAGGTGAGACCCCCTACGGGGGAGGGGGGGGGGGTCCGTGGCCACCAGGGCCGGCCGTCCTCCTGGGTTCTGTCTTCAAAGTCTCGGCTTACGAAAGGGTTGTCCTGCGGTTGTGAAGGGGTTGATTCTTGCAAACGTGAACCGATGAACAAATGCTCGTCTGCTCCGTGGGGCCAACGATCGCCGTGCGCAGAGCAGAGTATGCGTGTGTCAGGGTGGTCTTTCAGCCTGTTGGGTCCGTGAGAGGAGGTGCGCCGTGAAGTGTGCGGTGTTTGAAGCCTGGGCCTACACCAGACTCCGGGGGATCTCGCCGGAGCGTGCTGCCTCAACGCACCCACACACGCCGGGTGAATGTTAGCGTGGACATGACAGCTGGTGTGTGAGTGTTTGGGTTTGCGTCTTGTTAGTGTTTCTGTCCCTAGTTTGTGTTTGTGTCTGATATAAGTGTGCCTGTGTGTATATACTGTTTGTGTGTCTGTGTGTGTGTCCCTAGTCTGTGTGTGTTTGTGTCTAATATAAGTGTGTTTGTGTGTGTGTCCCTAATCTGTGTGTGTTTGTGTCTAATATAAGTGTGTTTGTGTGTGTGTCCCTAGTCTGTGTGTGTTTGTGTCTAATATAAGTGTGTTTGTGTGTCTGTGTGTATATATAGTTTGTGTCTGTGTCCCTAGTCTGTGTGTATTTGTATATAGTGTGTTTGTGTTTTTGTCCCTAGTCTGTGTGTGTTTGTGTCTTATATAAGTCGGTGTGTGTGTATGTCTATCTAAAGCTGTGTGTGCGCTTGTGCTATCGTTCGGTAGTTCTTCATTCTTCTGTAGTCGTTGGTGACGTTCAGACGTCAGCGATGCGGGCAGCGCTGGCTGAGTAGCCCCAGGCCAGGTCTGTGGTGTGTATCCATAGCGACAGCCCAGAGGTGAACCCTGGTGTAACCCGGGTCCTCTGTCCCCCAGACGGCGGGGCGGAGCAGCCCGTGTGTCCCGCCAACGTCAGGAGCGTGGACGACTTCGTCCCCGACGAGAGGCTGGACCGCAGCTTCCTGGAGGACGGGGGGGGCTCCAAGGCCAAAGCCCCCCCGCCCGCCCACAGCAACACCCTGGACAGCGACAGGTAACCCCCACCACCCTCGTCTTGGTCCAGGTCCAGGGAGGATGCAGCTGCTACGCCGAGTCGACCTGGGCGTAGCAGTAAGGGTGGAGCATTGGTGCAGAATAACACGGGATTAAGAAGCAAACGCTTTCATTTTGAAGGAACGTTCACACTTGACTGAGAGAAGGCCTTGCTTACAGGATCTGAACACACTGGATACAAAAAAAACATACATCAGACCAGTCTATCTTTCACTATGTCAGATTATGGATTGGGAAATCAGTTTCTGCTAAACTAGAGTACCCAGGCTGCTCTGGTTAACCCAGCGTGTTTAAAGATGTCTGAAGATGCCCTTGTGTCTCCCCCCTCCCAGTGACGGCGAGGGCCGGGGGAACCCCATGGTGTCGGGCTTCCAGGACGAGCTGGACCCCGACGACCAGGCCCTGCCCCAGCCCCAGGGCCCGGCCCGCGTCCAGCCCCCTAGCCGGGACGTCACCCTGACCAGCGACGAGGAGGACCACCCTGCACCCGCCCTCACCCCCCACGTCCTGGACATGGACAGCGAGCCGGAGATGAAGAGGTGAGGAGGAGCTGGGACCGTAGAGCTGGGCTAGGATCTGCATCTTCATTGGTTTGAGAGTTGAAGTTGCAGACTTGACATTGGCCTGTAGTTTCACAACTCCCGGATTAAGTACTCTGTGTTAGGTTAGAAAAGATCAGAGTGTGACAGTTCCTCTTTGACGTGCTGGCAAGTAAACTGTTGGTTAAGGAGCTGCTTAGTAAGATGTTAGTTAACTAGCTGTTTATTAAGCCGCTGGTTAACTAGGTGGTTTTTAAAGGGGACATATCATGCCACCAGGTGTGTGTGATTAGCCTTACAAGCCATTTCGAAAATCTGCCCCGTATGACATCACTAGTGGGCGTGTCCACCTAGATCTGTGCTGGATACATCAGTCTACAAGCCTACCCAGTGGACTGAAGTAAACGTTGCTCGTCTCCTTTAGGCTTTGGGTCAACTAGCTGGTTGGTAAGCTAAATTCGATGTTAGGTATCAGGTTAGTAAGATATATGTTAACTAGCTGGTTTGTAAGATGAGCTAGGGCTGTGAAGTCGGACCGCTAACAGACGTGTCTGTGCTGTTATTGGTCCGATTTGGAAGAGAGAGATCAGATAAGATACACTTTATTATCCTTGGACGGAACTTTGTCTTGGACTCCAATATGGTCACATAGAGCTGCTTTACATAAAATAAATAACAGTACAAATGCAGACAATGCATACTTATAGGACACAGGCCACATATACCATACAAGAAACAGTGCAATTCTCACACACACACACACACACACACACACACACACACACACACACACACACACTGTGTTACACCATGGGTCATGATCAGTAATACTATTGCACAATTTGTTTGGATGATGAGGCAGACCAAGCTATTGTCTGTATTTTCACAACGCAGTACTCCGTTAGGTTAGAAAAGACAAGAGTGTAGCAGTTCCTCTTTAACTAGCTGGTGAGTAAGCTGTTAGTGAACTAGCTGGTGAGTAAGCTGTTAGTTAACTAGCTGGTGGGTAAGCTGTTAGTTAACTAGCTGGTGAGTAAGCTGTTAGTTAACTAGCTGGTGAGTAAACTGTTAGTGAACTAGCTGGTGAGTAAACTGTTAGTGAACTAGCTGGTGAGTAAGCTGTTGGTTAACTAGCTGGTGAGTAAGCTGTTAGTGAACTAGCTGGTGAGTAAGCTGTTAGTTAACTAGCTGGTGAGTAAGATGTTGGTTAACTAGCTGGTGAGTAAGCTGTTAGTGAACTAGCTGGTGAGTAAGCTGTTAGTTAACTAGCTGGTGAGTAAGCTGTTAGTGAACTAGCTGGTGAGTAAGCTGTTGGTTAACTAGCTGGTGAGTAAGCTGTTAGTGAACTAGCTGGTGAGTAAGCTGTTGGTTAACTAGCTGGTGAGTAAGCTGTTGGTTAACTAGCTGGTGAGTAAGCTGTTGGTTAACTAGCTGGTGAGTAAGCTGTTAGTTAACTAGCTGGTGAGTAAGCTGTTAGTTAACAAGCTGGTTATTTAGCTGTCGGTTAACTAGCTGGTTAATAAGATGTTGGTTAATAGCTGGTTCGTATGATGTTAGTTAACTAGCTGGTGAGTAAGCTGTTGGTTAACTAGCTGCTTTATAAGGTGTAAGTTAATTAGCTGGTAAGTAAGCAGTCCATTAATATCTGGTTAGTAAGCTGTTGGTTAACTAGCTGGTTAGTAAGATGTTGTTAACTAGCTGCTTTATAAGGTGTAAGTTAATTAGCTGGTAAGTAAGCAGTCCATTACTATCTGGTTAGTAAGCTGTTGGTTTACTAGCTGGTTAGTAAGATGTTGTTAACTAGCTGGTTAGTAATAAGGGATTATGTTCTGTGTAGGCTCTTTCCCCTGTTGTTCTCCACCACCATGACTGTTCTGATGCACTTGAAAGAGTTAGAATTCGTCTGTCATGGGTCACATGCGTCACATGATGCAGCGTAGCTCCGCTTCATACGTGACGGTCACGCCTTGGATCCCAGAGCCCACACCTCCCCCTCTCTCCCCGGTGGTCACGGCCCATTCCCCCTGGGATCTGGGACCTCACAGCAGGACCATCTCTCTCTAGTGGAACCACTTTAAAGGTCCCATGGCATGCCACCAGGTGGGGTGTGATTAGCCGCTACAAGCCGTTTTGGAAATCTGCCCCTTATGACATCACAGGTGGGCGTCTCCACCTCGATGTGTGACGGATAGATGAGCAACGTTTGCTACAGTCCGCTGGGTAGGCTGGTAGACTGATCTATCCAGCACACATCTAGGTGGACACGCCCATATGTGATGTCATAAGGGGCAGATTTCCAAAACGGCTTGTAGCGGCTAATCACACCACACCTGGTGGCATGCCATGGGACCTTTAAGCAGGAGCTCCTAAAGCTTTTCCCCTCAGGGCTTAACCCATTCAGACTGGATCACGCATCTGTGCGTGTTTACCATTAATTGACAGATTCAGGGTATATACTGGTTCTGTACCGTCACACACTCAAAACCCACACAACAGAACACATCGGGATAGGTGATTTAGTCGTTTTAACAAAATTGGCGGGGCCCATTGGCCCCGCACCTCCCCTGGGTCCTCCCTCTCTCCTCCCCTTGTCCCGCCCCTCACACCTACCTGACCCGCCCCCTCCCCTGGCTCCTCCCCCTCCCATGGCTCCTCCCCCTCCTCCTCCACTGGCTCCTCCCCATCCCCTGGCTCCTCCCCCTCCTCCTCCCCTGGCTCCTCCCCCTCCCCTGGGTCCTCCCTCTCTCCTCCCCCTGGCTCCTCCCCCTCCTCCTCCACTGGCTCCTCCCCCTCCCCTGGCTCCTCCCTCTCTCCTCCCCCTCCCACTAGCCCCTCCTCCTGGATCCGCCCCCACCCCTCACACCTCTTCCTGTGCCCCCCCAGGCCCGTCATCAGCACCACCAAACCAAAGGCCGCGGCCAAGAAGGGTGCGG
Organism: Pollachius pollachius; assembly: GCF_949987615.1. Lineage (NCBI taxonomy): Eukaryota > Metazoa > Chordata > Actinopteri > Gadiformes > Gadidae > Pollachius > Pollachius pollachius. The sequence continues at coordinate 2,763,745 of NC_136934.1, read as the reverse complement.
AGCTCAAAGCTCCTGGCCAGCTCCTGCTGACCCTGACCCCCACGGCCGAGCAGCCAATCAGCAGGCAGCAGGGCAAGAAGAAGGGCAACTCTCCCAAGGCGGAGGACTCGGACACGGAGACGGAGACGCCCGTGGCCCAGCAGATGCTGTCCTTCGTCATGGACGACCCCGACTTTGAGTCTGACGCCTCGGAGACGCCCCAAGTGACCAAGGTGAGGTGTCGGGCCGAGGAGTCCGCGGGGGCGGCATGTGGCTCAGGAGGTAGGGCGGGTAGAGGGGTAGCCGGAAGGTTGCCGGTTCGATCCCCGGCTCCTCCTAGCTGAGTGTGGAGGTGTCTCTGAGCGAGACGCCTCTCCCTGACTGCTCCTGACGAGCTGGCTGTCGCCTTGCATGGCTGACTCCGCCGTCGGTGTGTGAATGTGTGCATGAAAGGGTGAATGTTGGGCCATATTGTAAAGCACTTTGAGTGGCCACTCAAGAAAAGCTCTTAGATAAGCGCTATATAAAAGCAGTCCATTTAGGCCAAGAGATAAGCACCTGCGGACTTAGAAGAAGGTCCTTTCTGCTTCAAGCAGGACCAAACAGACTTGGTTTGTCTGGTTTAAACTTGGTCTGTTAACTTTCAACACATGGCTTTGCACATACACTTAAAGGGATCGATTAGAATATCTTACTGTGAACATCGAGGACTCTTTTAATTGAATGAGTCTCCCCCCTAACCACACCCACAGGAAGTGTTTCCGGTCAGGGCGGAGCTTCTGTCTGACCTATCGGAGGACGAGGTGCGGCCAGCCAAGGGGGCGGTGACCCTGAAGCCGGCCGTCATCTCCTTCAAACACAAGAACGACACGGACCTGTTCGGGCTGGGCTTCGGAGAGGAGCAGGCCACTGCCAAGGACAGCAGTGACGAGCAGGAAGGCACGTAGACCTCACACCTCCCCCGGCCTCCTCCTCCTCCTCCTCCTCTTCCTCCTTATCCTCCTCCTCTTCCTCCTTATCCTCCTCCTCTTCGTTGTCCTCCTCCTCTACCTGTTCCTGTTCCTCCTCCTCCTCCTCCTCCTCTTCCTCCTTATCCTCCTCCTCTTCGTTGTCCTCCTCCTCTACCTCTTCCTCATCCTCCTTATCATCCTCTTCTTAGTTGTTCTCCTCCTCCTCCTCCTCCTCTACCTCTTCTTCCTCCTCCTCTTCATTGTCCTCCTCCTCTTCCTCATCCTCCTTATATCCTCTTCTTCGTTGTTCTTCTCCTCCTCCTCTTCCTCCTCTACCTCTTCGTCGTCCTCCTTATTATCCTCCTCTTCATTGTCCTCCTCTTCCTCTACATCTACCTGTTCCTCCTCCTTATCCTCCTCTTCTTCGTTGTCCTCCTCCTCCTCCTCGCTGTCCTCCTCCTCCTATTCTTCATCTTCCTCCTCCTTATCCTCCTTGTCCTCCTCCTGACCCCTGACCCCTGATGTGTTTCTGTGAGGCATGATGTCACTTTCTGTTTCTGAACCCCTTATCTCCGTCTGCTTCCCCTCCAGAGAAGGAAAGCAAACCCTCCCTGAAGGACAAGAAGAAGAAGAAGAAGAAGGTGAAAGAGGTCGAGGTAAAGCGGATTATCGGTTATTACGATCTCACCGAAGGGTCTTAATTAGCCATTATATCTATCTATCGATCGGTAGGTAGGTAGGTAGGTAGGTAGGGATCTTTCTAGATAAAGGCATGTATCTAGGTTGAGCTAGATAGAAAATCTATAGAGGGATGGATATATATATACATAAAGATAGATAGATACAGCTACATCTAGATATATAGAATTGTAGCCTCGTGAGTCGTAAATCTAAATGTAACTCGTACGATAACGTCCGTGTGTGACCTCCACCCCCCCCTCACAGGAGGAGGAGAAGAGCAAGAAGAAACACAAACACAGGAAGAAGGAGGAGGTGGCGGCCGGAGCGGCGGAGGACAAGGAGAAGAAGAGGAAGGCCAAGCCGTCCCGGGCCAAGAAGACGGACGTGGACGAGCTGGAGGACTTCCTGGGCGGGGGCGGGGCCTCCGTCCGGCCCGAAGGCGGGGACTACGAGGAGCTCTAGAGTGCAAAGAGGGCGGAGCCTCCATCCATTGTGTGCGCGTGTGTTCGGACCTCCAGCATCTCTCCCCTCCCCCCCCCCCCCCCCCCTCCCCGAGCTCGGCGCCGGCCTCGCGGCGCCGCGTCTCCGGAACCAAACGCACGACCTCCTCATGCGGTCCACTGTCACTTTTTTCCGACCAATGACATCAAGGCGAGGAGACTGGAGCCGTGTACTGTAAGAGATGATTGGAGCAGAGCTCCCCTCCTCCCGCCCGCCCCCCTGTACCTTTGACACTGACTGTGCTAAATAGTTTGGTTTTAATTCAGTTTTCCGGTGGATGTCGGCACAGCCGTAGTCCGGTGTGATGAGGGCCCCCTTAGGGGTCCCTCGTCGTCGTGGTGGTCTGGTGTCTCTGTGTTTTTAGTGTATCGATTGTGAGCATGCTCAGTTTGGTGACTGATACCCTTCGGATCGCCCTGATAGATGTATTGATTATCGTTTGTCCCTTGCTCTTCTGCGGTTGACGGGCTCTGTCATGGCAGCTTTAGGCACGTGCCTGCCCCCCACTGTGTTGTGAGTCGAAGAAGAAATCTGAATCCACAAAGAATCATTGTCATCATCATCTGGGGAGACGCGGCCATCAAGCACTCCACCTCTCCCCCGCGGTTACGTCGTCGTGTGCGCGTTTGCATTCATCGGCCGCTTTAACACCCAAATGACTTCACAAACTGCACCGAGGAACGGGGCTGTCTCCCGGTGGGGTGCGTTTGTTTTCCACTCCCTTCGCCTCCCCACCGAGGCTCTGTTGGTTTGAGTTTGTGTCTTTGTTTTTTTTTTTGTTTCTTTGGATTATCTATTGGTTCCACATTTCCTCAGAGGCCTTAAAGGTTGAGGTCGCTCCATACATTTCAAGTGTTCTTACTGTAGGCCGTGTTTCGTGTTTAGAGAACTCCTTCCCATTCGCTCTGGATCCCCGACGCTGGGTCCATGGAAGCTGTGGAACACCACAATGCGCTCTTGTATTAGATTGCAGTGGATCCATCACTTGGTGTGTTCGTTTATTCTCTCACTCTAAACCTAATAAGGAGCCGCTATTTCTGCCACTACAACCTTTTTCAAGACTGGTTCTTTTGACGTTCGATTTAGTTTTTGCTTGTGTAAAGTGCATATCAAGGCCGGCACCCTCGGGTGCTATGAAAGTACTGCAGCCCAGCTAGGGCTGTGAGGATCGGTTTATTTTAATAATGTCCCATTGACTCCCGCCCACCGTCGCTCCTCCTTCCCTTTCTCTATGTCGTCATGGAAACATACCGTTGCCCGGATTCATCGATTGATGGACTCTGATCAGAGGATGCTCCTCTCTGTGCAATGAAGTTTGGTAAGGCCGTTTGGCCAGCAGGACTGTACTGGCTCAAACCGGCTGTCCCCCTATTTACTGTCACCCACAAGGCACAAGACTAAGTTATGTGGATTTCTTTATTAAAAACCTTTTATTTACAAAGCGACAAAGATAATGGAACGGCTTGTCTATTCCCCCTGTCACGTTTCTATTTGGTTGCTTTACAGCTGACTTTGTGTTTGAAATCTTCTCCAAGATGAAACTATGCAGCCTCCATCGTCCATACTGTGTGCTCAAGAACTTTTTTTTTATGTCTTCTTTGATGTGATGAGGGTAGGGCATGCTCTCTGTGTGTGTGTGTGTGTGTGTGGGGGGGGGGGGGGGGGGGGGGCATAGCAAAAACAAATGTATAAAGTATAAAATGATATATATTTGAAGATTTTTGTTCCGAAATTAGACCTGTGTGAAGAGAATGGTTAGCAGCGTTCTGGTTATTGCTAATAGGAGCTTAAGTCCTTTTCTGAACAATAAAGACTGTCCGCCTAAGTAACTAAATCTGCAATAGCTCTAACGATACACTCTTCAGCACTTTTTACTTGTCAACCTTCAAACGATATTCTATGTGTTATGATGTGTTTATTTTGGAACCAAACCCTTCCTTTTTCATTCCACCACATGTTTACACTGTGTGAGTTTGCCCATGTTGGTTTGTTCAATAAATGCAAACTTATTTCATCATAGCTGCCTCCTTTTTTCCACATTGCGTTCTTCAATTCAACGGTTTTATTTACACATGAATGCTGAAGATAGGGGGGTCTTCTGGTCGACTTAAAGAGGCACTAGCAGAGATGTGGACTCGAGTCACATGACTTGGACTCGAGTCATGATTTTGATGACTTCAGACTCGACTTGACAAAATTACGCATGACTTGCGACTCGACTTAGACTTGCCTGCTATTGACTTGAGACTTGACTCGGACTTTGCCTCTGACTTGTAATGACTCGACATGTCTTGAGTCAAAAACATTTATTGTTTTAGATATCTAACCTATTTCCCGCCTAGAGGGCTAGACACCCAAGACGCATTCACTTCCGTGAAGATGGAAAAAAACAGCGAGCGAAGACAAATCTACACTTCAATAATATCAAAACGAAATTTCGATATTGTTTATACTTTATTCAGAATAACAGTTTTAGTTTGATATCAGCTGCGTTTTGAGTTGGTCCCATTGAAGCCGTCTGGCCAGCCTGACACTTAAGACATCGTAACTAAATCATTGTTCAACCATTTACCTTCGTTCAAAAAATATAACAAATCTACACACTCGTATCTTCAATAATATCTAAACTGAATTTTGATATCATTTATGCTTTCTTCAGAATCACAGTTAAAGTTTCATATTGGCTTCGTTTCAGTTGGTCTCATTGATTTACGTTGACGCTGGAGGTGAGGACGTTCAGCAGTGTTGCCAGCTTGGGCGTTTTTTACCGACCTATTGGCCTACGTTTTGAGGTCGTTCAGGCAGTGTTGCCAGATTGGGCGGTTTTCCCACCCTATTGGGCTACTTTTAAAAACATACGATTTCGGCGCATGCGCATATCATAACACATTTGAAGACAGAAACAATGAACATATTATAACTGTGTTGATAAGAAACGACTGTACATTAGAGTGATATGTTGAAATTATGATCAATAGCCTAATAATGACATTATTAAGTAAAAAAACATTACGACTTGTTCAAGACTTGAAAAAGTTTGGGACTTGGACTTGGACTCGCCTTGGCTTTCCCTGTCTTGACTCGGGACTCGACTCGGACTTGACTGCTAAGACTTGGGACTTGCTTGGGACTTGCTAAACAGTGACTTTGTCCCATCTCTTGGCACTAGTATAAAGACAAGACAATATGTATCTTTATCCATCCATCCATCCATCCATCCATCCATCTATCTATATTTATCGATGTATAGATATATAGCTAGATATAGATATATAGATAGACAGATATAATCTAGCTCTTTATAATATTGGTCACATATCTAGGCTGTTGCGTTTGAGTATTGCATTGTCGGTCTTTACCAACAGAGGGCAGTATAACCAAGGATAGTCCTCAATCGGCTCCAACATGCTCCGCATGAGTGGTTGATTTTTGATTTATATATATTGCTTCACGTTCTTCCAGAACCTTGGTTGAATCCTCATGATGTCTTCTGCCTATAAGGGACGAAGGAAGAAAATTTGACCATTATATTTAGGCCTACGTTTATTAGTGTTGCATGAAATTTCTGACTTACATGGGTCTTTGTAATGAGTATCTTGTTGATGTTGAGGACTAAAGTACTACACTAATTACTAGTGTATGAATAATTCCTGTCTGGTTAAAAACAATGCATATTTTTCGAGCAGGTTATCGCAGTTGAATGCAAATAAACACCTGCCTACTAGTCACAGTTTTGGAAACCACCACCACCAACACCACCACCACCAGTGACCATTTGGTCTGTACCTCTTATCTGGGCCATGGGGACGTGGTTTAAGGGTGGCTGTCCTATTGGGAGAAGGCAGAGAGCAAAGAGGAAGTCAGAAGGATGTGGTGGCCGTGCTGCTAGAGCTGTCATAGTTCTCCTCCCCTTCCTCAGGTTTCATGCTGATAGCCACATGCAGGGGCGTAGGAATGAGTTTAACATTGGGGGGGACACATATCGGAAACCTGACAGATCCGTTAATGGTTTGAACAGAAGTATGTCATGAATTAACTACACTGAAAAAATTCACAAATATATTTTATTCTACTAAAAAGATACATTTGTAAATGTAAAGGAAAACACATTTTGAATGGCAGTAATGAACTGATAAATATCAAATCAATTCTTTAATTGCACGCTCAATCATCCAGATTTTTAGAATAAGAAGCGGTGACAAGACGCTGTGTTTTGCTTTAAAAAAAAAAATATATATTTTTCTCCCCCCGGTATAATTTTTAGGTGGGACAAATGCGCCTGTCTCCGATATTGGAGGGGACACGTCCCCTCCGTCCCCCCCGGTTCCTACGCCCTTGGCCACACGCACACGCTTTGGTCAGGAACCAATTCTATGAAATATGTCTCTGCGGTCCGTCCATGTGGTGGATGCCTAGAAAGGGGTTTCTGGTGGTGTCATAGTAGATGATAGATTTTTCAACCAGACGTTGTTTTCTTATTCTGTCACGTAGGTGTGATTCTCACTCAGAATATATACATATCTGTGAGGTATGTGGTTTATTAGGTCCACCTTTCATCAAACGTGTTGTGAGAGATGATTGATGATCGACTCCTGTCCGTCCTGTCTGTTCATTTCTCAGCAGCGTTCAAGTGCTCCTGAACACACACATGCGTTGCCTTATCGGGAAATCCAAGCGTCTCTAGGTTGAGCTTGTCCAATATTATTTACCAGTACAACAACTAAAACAACTTGGTAGCCTTTGACCAAATTAGAAAATGCTGTTGGGTTTCTACAAAAGGTTGCTCTCACATAAATAACCTTAGTTTGTGCTTTGTTGTGCTACCGTTAAGAGTCCTCCAGGTCAGATCCTGTCCCCCTTCTCTTCTGGGTCCTTCTCAAGGAGCCTGGTGGTTCAGTTTCGTTTCATCGTTCTGTGGGTTTGGAGAGTCCTACCTTGGGTTATATAAGTGGGGCCTGTGAAGCATTCTGGACCATAACTGCGATTAAGGGCTGTATAAACACCAACACAACTGACCTGACCCGGTGACCAACCAATCAAAGATAGTTTTACACAGGAAGTTGAAAAGAAGATTTACATTTTGAAACAAAGCCACATATTGCATCAGGGTTGTTCTTCATCATCAACCTTTGGATGACAGATGCAGTAAGACTCATGTGAACATACCCACGTGAAGTTACATCAGTGCGACCATATTTGGGCGTACATGTACACCCACAGTGAGTATCTCCTACTTACGTTCTGAGTGACTGGTGACCAGCACGTTGAGGACGAGTATGGAAGGAAGGACGAAGAATGAGGGCAACACGACAAAGCGAGCGATGCTCCAGATGTACGCAAAAGGGGCTGGAGAAACAGAAGAAATCGTATAAGAAGATTAAGATTGTGTGTGTGTGTGTGTGTGTGTGTGTGTGTGTGTGTGTGTGTGTGTGTGTGTGTGTGTGTGTGTGTGTGTGTGTGTGTGTGTGTGTGTGTGCGCGAGTGTGTGTTTGAGTGTGTGTGTGTGTGTGTGTGGTGTGTGGGTGCATGTTTGAGTTTGAGTTTGAGAGTGAAAGAAATAACATAGCCTGATACATCATGAAACATATATTGTCTTGATATAGGAAGAACATCTAAACTAGGTGGTAGCATGTATATAGCTTACAGAAGTAACATGGTTTGACAACAGCAGAGAGCGGTAGTAACAGCGGTAGCGTCTAATTTTGTATTGACTTACAGCCGTAGAAGTAGCTCTCCGCCAGTTTGATGAGGACCGAGCTGTTGGCCATGACCCCGCACCAGTACACCCCGGCGCCGTTGGGAGGGCTGAACACGGAGACGGTGAAGGACTCCATGTCCTCGTGGATCACTGGGGGGTCCCCATCATGAGGGTGCTTGTAATCATACATGAGGCCTGTGCAGCACTCGGCGCTGGTTTGTTTGCACCAGACTCTGGGCAGAGTACTCTGGTCGGCTTTGTACGGGCATGTGAGCGCCTGCAGGACGCCGTGGCTTTCTCCTGTGCGGACGGATTATAATGTTTGAGAGGGCTTGGGTTTAAGGGGTTGTGCGGGATCGTAGAAAGATAGGCGTGATAATGTGAAGCGCCTTACAGGGTGTATGAAAGTGTTTGTCCTAGGGTTAAAAAGGTTTCTCCTGGGTTTAATAAGAGGACATGGATATGAATATACCAATTTGAAAGGATATTAACATCCACAGTTCTATAGATGAAAAGCCTGAGGATCAATACAATATGAAATAGCTGTTCATCTCATTGAAATAAACGTCATGTTCCGTTTTTTTTAAAAGGTTGAGGACTTTCGGTTTGTTAAATTGACACCAATCAAAATAAATGCATAAAAAATAGTAAAACATTTGCTATATTTTTCCCCTCTATAATTCCATATATAATTCCTATATTCCATGTGTGATATAAGAATAAATCAGAGACTTACCAGCCCTCCACACCAGTAAGCCCATTACCAGCAGAAGATGCATGTTGTGCTCTGAGCTTCACTTCCTCTTCTTGGAAGAGCTTCTTTCACGCCTATGCAAAAACGGAAAAATACACCCACACGTTGACCAGGAAGTGTGCCAACGAGGTCCGCTTATCATTTATACCACTGCATTTCCTAGACGTATACATAGCATCAAGCTTCCGAGTGTGAAATACATTACTCACATAATTATGATTAAAACATTCCAAAAAAGTTTTTAACGTGAACTTCAACTTCAACCTTTATTTTGAAGCATTAACTTTTATTTTGAAGTATGAACCGATCGAGTGAAGCAGTATCGACCGGCCTCATTGGTCGAGCGGCCGACCAATGAGGACACACGTTGTTGCGTCGTAGTCGTCAGTAGTACATGTGAGAGACTGCTACCAGACAACATAATAATGGTTCGTACAGTTCTATAAATGCACCAATATACCGTGTTGAGAAACCACGGAAATCGACGACGATATCAAACACTCCTCTGACCTTAATCATATTGTTGACCACATGAACAAGGATCAGAGCTGTGATATATTTGTGTGTTTTTCCTTTGGGTCTGGTAGTTGAACTGACCTGGTTGTGTGGGTTTGTGTGTAGCTCCGTCGAGAGGTTCGACTGAGGCGGGAGTACCTGTACAGGAAGGCCCAGGAGGACCGGGAGAGGACCATCGAGGACAAGAAGGAGAAGCTGAAGGCTGCTCTCGAAGGTGAGATATGTTCAAGAGCTGAACCTTTCACAGTAGTCCATGCGGTGTCTTCATCTTTCAATGGTGAAGTCCTTGGTTGCAGGCAACAAGCGTGATCGATTCATGATTTCCCTTTCTCTTGTTTTGTTTCCTTTCAGAGAATCGTCTCCTCCCAACTGAAGTGCGAAAAGACGCCCTGCAGTTACAGAAACTCCTGGAATATGACGACGAAGGCGCAGAAGGTCAGTGTCTTCATTGACTCGTAACTATATGAATCAAAGGCAGTGTATTTCCTTATCTGACGACTGTGTTGTGACGACTGTGCCGGCTACAGGAGCCACCTCTCACATGGACGATGAGTACAAGTGGGCGGGCGTGGAGGATCCTAAGATCATGATCACCACGTCGAGAGATCCCAGCTCCCGCCTCAAGATGTTCGCTAAGGTCAGCGTTTGGATCAGGGTCAGACACGCATGCCTGGGGAAACAAAACACGGCACGCAGAGTGCCTCTTTAAAGGACTAGGTGGTAAAGCGTTGATGCTGCTAAATGACTTGAGTAGGTCCAGTGGTGTGATGACGTGTGTTCCTCAGGAGGTGAAGCTCATCTTCCCGGGCGCCCAGAGGATGAACAGAGGAAACCACGAGGTGGGGTCCCTAGTGAAGGCCTGCAGGGCCAACAACGTCACCGACCTGGTGGTCATCCACGAGACCAGAGGACAGCCAGGTACAGCACAACGCCCAATCCTGACCCAGTCACGGGGAAGACCCCCAAATACACAGCATGGACCGGCCTCAAGGCAGCCAGGCCTCATTACGTTTTACATTGAGGCCGTTTAGCAGACGCTTTTATCCAAAGCCACCTACAATAAGTACATTGGTCAGAAGATGGAGAAACGACAATATATCGCTGTCGGTACAGTAAGGATGTTCATAGAACCAAGTGCCAATTACTAACAATTGCTAGGTTAACCCCTTCCCCATATACAACAAAGCTATGCATTAGCATTGGCATATATTGAGTGAACTGTGGAGATAGGATGTATTATAACCTAAATATTACAGAAGACTGTTATTTTGCTTGTTAATGTGATATGATGTAGGAGCTCTCATGTCTGTGCATAATGTACTTCTTGATATGTGATCTTCACATGTATTCAGTGTGTGAACACAGCTACCGTATCCCGCGATCAACACCCGTCCAACACATTCAAAGCGAAGGCGTTTGCTGGAACGGGCTAGACACCAAAGCTTGCCAAAGGCTGCATGATTCCGCAGTGTGTGAACGAGTGGTGTCCGTCTCGTATGTTTCCAGATGGCCTGATGGTGTGCCACCTGCCATTTGGGCCCACCGCCTACTTCACTCTGTACAACGTGGTGATGAGGCATGATGTCCCCGACATAGGCACCATGTCCGAGGCCTTCCCCCACCTCATCTTCGACAACTTCACCTCCCGCCTGGGCAGAAGGGTGAGTACCTGGGTCTCTTTCCTCAGGGTGCGTTTCAGTTCCTGTCCCTGATGCTCCTCCAGATGAGGCCCAATCACTCGGGCTGAGACCACCAGCAGCACCATGAAGTACACATTGGCTGTTGACGATCTGACCAATCGCAACCAATTGTTTTTTTATGTGGCCATGCAGCAGCGTTGACGTGATCCATGTGCATGATGGGATATGTAAACTTCTGACGTATTTGAAGATTTGCTAAAACAATTCCTGTGAGGATACACCAATGGATACTCGCTCAAGAAACATACTTTGCCTTCTTGTCGAGCAATGGACACTAGGAACCGCATCTATGTGCTCTTAACGGATGTTTACAGTTTTTCTCAATCGTTTAAACACGTTTTCGGAAACTATTGCTCAATTTCTCAAAACTCTAAACACAAACCTGAGAAGAGTTAATCATTTTGTCAAAACTACACAAATTCTACTGAAAACTGATTTTTCTTTAGCATCAATTAAACACTGGTGTGATAAATTCAAAACACTTCCATCAAAATACTATGTTTTGGCTTTAAGAGGCCATGTTACATATTCCAATGTATAAAATTGTTCAGAAATAGCTTTCGTTTTTAAAGTTGCAATTAGGTGTTACATATAGTATAGAGACTGTTGCCATATTGTAATACAATACTGTGAATATATCATATAAATATTGCATTGACACAATCGTGTCAGAATAGGATACAATGCATATTTGTCTATCCAATAAGCTCCAATGGGCTAAACTCACAATCCCAGCTTCCCAGAGTCATACTGTACACCTAAAGTTGATGCTGCAACATTGTTCTGACAATACACCAATGTTACCTATTTTGGTAAATTACAGTACAGTAATTGCACTGATAAGTAAAATGAAAAACACTACAGTAAGAAAATGTTTTGACTAGGGATGGGCATTTGAAGAAATTTCCTTGATCGAGCATCGCTAGAGTTATCGATCAATTATCGATTAATCATTAACTTTTTTCTATAGGCTATATTGAAATTCCCGTTGGTAAAAATAAAAAATGTTTTTATCAATTAAATCTTTATTACAACAATAATGTATGGGCCAAAATGAATACAATAGTTAACTTGAAGACCTACATGTTTAACAGTTTTAAAATAATAAATACAGGCATTATAGGTTATAGATGCGGCGCTCGTAAAGTCCGAACAATGGCAAAGGCTCGCAACAAAAAGATGAGCCACGCCACCCATTTACAAACAATTAAATGAACTACTATCTAAAAGCAATACCTTATTGAACATACAAGGCTAAGATTTCACAGTTTCGACAAAATAACGACTCCGAGAGGCACCAAGCCGAAAGAAAAGCGGAGCGAGAGACGACACATTAAAACAAAAAGAACGACTCACGTTCGGTGGTGACTGTCCCTACTGTCTAACTCCAGCCTACATATTTTTATTTAGAAATATAAGCATGTTAACATGCTCGGGGGTAAGCCGCGAACGCAGCCTTGTTACTGTCAGTCCAGCAGCAGAAAACACCCGCTCTGACGGGACCGAAGTTGCGGGGATGCAAAGGTACTGTCGCGCTAACTTTGACAGCCTGGGGAACCTCCTCCCATTCACTTTCCACCAGTCGGCAGGGTTGCAATCCAGGGGTGGGGGGGTATCCTTCAGAAAGTTATTAACCTCTGTGTCAATGCCAGTGTCCAGTATAATGGAGTACTGCTCCCCGAGGAGAAGTGCCATAGCGGATGCCTGTGTGGCGGCTGCGGCCGCTCCAGTGTTTGCGCTCCCTTCGTCCGCGTGCCCCCCAGCCTGCTCGATAGCCTCCTGGCCTGTCTCCACTGCCTCTCCCAGTTCAACTAATTTCGCATTAGCAACTACTGTCTGTGCAGGTGTCAGAAAGCTCAGGTGCTTGTGACGAGGGTCCAGCATTGCTGAAAGCATGGGGGCCGATGATACAAATTCAGCAGACTGAACCTGAAAATAAATGATGCGGGGAAATCAATAATCAGAAATAATTGTGCATCTATAATGCTAAATGGAAAACGTATCTAGGCTATCCAATAAGAGGCATGTAAGTATAGGCTATGTTGTAATTCTTATTACTTGTAACATTTTTGCTATTGGGCATATTGAAACTTAACTAAATGTAGCTTACATTCATTCGGGTGCTGAGGGACGACCGCACTTTAGTTTTGAACTCGATAACCTTGGGCCCGTCTCCTTCTTTGCGCATCAGATGGGCATTGATGAGTCCGAAGGTGATGGGATAAGTGTTGGAGATGGAGACGTCCTTCTCCGCAGACATGACGGTGGTGGCACACTTTAGTGCTCTCAGCACAGGCTGCATTTCCTCCATCAGCCGCCAATGCTCATCTTTCAGCTCCAGGATTCTGGCGTCCTGGAGCTTGGTCACGGTGCGGTCCGACAGGACAGCAGCAACAGCCCACCGTTGCTCCACCAGCCGATCGAACATTTCACAGACCAAGTTCCAACGTGTTTTACATGATTGAATAAGCCGGTGGCTTGGGAGGGCCATTTGTTCTTGTTTTTTTTGCAGAGTTTTGCTGGCAACTGTGCTGTGGTTAAAGTGACCAACCAGTTTGCCAGCCGCGGAGATTACCCGATTCAGGTAAAGTGCAAAGCCGTCATTTATGGCCAGCTGGAGGGTGTGGGCAAAGCAGGCAACGGAAACCCAGCTGACTCTGGTTGGACGGTTAGCAGCGACTATATTGGCCGCGTTATCATGTACGCAGGCGATTACTCGGCCTTCAATTCCCCATTGCTCCACAGCCCCATTCAATTTCTCCGCGAGACAGTCGGCTGTGTGACGGCCTGGCAGGCTTTCTGTTAACAGGACAGCCGAGTTCATTTCCCAGTCATCGCCGATGTAGTGGCAAGTGATGGTAATATAGCTCTCAGCTGTTAAAGCTGTCCAGCAGTCTGTCGTGAGAGCAACACTCTCAGCTTTGGCCAACTTTTTAAACAACTCCTCTTTTCTTTCTTCATACTGCGTTTCAATGAGTCTGGTGACTGTGCGCCGTGATGGAATGTGATAGGCTGGTTCCATTATATCCATCAGATTCCAAAAACCTTTGCCTTCAACTACACTTATAGGCAGCATGTCTGTCTGAATGAACTTGCAGATTCCTTTAGTAATTTTATCTGCCCGCTGTGAGTTGCAGCTCCTCCTAGCTAGGACCGAGGTGATGGTAGGTTGAGAGGAGGATGAACTGCCGGCCAACAAGGTCGGATGTGCGTTTTTCAAGTGATACATCATAGTAGTCGTCGCGGAATTATACTTGTACACGGCATCACAGTGTGTACAGTGAACGTCTCCGTTTTTTAAATCGAAGTGGTCCCACGCAACACTTCGCTTGGACCGCTTCATGTTTAGGCTAATCTTGCTTTGCTGGCAAGTTTCCAAATGAGCTGCGTCACAAGTCAACTGCCGCTCATTTGGCTGTTACGTTTTTGTCCTTAGAAATAATAAAACATCGCACCCTGGTGGTTAGATTTGTTATTTCTCCGTCCTTTTGATCGATAACAATATAAATTGATCGACGCATTTCTTAACGATCAATTATCGAGCATCGATTAATTATGCCCATCCCTAGTTTTGACTGTCTTTCGGGTGATATAATGATGAAAACAGTACAAGTACAAAAAGGTAACAAATTATTTTATTTTTTTTTACTGTTATAAGTAAAATGTTCAGGTGAACTGACTGCATAAAAAGCTTTTCGTAAGCCAATAAAAAATAAGAATATAAATGAGGTGAAACAGATCTACATGTAAATCAGTATGTATCCCACCTCCAATCCTGATCAGGCCAAAGGACCGTATCTACAACACAGTAGAGCTCACCAAGTCCTCTTTAATGCTCTGACACATGATTGAAGTGTTTTGCCAGTTGAGTTTGAACAGGTGAGAAGTGAGTTAGACTTATTGGTAATAAGTTGTTGCGTTTTGAAGGCCAGTGTGATCCAGGTGAACCAAGTGTGCCATATGATGAGATTTGTGCTTAGAGTTTAGCAAAAATGTGAAAACAGTGGAATTGTCCTTATAGTTTAGCAGTCTGGAGTCTTGTAGTTGATGCATGAGCATCAAGTTTTCAGAATTGTGTGCATAGTTCCATTTTTTTGTGTGTATACAATCGAGAAACTGTAAGCATGTTTAAATGAAGTCTTGTTGTCCCTACAGGTGTCCAACATCCTGAAGTATCTGTTCCCAGTGCCCAAAGACGACAGCAAACGCGTGATTACCTTCTCCAACCAGGAGGACTTCATTTCCTTCAGGTCAACATGAAAACACATTGATTAGGGCATTATATATATTTAATTATAAATATTAAATATGGCATTATATTCCATGTTTGTCGGGTGATGATGTTAAGGATCTAAATTGTTTTGTGTGTTTGCAGACATCACACCTATAAGAAAACGGACCACAAGAACGTTGCCCTGACAGAAGTAGGACCCAGGTTCGAGATGAAATGTAAGTATGACCCTGTTGAAACCATGATCCCTCAAAGAGTAGATGCTAGAGGGAGCATTTCAACTCCCTGCACAAGCTGGACTGAATGCAGTCATCTCAAGTGGTTTAGTTTGAGTTGCATCTCCATGGTAATTGTCTTACAGAATGTTTAAAGGGGTGATGTACATCTAGGGGGACACGCCCACTTGTGATGTCACTAAACCACAGGAAAGGCAGATTTTCTAACTGGAGCGGTGTCTGATAGCCACGTGACTTACTAGGTCGAACTACATCCTCTTTAATCCTGTATTCATCTATTCTATGTGGCTCTAGCGTGTGGAGGTTCTGGTTTTTATTCTAACTCTGCGTGTCTTCTCTAGTGTACATGATCAAGCTAGGCACCCTTGAAAACGAGAGCGCCGCAGACATCGAATGGCGCCACCACGCATACACCAACACAGCCAGGAAGAGGAAGTTCCTCAGTGTGGAGTAGGATCTATTTCCCCCCCCCACCCCCACTTCATCAGTTCAGATGATTATGTGGTCATTATGTTTTGCTATGTGTTGTGAATAAGGCAAGGGTATGCATTTTTACTGTATCTTTGCATTTCATTTGTATCTGATCCATTTATGTGATTAAAATATTTGCAATATCTATTAATTGTTTCATTTATGTACACCAATTTTTATGTATTTCTTTAATTTTGAGTGAAAGGAATTAAGAGAATTAAAAGTACTTTGAATGTTTTTAAGAGCGGTTGAATATGGAAGTGCGTTATTTGTTTCAAGATGTAAACAGATTCAAGATTGCAAAGTGAGGCATCAAATTTGAAAAACTCACCATAATAAAATAAACTCCACCGCTCGCGCACCTTGTATCTGGTTGTGGTGACTGTGGGCGTGGCGTCGAGTGGCCGTCCAATCAGGAGACTGCATCGCGGAGGTTTTCCGTTTTCCCAGAAATTCTCGACGAGATCCGATTTTGAGATTGAGAGCTTTCAAGATGGCTGCTCCAGGTAAGAGTTTCAGCTCCACTCAAACCGGATAAAACACTTCGTTTTCGGGGGTTTAATCTGGCGACGAAACAACCACAGAAACGGCAAACTCTTACTCTACCCGGACGAACTGCACGTTATTCGCATCCGCTCCGACAAAGTCATGGAAATAAGTTGACAAAGCCGACGCGGTTCGGTCCGCCACCACCACAGTCATTAGCCGCGTTAGCTCGCTAGCATTGGCGTGCATCGCCGAGCTTGAGCTACCGCGATTAGCCCGTTACCGTTAGCCTCGCTTAGCTTAGCATCCGCGGTTATGCTACTGCGGTTAGCCCGTCAGCGTTAGCCACGCTTAGCTTAGCATCCGATCTTAAACTACTGTGGTTAGCCCCCTAGCGTTAACTTGGTTTAGCTTAGCATGGCTACGTGCTAATCCCGGTCCCGTGCGGAGCGGGGTGGCGCGTCAGACGTCAGGATCAGTCAACATCGGGGCTTTATGAAGGAGCGCTGCCTACCACGGTTGGCTCTCGGGGAGACCGGGCGGTGGCGTGGGGAGACGACCGCAGTAGGGATCGCTCCTTCCTAAAGCCTCCCATCATTACGACATGTCAGATCAGAACCCCCGATGCTAAGCTACACTGTTATCGTCGTTCTGATTGAAGGCAGACTTATTAAATTGCTGTAGCTCTGTCCTCCCCTCCATGAAGTGCTTTGTAGTGAGGGGCCTTTTTGAACTGTTTGAATCACTTTTTAATGGCTTTTTAACCATTGACAGCGTCTGTGTGTTTCACCCTGAAGTTCTGAGGTGTATGTGAGTTTAAATACAGCGTTTTATTTGGTCCACTGTACGGGTCTAGACGCGATGGTTTTGAATGGAGTCAGAAGTTGTTTCAGTGTATGTTTAGTGTTTTTATTGGGATGCTGCAGCATCATCAAGTGTCAAACGCCTGGCCGCCTTCCTGTCATTTTTTAATGTACGGTAGAGATGCACTGACAGCCGTGCTTTGCTGATGTGTACCCATGAGGTTTGGCTGACTTCAGCTCAATCCGCTGCCACTGACGAGTTGAACATGGCTCGGTCCTACATTGCACATGGAATATACATTGTCGACGTGTGGCGTAACATAAATGTGCAAAGATGTTGAGCATTTGTTTACATTTCTACATGTACCATTACGGTAAAAAAAAAAGGCCATATAAAGAACTTGAGTTAAGTGCTTGCTATTTAGTGCTTTGTTTGTAAGTTAGTTATTAAAGTGATATGTTTGAGGTGTATAGTATAACAATGACGGTTAGTATAGTAAATGTAGTGCATGATTGCAGTCACTAAAAGTGACTTTAACAAAAGTGCCGTATTTTGAGAAGAAGGGATGGGAGAAGCTGCGAGTTATGCAGGTGTACACACAACACAAAGTAGGCCTTTCTGTCATTTCCATTTCCATTAAGCGCAGTTAGTAGGGGCTTTTATCCACAGCGACTTACAATAAATACATTTTTCAGAGGAAAGAGAAACACCAATTGTTCAATGTCTGTACAATAAGGATGTTCATAGTTACATTTGCTAGGTTAACCCATTCCTCATATACAACACAGATGGCCAGCATAAGACGCTGTCCACAAGTGTTTGTCTAGGGCAGCCCTTTACAGTTGGGTTACAGTTCAGTCGTCACGCGGTAGTAACGGTAGCATGTTGTTAGGTTCCAGGTGAACCCTCCTCTCGTTCCCGGATCCCAAGTGCATGAAGCCCCCTGGAGGTTGACGAGTCACAGTGTCCCCCGCTCGTCCCCGCCAAGCACCATGTCCTCCACCTCCTCCTCGTGCTCCTCCTCAGGGGAGACCAGTCCAGAGGATGCTCCGCGAGGTGGGGGCACCATCAGGGTGTTCCTGCCCAACAAACAGAGGACTGTGGTGAGCTGTTTTACTGGTTCAGCGCTAGTTACTTAAAATACCTTTCTCCTCAACCGGAGGAGTGGGTAGGGCTGCTTGATTATGGGAAAAATCATAACGATTATTTGAACTTTGAAGTTTCGCCTTAAAAAAATGCACAAAATGGTCAAAAAGAAAATGTTCCAATCTAAAATCATATACAGATATGTATCCAGCTGTTCTGCCCTTTCTATAAAACATGAAAAAAAAAGCGATTATGTTAATTTTGTGATTGTTTGACGCAAAAATCGAAATCACGATCAAAATTTGATTAATCGCCCAGCCCTAGGAGTGGGACGCAAATACAGCATTTCAACGCTTAAGTACTAGTTACTTAAAATCACTTACTCCACAACCAGAGGACTGAGAGGCATATACAGATTTTTACTGGTTAAGTACTAGCTACTTAACATCCCTTTCCGCACAACCAGAGGAATGTGGTGAGATGCAAACACAATTCAGCCTTTTACTGGTTAAGTTATACTTACTTAACATCATTTTCCAAGGTCCGAGATGCAAATACAGCCTTTTAACAATTAACTAATAGTTACTTTATACCGTTTTGAATAGCTTTAACTCAAAGCAACCTGAAGCGATTTGTATCTACGAGATTTATGTCGTGGCATTGCAGGTTGGGTAGCTTGCTCTTGGATGCCTACAGGCAGACAGAGAACATGGCTGTTTGAACCCGGTAACCCTTAAAGACAAGCACCCTGAGCACCACCCTGTTCAGCAGATGCTCTTATCCGAGGACGCTAGTCATTCATGAGCAAGTAGGTGAACCGACCCGGCTCTGCCTAGCCACAGCTACCCCATCCTCCCGCCGAGTACTGTCGGCTCTGCTTTTTAACTCTGTGGTGGCTCATCTAGAATGATTACCCCTGTGAATGGGTTAATTTTCTGCGGGACAACACTCATTTGTAAGTGTTATTGCCTTCATCAGGCCTGCTATATTTCACAGCCTGTTAATGAGTAAGCGATTGCACAGTCGGTGCCATGTGCCAACAGCTGTGGCCTGTTGCTTCCAGCTCTTGTTATGCGTTGGATTCCTCGGTGCAACATGGCCCTAGTCCTTCAGCTATAATATCTCCAGACACATTGAGGTTTTTTTCTTCTTTTGATGGGGTTGATTCTCAGTTTTTTGTCCTAAATGAATGTCGTAATATTCCTTTTTTTCAGTCTCAGTTGTATCAGTAGCCGACAACAATAAAACAGTGTCTGAAATCGATGTTAAAACATCAACCAGTTACAAAACAACGTAGACAAATCGGGAGCAAAGCCTTTTTAAATCGCCGAAGAGGGAGCCCCCTGAACAGTCTAGCGTTGTGCGCGTCCACGCGGCGCTCACCGTCCCCTGGAGAACTGCCCCGTTGACGCCCTCCCCCCCCCCGTAGGTCACCGTCCGGCCCGGTCAGACGGTGTACGACAGCCTGGACAAAGCCCTGAGGATGAGGGGTCTGACGCAGGACTGCTGCGCTGTGTTCCGCCTCCTGGAAGGGTAAGAGATCGCATCACCCTCTGCACGGTCTTCACCCACCGCGCAGTGATCTCAGGGCCGCATTCCACATCGCCTACTGTCAGGCCCGGCCGGTGTGAGTGGCCGGGCGTTGGAATGGGGCCGCGGCGGAGATCAGGAGCATGATAGCATGGACTAGATATGAGACATGGGTCGCATTAAAACTACACACACACACACACACACACACCGTCAAGACACGCGTATTAATTATGTTCCAATAGAAATTAAAGTCCAGTGTTTTTGTGTTTACAGTAATATTAATTAGTGCTTGCATATTTTGCAACTGTCTGTGAATTCTCTTCAACTTTCTGTGTGTGTGTTTGTGTATTCAATCTTATTTTGGGGTATTTCTTGTTTATGATACATTTTTGCATGTATTTCTTTTTGAGATATCTGGTATCTCAATTAGAACAAATTTAAAAACCTTTAATTTAGATAGATTTAGGTACCATCCAGTATTATAATTTATTATAGTGTTTTATTATTTATTTGACAGAAATTGCACGGACATGGGTTAAATGCACACTTATAGAACAACTTGGAATGCGTCCTAATGAAGCGGTCGACTGTTGGGTGTTCAAGGGAATTGTTTCCTCTTGAAGCACGGTGTAGTTTGAAACCATAAGAGCACCGTAAGGGGCCGTGTCTCACGCCCGTCTGTGTCCTGTCGGCCAGGCGGAAGCGGCTGACGGAGTGGAGCACGGACATCACTCCACTGGTCGGAGAGGAGCTGCTGGTGGAGGTGCTGGACGACGTGCCCCTCACCATGCACAACTTCGTAAGTAGCCCCAATTAACCCCGGGAACATCCCCCTCGGTGGCCAAATGGCGGCAGCAAGCCACAGCCCTTGGACGTGTGCCACCCGGGGAGGCCGGTGGCTCAGGGGGTAGAGCGGCTTGGCCGGTACCCGGAAGGTTGATGGTTCGATCCCCAGCTCCTCCTAGCTAGAGTGTCGAGGTGTCTCTGAGCGAGACGCCTCCCGCTAACTGCTCCCGACAAGCTGGCCGTCGCCTGTCAGGGTGGACTCCGTCGTCGCTGTGTGAATGTGTGGATGCCAGGCGATGTTGTAAAGAGCTTTGAGTGGCAGCTGAATGATGAATAATAAAATCCCAAACCAGGTGACAACATGGTTTTGTTGTTGTGAAGCGTGAGTCCGTCTTGATAAGCGTTCTTGTGTTGTTTTTTTTTACGCTCCATCCTAAATGCCTTTTGTGCTCTTTCTCATCTCAAACACTCCAGGTCCGCAAGACCTTCTTCAAGTTGGCCTACTGTGACTTCTGCCACAAGTTCCTCTTCAACGGCTTCAGGTGCCAGACCTGTGGCTACAAGTTCCACCAGCACTGCAGCAGCAAGGTGCCCACGGTGTGCTTGGACATGGACACCATCAGCAAGCGGTAGGGCTCTCGGGGCTGGACGCTGGGCCGTGTTCACCAGTGTTCACCAGTGTTCACCAGTGTTCACTAGTGTTCACCAGTGTTCACCGGTGAGCCGCCAGGGACCTCACCATACCACTGCAGTCTTTGAAATGCCGATACGATATGTATTGTGATTCTGTTAATGTTGCGCTACAAGATTAGATATTTTCTGTCGTTGAAGTTGGACGGCAGAGTCCACCGTTGATCTTATAACGAATGTGGCCGAACAGAACGGAGCTTGGTTGATTTAAAATAGACCATAGGAGAATACATTAAACCCCCCCACTGTAGGACAGTACCATGTATTTTCTTCCTTGCTCCTTGCTCACCTGGTCAGCCCTAGTGAGACCATGATAGGCCTCTAGTTTACCGTACGACATGCTCTGGGTTCGTTTGTTCAGAGGCCCCTGGGATAGCCACACCAGATACTCTATACACCGAATGACTAAGGGGTTTAGGATGAGGAAATCGCTTCAATGATCAATTTTTTATGATTTCATACTTTCATGTTTTCACTTGTCTCGTTGGAAGGTTAATCCAAAAGAATTGCGGTATAATTTTAACGCCACACACTTTGAACACCTTCCAGTAAGGAAATCCACAGTGCGATTAACACGGCATCTACTGCACATTAGGGAAGGAATACGGTTTTGCTTTCGCACAGGAAAACATGCAAGGACCTATTTGGTTGACCGTCTGAAATGTGAGCAGTCTTTGCTCCACAGCCCCCTCACCTCACCGTCAGTCCCTCCCCGATCCGACTGTTTTGTTCTGATCACTGTGTTGTGTGTGTGTTCTCATCTGTCCGTGTGCAGGTTTCCGACTAATGCCTGTTCAGAGGAATACCCACAGATATCCATACTGCCAGATAGCTCCATATCACAGGGCGGCCTAGCCTTAACCCCAGACCCTGCTGGGTAAGAACCCTCCGCCTGGCCCACCCACGCCTGCTCGTGTCTACCCACTTGTGTCGGACACTAGTGTTAGCCACATGGACCCCTTAGACGCACTTGTATAACGGGTCCGCTATCTGTAGTTTCGATAATGTGGCCTAGACTGGACACACTTTAGTCACTCTAGACACTTCTGCATAGTGGGCACTAGGGCTGAACGATTAACCACATTCAAATCAAAATCGTGATGTAATAGAATGCGGTATGCAAATCGCAAAGGCTGCGATTAAAAAAAAAAAAAAAAAGTGATTTGTTACCGTTACTGACTGGAAATCAGTACGATTCATTTATTTTTATTTTACAATTCAATAGTTAAATAAAGAAGTTTATAATATAAATTAATCTCAACACATCCACTGGACTGCTTCCAATGTTGTGTTGGTCATACTAAAGAATGATTTATTTAGTTTTAGTGGATAATACACAACATAAGGAACTTAATAAATTATACAAATCGCACATTACATTGCAATCGCAATATTGGTAAAAATAATCGCAATTAGATTATTTCCCCAAATTGTTCAGCCCTAGTATATGTAACCCATGTATAGTTCAATAGCGTGGAATAGACGATCAATATAGATGTCAATAACGTCCGTCAACAATGTCTACCTCAACTGTCAATGTTTACATTTTTTTTATGTGTCAACTCTTCCACTACAAACAGTGTTTTGTATAGATACGGTTCACTGAGTATCTTTTGATGACATACATGCTTCCTCGTTTTTATCCTTGTTTAATTTGTATGATTCCTGTTACGGTTGTCCTGTTTATTCCGTGTGGGAATGAGGGCTCCATCCCGTGTCCCAGAGGTGAATACGCTCGCTCATGGCTGCTCCCTGTGTCTGTGCCCCAGGATGGACCTGCTGTCCCCCACCTCGGCCTTCCCCTTCCCCACGCCGGGGGTCGAGGGCCAGTCACTCCAGCGCCACCGCTCCACCTCCACGCCCAACGTCCATATTATCAGCAGCGTGTGCCCCGCCGGGGTCAGCATCATAGAGGTAGGTCGACCTGACCCCTGACCCCTGACCCCTACCTGTGACCCCTGACCCTAACCTGTTGGGGCTAGCATCATAGTTAGGTCACCTTGACCCCTGACCCTAACCTGTCCGGCTAGCATTATAGAGGTAGGTTACCCTGACCCTAACCTATGACCCCTGACCCTAACCTGTCAGGTAAGAATAATAGAGGTAGGTTACCCTGACCCTAACCTGGGGCAGGGTAAGCATCATAGAGGTAGGTTACCCTGGCTCCTGTGGGGTGTGGCCCCCCTGATAATGCATATGGGGTTGCAGGAGACGGCTGACACAAGCGATAAATATTTGATGATCCACTTTAGCAGAGGACCAATTTTATGTTAACGGCCTCAAAGACGTCCTGTATGGTCACGAACTGACTACTGCCTAATGGTTCATAAACACTTAGTGGGCAGTAGAGCGGTGCAATCGCTCTACCGATCAGCATAAAATATGAAATGTGAACCATCAGTTCTGATTCATCGGCAGTGCTGCCATGCATCAGGCCGAGGGGACGGCCATGTCACCCGTCCGTATCACTCACGTTGTCGTTCGTCCTTCTCTTTCAGGGAGCGCTGAAATCCTTCAACACATCAGGTAAGGCCTTTTAGCCCGCAGAACCAAACCCCGTCTGTGTCCGCCCGGTGGGGCCTCACCGTCTGTACTGACTGTAGCTGTCCTCCGTGTCTCCCGCTGCTCAGGCCCAGAACCCTCGCCAAAACCCTCCACCAGCCCCCCCTCGTCGCTGGGCTCTCCCGGCAGGAGACCCCCCAAGTCCCCCTCGGAACACAAGGAGCGCAAGCCCTCCTCCTCGGACGGCCAGAAGAAAGTGGTGGGTGTCAGCGCGGGGGGGTCTGGAGCTCACCTCCTGCTTCGGGGACACGCTTTGCTCTGCACCAGGCAGAGCAAAGCGTCCAATCAAGGGAGTAGCTCTAAACGAAGCTCAAGCGCTCCACTCTGAAGTGTTCTGACTGGTCTGAGAGCCACTCGGACCTGTTCCACTCAGAACTGGTCTGAGAGCCACTCGGACCAGTTCCACTCAGAACTGGTCTGAGAGCCACTCGGACCAGTTCCACTCAGAACTGGTCTGAGAGCCACTCGGACCAGTTCCACTCAGAACTGGTCTGAGAGCCACTCGGACCAGTTCCACTGAGAACTGGTCTGAGAGCCACTCGGACCAGTTCCACTCAGAACTGGTCTGAGTGGCCGAAGGTTAATCTAAATGGATGTTTATAGGTTTGCAAATGTCATCTCTTATAGGCTGTAGTGCAAACGATAGAAAGTCTTCCCGTGACACGGTGGGGAAGAGGAGGGTGCTCTGCAGAGTTTGGTTGCGAGTGTTTTGTAACCCGTCCCCAGCACCGCGGTGGATACAGGGACTCCACCTACTACTGGGAGGTGCACTCCAGGGAGGTGACCATCCTGAAGAGGATCGGCTCCGGCTCCTTCGGGACGGTGTTCCGGGGCAAGTGGCACGGCGACGTGGCCGTCAAGATCCTCAAGGTCACGGAACCCACCCCGGAGCAGCTGCAGGCCTTCAAGAACGAGATGCAGGTCCTCAGGTGAGCTCCGAGAGAGAGGGAGAGATCCCTCCCTCCCTCCCCCATCCCCCTAGCAGCCCCCCTTTTGAATAGATTTATTTTTGGTGTAACCATAGGCCATGATAGTCTGGTTGTTTTGGACACAGAGCAGGGAGGTTCCAGGTAGTATTGCCCATAGTCTACCTGCAGGTATCCTTGGGCAAGATTCCCCTAACCACACCTACACCTTACTGACCAATGTCCTCTCCTCCTGCTCCTCTTCCTCCTGCTCCTCCTCCTCCTCCTCCTCCTCCTCCTCCTCTCGGGGACACAGGAAGACCCGCCACGTCAACATCCTGCTCTTCATGGGCTACATGACCAAGCCCAACTTCGCCATCATCACCCAGTGGTGCGAGGGCAGCAGCCTGTACCGCCACCTGCACGTCACCGACACCAAGTTCGGCACCATGCGCCGCATCGACGTGGCCCGGCAGACGGCGCAGGGCATGGAGTGAGTCCCGCCGTCTCCGTCTCCAGGCTTTCCCACAGCCCTTTACAGCTCACACGGCTGCCGCCTTAAAGGTCCCATGGCATGCAACCAGGTGCGGTGTGATTAGCCGCTACAAGCCGTTTCGGAAATCTTCCCCTTGTGACATCACAGGTGGGCGTGTCCACCCATGCACACATCCAGGTGGACACGCCCACCTGTGATGTCATAAGGAGCCGATTTCCAAAACGGCTTGTAGCGGCTAATCACGCCGCACCTGGTGGCATGTCATGGGATCTTTAACTGTGTCGTCCAAAGAAAATTCAATCTCTGTGTAAAGATCAGGCTGCAGGGCAACAGTCTGACAGTTTGCATGAAAATAGGCATTATATATACCATAATACTAACTGTACTATGGTACATAATACCATTTTATGTACCATGACCCCCCACGTGCATACAGCAACCCCCACCACCTTAACTAACACATTTCCTGCGGGAAACCCTGAATTAGATACTTTATTCATGTGGAAATCCAGGGATCAGCTATTTGCAATAAGTGCCCTGTATCGTTGACAATATCGGTGTTTCAACTTCCAATGTTTTCTTTGTTCCCCTTTTTCAGTTATCTCCATGCGAAGAATATAATCCACCGAGACCTCAAATCAAACAGTATCCTTTCCCTGAGACCCAAAGAACTTGGTCTTGTGTGATGTAAACTGGCCAAAGAGAGCATTGAGCGAGAAAACTAACCCAGCAGCACTTCCATCTTTGTGTTGTTGGTAGACAATAGTGGTCTGTTCTGCGACCACTCCTTCTGCATGCACATTTTCTTTATGCCATTGTCCTCCTAAAGCAGGCTTATTTCTCACTCTGTATACCAGAAGTAATGTTCCTATACCCACTGCCTACCTTGTCGCCACTGTTCTTAGTATGGAGCGCTGTGAGGCGTTGTTCTGATCGGAATAATGTCTCACATCGTCCCATCATCGGTGGTGGGTGTCATGACACCCACCACCGATGTAATGACACCAACCACCGAGGCATGAAGCCTTCTTAATCTGCTTCTACCCTTAGTTAGATAGCAGCTTAAAAATGCAATTTGCATTTCTAATTTCTGGCATTGCTAACTCCGAAGAAAGTACATTTTTCCATGCCACTCGGTTCGCCTGAATCTCTCCGTCTTTTGAGAGGAGTACCCTTGCTTTGCTTTGGTAAACCTCCTAAGCTACGGCGCTAGACATCTTCATCCACGAGGGCTGGACGGTGAAGATAGGGGACTTCGGCCTGGCCACGGTCAAGTCTCGGTGGAGCGGGTCGATGCAGGTGGAGCAGCCCAGCGGCTCCATCCTCTGGATGGTACGGCACCGGCCTTACATATACACCCAGCAGACGCTCTTATCCAAAGCCACTTACAATAAGTGCATTTGGCAGAAGAAAGAGAAACAACATAAAATCGCTGTCGGTAGTGTAAGGATGTTCATAGAACCAAGGGGCAAGCACTAACAATCGCTAGGTTAACCCATTCCCCCGTATACATCAAAGATAGATAGGATAAGATCCTACACAATGTGAAGTACTGTTTTAAAGTGCAAGGACGCACAACGTACAGTAAGTGCGTACATTAAGTGCCAGGACATTTCAATGATTTGAATTCCTTCGGCAATTCCTTGATGAGATATTGCGTCTAGGACAGCTGAGACATCTAACTGCATCAGAGCGCACAATAGTAATACTTTTTAATATAGGCATACCTCAGTTTCGAGCCCTGGACACAGTTTCACCAAGCCTTTCAACAGTTTCACCCCCTCCCCGCAATGCATTTGTCCATATATCATGAAAGGGGAAATGCTGACATACAGGAGTTCTTCTGGTCTTGATAAGGGGGACCTTGTGGCAGCTTCCCACCAGGCCAGAGGTTAACAAAGGGAAACTAGTTAACGCCAGTTGACAGATGGGGTGGCTAGATAATACAACCTGAAGAAACCAAAGCTCAAATTATTAAAACTAAACAACATAGGAATTTTCCATCCCACTTTCAAGTCAAAAGTGTTTTTTTATAAAGGCTTCATGAGACTAGGGTTAGCACACAAACAGAACCCTAACAGATCATTTGATTTATTACAAAAACTTCCATTTGCTTTCCCTGCCCGCCATAGAAAAAAAAAACAACCTTTGACCTTATTACAAAGATCTTTTGACCTTAAACCTGTGACCTTTGCCTCTAGGCTCCTGAGGTGATCCGCATGCAGGACAGCAACCCGTACACGTTCCAGTCCGACGTCTACGGCTACGGGGTGGTTCTGTTTGAGTTGATGTCTGGAACCCTGCCTTACTCCAACATCAACAACAGAGACCAGGTGACACCTCTCGCCCCCCCGCCAGTCCACTGGGTCTCCCCGGTACAGTACAGCCCCGGATCACATCTGATCTCCCCGGTAGGCTTCGATCTACCGGGTGAGCTAGACAGAACCTAATATCTGCAGGGGTTACTCACTGACCAAAGCACACTGGATAGACGCTGTCACGTATCAGGAAAAAAACGCATGTTTCACCTTGTCACATTGCAGCAGAAGGAACTACACAGTGATTCAAACAGTGGAAACACTCAAAACTCTATTGATATTTGATCTGCATAGCCGAGCATGGGGGGCGGAGGTGGACACCAGAGGGATCTCCGTGCTAAGTATTTTCTTTTTCAGTGCCAGGAATTACAACATGCAACATGCAACATGCAAGAGTGCGTACATTGAGTGCCAGGGCCTTTCATGGTCTTTAGAAGCAGCAATTGCTTTATGAGATATTGAGTCTAGGAGAGATGAGAATTCTGAATGGGGGGAAAAAAAGCACACAATGGTTGTAAGTAATGACCTACTTAATGTTTGCCTACACAATGCAAACACATGGACCTGGAGGAGCGCGGCAAAGCCCCCAGACCAGGTCTCCTCCTGAAGACCCACATCCTCATGCCCTTGTCCCCCCCCGTCCTCAGATAATCTTCATGGTGGGTCGGGGCTACCTGTCTCCCGACATCAGCAAGCTGGGCACCACCTCCCCCAAGTCCATGAAGAGGCTCATTATCGACTGTCTGAAGTTCAAACGAGACGAGAGGCCCCTGTTCCCACAGGTGACTGGGAGCCTTCTACATATGAAACGACCCCTCTCTCTATGTCTCTGTCTCTCTCTCTCTCTCTGTTTAAGTCTGTCTCTCTCTCTCTCTTTCCCTCTCTGTGTCTCTGTCTGTCTCCTTAATCCCCTCTCCCTTAACCTCTATGCTGAATTCTTTTGAATGAAAAGCCTGGTTCCCTCATGACGAGACTTGTCCGGGACTGTGTTCTGAAACAAGCAGCCTGACATGGCTTCTAATGGCAATCATAACGCTTACTAGGCTCGCTTAACGGTTCACGTTAATACTGTAGTATCACTGCAGTCTGCTTTTCATTTGATGTTGAGAAGATAGGTTTATTTCATGCGATGGCTCTTAATGACCATAGTGTGGTATTTCATGACATAAGGTTGGTTTAATGGTGACGCCCAGATTTGACTCCAGGTGAATTATGGTATGCACAATATGCCCTCAAGAGTCTTGTCTCGACGACGCCACCGCCCACCAGAACTAGTTTCATAAATCAGCCTTGAGATTACCATCTTCAGTCTGAAGGCAGAGGAGCTCAGAGCTGGGTGAACGGGGAGCTCTTTTTCCTTAAGCTTCACGTTGGTCATCTAGTCCTCAGGTTGGCGGGGGCGGGGATCTGAAAGCATGTAACGCTGTGGTCCGGCCGCTGTAAAAGAACTTTCATTTAATGATTAAATCCCCTTCTGAAGCGCCATCCGCCCGCAAAATGAGTTTTCTTTTTGGGGAGGATATATCCACAACCAAACGGGGAACAAGGCGTAGCTCCGCCGCTGCAGTTCCTGGTCTCCGGCCCAGGTTCTGGGCAGCGCCACCCCACACGTTCCGCTGGAACCCAGTAGGACAGCTGGATCCCAGGTTCTATAAATGTGTTCCATTAACGTTCTCCGGATCCTGGCGGCCATGGAGCAGGTTCTTTGAATGTTTTCAGATGAGTGCCATAGTGAAGGTTCTATGAATGTGTATAACATCCGGTGAGTGACGTAGATCAGATTAGTGCCGTAGTGAAAGTTCTATAAATGTGTTGTACATCCGATGGGTGACGTAGATCAGACGGGTGACGTAGATCCGATGAGTGACGTAGATCCGATGAGTGACGTGGTTGATGTTCTATCAATGTGTTGTACATCAGATGGGTGACGTAGATCAGATGAGTGACGTAGATCCGATGAGTGACGTAGATCCGATGAGTGACGTGGTTGATGTTCTATCAATGTGTTGTACATCAGATGGGTGACGTAGATCAGACGAGTGACGTGGTTGATGTTCTATAAATGTGTTGTACATCAGACGGGTGACGTAGACCCGATGAGTGACGTGGTTGATGTTCTATCAATGTGTTGTACATCAGATGGGTGACGTAGGTCCAATGAGTGACGTGGTTGCCCTCCCCCAGATCCTGGTGGCGATGGAGCAGGTGCAGGACCTGCTGCCCAAGATCGAGCGCAGCGCGTCGGAGCCGTCTCTGCACCGGGCGGTGCACGCGGAGGACCTCAACCCCGAGCTCTTCAACACCACGCGCTTCATGCCGCTCTGAGTCCCCCCCGTCAGCACCGCCCCTCTCCTCCAACCGCAGAGGGCCGGAGCCCATCCCTGCAGCGCCGCACCTGGTGATTATCCTGTCCACCACCACCACCTCCTCCGTCAAGTCAACACCGCCCCACGCCCCGACCCCTGACCCGGCCCGCTCTGAGAGAGGAGGGTCGCTTTGAACTTCTCATTTCAGTTCTTTAGTTTTGTTTCTCGCTCCGACCGAGTCAGCGATGCTCGCCGCCGCCGCCGGTATCACGAGCGTCGACGCCGGCCCGGTCGCCGTACACACACACTCCGCAGCCCCCAACGTAGTTGGGAGGAATCGAACCGCGTTCCCGCCCAGCCCAGCTCTGCACTCCACTGAGAGCTCAGCCCGCACACATTCCAGTAACACCAGTACTGGTCCACTTAATACTAGTACTGGTCCACTCTCCCCCTCCTTTTTTTTTAATTCCTTCTCCAGAGCTTTCTGCACCGCGACCACCGGGACCAACTTGGGTTTCTCTCTTGAGAAATGTTCTTTCAAAGTAATGGTCCCTTGTTTGTATTTATTGTCCTGTCACCACGACGCAACGCAGGTAACGCCCGTAGTTAGACGCCGTCTTGGTAACACGTTTAGTAGCTGCTATTGGCCAGTGAGGACAAAACCAAACCAGGATGCCTTGGAACCGGACCGTCTGACTCCAGGACTAGAGTCTCTGCACTGCCGCGGGACCACACACAGACATGCACACACACACTGTTGTACTGTACCTGCTGGGAAGCCTGAGGCGGGTTAGTGAGCAGAGTCTTTTGAACACTTTCAACGTTTAGGAACGACTCTTTTGGATGCTTTCGCGGGACAGGAGTAGAGGGATTGGGTAATGAGTGGGTTCAGCACAAAATGGTCTTTATCCTCTGCACAGTCAGTTATTGCTTTTTAGTTTTTAAGTTTTCATTGATTTTATCAGAAAAGGGCCTTTTTCTCAACTGGATGACCCTGATAACTCATCATTATAAGGAGCAGATATTGAACCTTTTTAAACGGTTTGTTTAAAAATGTGCAATAACATTTTGGCTACCTCCTGTTGACCGCAGATGAACATTTTACACAGGCAGAGTAATATATAGACGGATTACTACTTTTATATCTAATAAAAAAGTATTTAATGCATTTGAAACCTAGTCTGAGGGACTAATACATTCTGAATAAACTAGTACATTCGATACCTTTCTTCCAATATTGTGTAAAGCATGGTTTTCAGGAAGGAATGCGTTGAGAACGAAAGCACACGTGCAGTTCAGCCACGTCAAACTAGGGTCTGAGCGGCTTCACCGGTTCTACATGGAGAATCAAACCCAACTTCTCCTTTGAACCCCGTCCGACTGTTAAAGGAGGTCACACGTTGAGGGTCACACTCCCAGGGCCGCGATATGGACTGCATTCTGTGGGGGCTCTCGCTCTTCGGTCTAAGCTTAAGTGTCTCCAACAAACGGCCTTACCAAACCTCAGGATGTGGCGGGAGTACAGGACACGCGTCGGCGCAGAGCAGCCCTGGAGTGGGGGCGGCTGACCTCTGACCTCCCTCTGAGGGGAACGCTGTTCATCGAGGGCTTGGGAGGGGAGCGGGGGGGCGACTCGGTAGACCACTAGGGTGAGTCTGCTGCCATCTAAAGGTGACGGGTGGAGTAACCGTTGTGTCCACACATGACTCGTTCCTTAAGACTATGACACAAATAGAGTGTGACACCTGTTCTAAACCAGACGTTTAAACACGCACGTTCCGTCCGGCTTAGCGACACACAGAAGATAAACCCACAGTTTTTAACCACTCCCTCGATGCAGTGAGATGTTTGATGGGGCTTTCCACCGTGTGGTCTCTGTGCGTGTGGTGGCTCGTTTATCACTTCTCCACCGCGTCACTGACAGTCCGGGCGTCTGACTGGGGCAGGAGGGACCGCCGTGCCTTGCCACAACTTCCCCAAACTAACGTGAACACGGGCGCGATCGGAAGTCCACCAAATAATGCTCGCCCTGTTTTGGATTGTGTTGAGACATTGTACGATTGTTGATTTGGGGTGGGGGGGGGGGGGGGGGGGGGGGGGGTCAGACTGTTGTAAACTAATATAAGCCATATTAACTTTCCTACTAAGGGTTTTAATCTGTCAGATCTGGGGGAGCGGTTGAGGGTTTCATTTTAAGAGGGTCATGGATCTGACTTCTTTCACCAAGGCAGGGTCCTGCAGCTTGTGAAATGGCATCAATGGCATCAAATGGCCCCCCGCTCCGCTTGAAGACCTCAGAGCCCGGGGCTGAAAGACATCCGTCACTGTAGTCCAGCTGCTGCTGCTAACCACCATAGGGAACCATGCATTCAGGTCACAGCGAATTGCCGTGAAAACACTTTAACTCTGGTCCAGTGTGTGTGTGTGTGTGTGTGTGTGTGTGTGTGTGTGTGTGCGTGTGTGTGTGTGTGCTGGTAACGCGTCGGTTAGGAGGGTTGTGTGTGTGTGTGTGTGTGTGTGTGTGTGTGTGTGTGTTTTCCGAAGTTCTGTGAACCTGGCGGGGATTTCTGTTCCTTGTTGTACGTACTGTGGGCACGGAGGGACTTTGGCCAAGAGGTCACTGAGCCGAGACCAAGATGTCAACATGATGTCACCACGATGTGACAAGGATGACACCACGATGTCAACATGATGACATTACGATGTCAACATGATGACACCACGTTGTCAACATGACACCACGATGTCAACATGACACCACGATGTCAACAGGACACCACGATGTCAACATGACACCACGATGTCAACATGACACCACGATGTCAACATGACACCACGATGTCAACATGACACCACGATGTCAACATGATGACACCACGATGTCAACATGACACCACGATGTCAACGCGATGACACCACGATGTCAACATGACACCACGATGTCAACAGGACACCACGATGTCAACATGACAACACGATGTCAACATGACACCACGATGTCAACATGACACCACGATGTCAACATGACACCAGGATGTCAACGCGATGACTCCACGATGTCAACATGATGAGACCATGATGTTCCCATGTTGTGAAGACTCCCTCACCACAGCTCAGCTTTCCCTCGTGTTTTTAGCCCTAGGGGAGGTGGATACGGTTTGAGGGGCTGGGTCCCCTCACGGCCTGCTGTACTCATTCCAGTCATGGGGGGTCTTTGGTCTGGGGTGGAAGGTTCCCCGGGGTCGGGCCCCCCCACCTTTCAGTTATTTATTGATGTCTGTGCAAAACATTTTCAATCTGCAATCATGGATCTCTCGAGGTGGATCAATGTTTACTGGACGGAGAGCGCTCTGCAAAAATGTAAAAGCCACGTTTGGGGAAGAGATTCTTTGTGTCACGGTACTGTCTGGCCCTGCTCGGCTCGAACCCCGGCTCCTCTGGGAACAGGGCTAGTTTGAAACATCTAGGGAGGGGTCGGACCTCAGTAGGGATGCTGGTTTTAATAGTCGCTCATACGGTTTTACTATGTGACTCCCTCACCATCTACCATATATTAAACACAGTAACGGAGATTAACTTAATTTAAAAGGAGGAGACCCAAGGTGGACTTGTGAGGATGTACGGTCGGGGCACTAGAGAACCACAGATCTTCTCAAACTGACCCCACTCTGAGGTTCTTCAGAAGGACGAGGCTTTCATTGTTCCTGGTTTTAAATTTGTAGTTCCAGGTTAGGGGTGCTTATGGACTACATATCCCATGAAATTATCCTAATCAGTGCTTTCTCATTTTCCCTGAGGGGGACTGCCATTGGCTAAGAACGCCATGGTGGAGGCTCGCTATAGGTTGTTTTGGATGCATTGCCTGCGTGTCGCCCTCTCTCCTGAGAGGACGACAGCATTCTAACACCCTGTCTAGAGGGGATGGACAGGTTGCTACGGTTACTTAAATCAACGTCCACCTGAGAAGATGGCCACGCCCCTATCCGATGCGCGAGCTCGCCCTCCCCCTCTTTGAAACGGACCGCAGCACAAAGGATCACGTTCACGGTTTGCTCGTGGACGCCCTGCCCGGCGCGGGAATCACACTCGCAACCCAACGGCTGTCTATTTCAGAGAGGCAAGGGTAGGAGTTATATTGGAATAGGGTTCTTTCTGCATATCTTTTAGGTGAATTGCAATTAACTGTCTATAGTTTTCTGATGTTTCAGGGGTGTTCAGTTTGCAATAAATGGTGTATCCTGCTCTGTACAGTTACTTTTTTAATTAAAATGTACTTGTTTCTATTTTTTTGTGTGACGGTTTCAAGAGAAAAAAAAGAACAATTATTTTAAATGTAAAGGAAATCTTAGTATTTTTTTAGTTTTTTTTTGTCTTAAAATATTGATGCAGGAGTCTTTAAATAAAACTGTGGAATACTAACGATGAGTTTGTGGTCTTATCTCCTTCCTTACGTTTCACAAATCCTTTTGCTTTTCCCTCGTCGCTCTATGACACTAACTGAGCGAAGTGTTTTTAACCTGCGCTGGAACCCCAGCCGGTTTCGGAGCACTTTGTGGGAAGGAGGAAGTGGTTTCATTCACAGCCGTGCATATGAGCTGTGAAACCAGCAACCGAAAACCGCTTAGCATGCATGTGTTGCAGCCATTTCAGTTAGTTTGGTGGGTGAACCTTGAACCGTCACAGAGCCTTTCTGTTTCTGTGACGGTTGCCTCCCAACTCACCAATGCGCCGCAAGGGGAATGAGGTTTATAGCGGGAGTTAATGACGGCCACACCAACCTTTTGATTTATTATATCTGATATTTATTTGGCTCTTTGATTTTTTTTTTGAGGATAATTTGAGACATGATGCATTCATTTGGTATTGTTTCCAACATAAATACATTTTCTTTGGTTCATTTACAATAAAGATTTTTATAAAAGAAAAACAATGAAGAAATTAAAAGATGGTGTGAGAAGACAAGACTGCACAAAAGCACGGATGCCACAGTAAGGGTCGAGGGAGGGTAGGAATCTAGAGCTTGTAGCTGAGCCCAGAGCTGCTGATGTGACAGAACAACGTCATGGAGATGCACATTCCCAGTACCTGTCGGCAAAGAGAAGAAATGTTTAACATTTGACCTTCATAATCTGGCCAAGATTCAAACCCGTAGTCTTTTCATTGAAAAACACATTTCTGACTGAGCTGTCTTCATGGGTTAGGAATTGCCACACTGATCTTGGTGAAGTATTTATTTAATAATATTGTAAACACCAAGGTTAGTCTACAGTGGATCGTGTTCCTCAGTGGAAAGGGTGCAACCAACTCCTCGATGTAGTCAGTGCAGCATGCTACTATGCTACTATTCTCAGGATCTGGGTGTCGGCTGTAGGAGGTCATGGCGTCCTAACAAGTATGTGTGTGGGGGGTCTTCTCACCTCCATGACGCAGAGGGCAATAACGGCGATCCCAGTGGTCAAGAAGTTGTTCTCAAACCATTCCTTCAGTGCTCCCAGACAGCCCTTCTGTGAAAGAAAGACCAAAACGTCATATATATATATATATATATATATATATATATATATATATATATATAATGTATATGCAGTATAGGTTGAAATGGCTGTAACCTGTTGGTCGTACCTTTACATTTGTCCCTCATGTTTTATGAGAGTTTGCTCTGACCACTAATAATGGTTTACAAAGTAGTGTTGTGTAATGTTGGAAAATAACCACAGCATATGAGGAAGAAGCCTGTCAACAAGCCTGTTATAAATAACAATGTAGCACAAGACAACACTTATTGGAAACATGACCCACAGCATGTATCGGGTACAAACTGGATGCTGCCTCTTCCTGTTTTTCGGAATCTCTGGGCAGACATGGAATATCAGCAGGAGTAGGGCAGCAGGACTGAGGCACTTGTGTGCCCCAGTCTGACGAACCATTGACTCCACAGCAGCTGAACTGAAACACAACAGCACACCACTGCAGTATCTCCTTCTGATAGGCTGACGCTTTAGGAAAGTGACATCACTGTTTTGACGCTTCAATGTACTGCTGACTATCTAACGGTTTATAGCATGGCATACAGCATAGCACCCAACAGGCCCAATGGATCTTGAAATGGCTTGTAGCGTGAAATAAGAAGCCTTTACCCTTGGGGGTAAAATGGTGGCTCTGTCTGCTTCAAACTCAATTCAATTCAATTCAATTGTATTTGTATAGCCCTTAATCACCATTACAGTCTCAAAGGGCTTAACAGGTCAAATATTTATGACATCCCCCTTTACCCAAGCCCCCACAAGGGCAAGAAAAAAACTCCCTTGAAATTAGCAAGGAAGAAATCTTGAGAAGAAACGCATAGTAGGGGATTCCTTCTTCCAGGGATGGTCAGGAGTGCAACGGGGGCCATAATTGACATACAGGTAAATGCATGCACATCATGTTAAAATGGTGATGTGGTGCTGGCCGGTTGACCACGAGGAGAGTCCAGGCCAACTCCTACGTATGTTTTCATCTTGGTTTCTCTCACCGTTTTCTGAACCAGATTCCAGTCGCTTTTCAGATGTGTCATTGTCGAATTGTTATTTTTTTCATGCTGTAATCCCGCGTTCAGATCCTCCTCCAGCACCTTGCTGATCTAGACCACACAGGACGGAGAGTTATCGAGATTGTGAGCGTACCTGGGATCATCACTACGGTTACTGGGCTCTTTAGCCTGAAGGCAGATTAACAGGGAGGTAGATGATAGTAGACTACTACTGGTAGGAGAATAGTAGTAGTAATTATACTGAGATAGAAGGAGGGTTTCACCAGATCGACTAGCCAGGTGTCAAATTAATTAGCCATCTTTATTGTGGCCCATAGGGGGGGTCTCCTCTTTATCATAGACCAATAGGAGGTCTCCTCTTTATCATAGACCAATAGGAGGTCTCCTCTTTATCATAGACCAGTAGGAGGTCTCCTCTTTATCATAGACCAATAGGAGGTCTCCTCTTTATCATAGACCAATAGGAGGTCTCCTCTTTATCATAGACCAATAGGAGGTCTCCTTTTTATCATAGACCAATAGGAGGTCTCCTACCTCTTTATCATAGACCAATAGGAGGTCTCGTCTTTATCACAGACCAATAGGAGGTCTCCTCTTCGTCATCGACCAATGGGTGTCCTACCTTACTCTCGTAAATCAATAGGAGGCAGGCGACGGACAACTCCACCAGCATCAGGATCAACAGCAGGATGAAGAACTGTGGACGGAGGTTCATTAGTACACAACACGCTCTTCCCGTGTGGCTTTCCCGTGCTGTGACACATCCGTGTGAATGTGTGCATGAATGGGTGAATGTTTGGCGATATTGTAAATCGGCCTTTGAGAGGCCACTGGTTAGAAAGCGCTACATAGAGTA
Source organism: Pollachius pollachius (assembly GCF_949987615.1). Classification (NCBI taxonomy): domain Eukaryota; kingdom Metazoa; phylum Chordata; class Actinopteri; order Gadiformes; family Gadidae; genus Pollachius; species Pollachius pollachius. The sequence continues at coordinate 2,726,668 of NC_136934.1, read as the reverse complement.
GGGGATTGCAGTCAGAAGGTTGCTAGTTCAATCCCCTGTCGAGGTGTCCCTGAGCAAGGCATCTAACCCTCACTGCTCCCGAAGAGCCGGCTGTCGCCCTGCAGGGTTGACTCCGCCGTCGGTGTGTGAATGTGTGCATGAATGGGTGAATGTTTGGCGGTATTGTAAAGCGGCCTTTGAGAGGCCACTGGTTAGAAGAGCGCTGTATCAGGAGGTGGTCGCTGAGTGAACATACGGTGAGCAGGAAGCAGCGGTTCTCCTTCAGCGCACCGATGAAGCCCAGGAAGGAGACGCAGGTGACGATGATGCCGGACACGAGCAGCAGGTTGGCCACCGTCAGAAACTTCATGGACTTGAGCAGCGAGTGCGTCTGATAGCCGGTCAGGTACACCCCATAGCCCAGCATGATGGCTCCCGAAATCTTTGGGACAGCAAAACAAACACACCGGCTTTATCTAACGGGTGGCCTACAAAGACCAAAGGTGCAGAGTCTCACCGGCATCCCCGGTGGTTTAAGGTGCCCCGGGTTGACCTCCCACTGTGATGTCCTCGCACTAGTGACATCACAAGTGAGTGTCCGCCTAGATGTATGACAGATAGACCAACTTGTGGTCTGTAAGACACGCCCACTTGTGATGTCAAGCAAAGGTCGATCAGCAAAGTCACAACTTTTCTCTGTTTTGGGACCTCAGTGTTGGAACGAGCTCCCTACCGATGTCAGGACCGCAGAGTCGCTCACCAGCTTCCGCAAAAGACTCAAAACTCACCTGTTCAGAGTTCATCTCGACTCTGCATAGAAACCAATGCACAGCCACCATTGAATGTTGTACGTCCTGGCACTTGTACATTGCACTTATTCAAGGTACTTAATTGTGTAGCATCTACAGTAGCTGCTATCGCTGCTTTACACAGGGAATGGGTTAGCCTAGCGATTGTAATACTTGCACTTGGTTCTATGAACGTCTTTACTGTACCGACAGCGATATATTGTTTCACTTCTTATGAGAAATGTACTTATTGTAACAAATGCACTTATTGTAAGTCGCTTTTGATAAAAGCGTCTGCTAAATGCCCTAAATGTAAATGTAAATGTAAATGTCACCAGTGGGTGTGGGAGCCAGTGGATAGATTTTGAAATGGTGACAGCGTCCCTGTGGGATGCCCTTTGTTATGCGGTTCAAGCGACAGTTTGCACAAATTTGGATGGTACTATTTCGTTGGTTAAAGGCCTCCCACCAGCGACCACAACATGCAACTTTACACAACGACCGTTCCTCTGCCACCAGGTAATGACAGATGATCGCTTGCCAAATGCAGGTAACTTGCAGTCTTGCATTGGTAGCTGTGTGATTCGTAAATGAAGAGATGCGTGTATACTTACGAAGAAGAGGAAGTTGACTGCGCACATGATGTACTTTAAGCATTTCAGACAGTTCTGCGCCATTTTTAGAATACTTTGTCAGCTCTGAAAAACAAGGAGGGGGGGAAAACAAAAGCTTCCCTTTAAACACATACATCGAAAGGCTAACACACTCCCTTCATTAAACAGGCCCTCAAAACCAACCTCTTTAAGATTGCATAACATCCTTCCCTTTCCCCCACTTCCTCCTGTTTACTAATATGCGTTCTTTAATTAATTGAATGATTAACTGATTTTATTTTGTGTTCCCTTTGTAAGGTGTCTTTGAGTAATTAGAAAAGCGCTTTATAAATCGAATGTATTATTATCATTATACTCACTGCTCTTACACTCACCGTTCTGTTGAAAACGAGTTGAATAGTAGTGTTAGGGCCGTGGACGGAGGTGTTTGTGTGTGAGCGCCACCCAGGTGCGTGCAGGACCGTGTCACCGTTCACCCCTCAGCAGCCGTAACACACCCACCACCGACCGCACTTCCGCTGTGTACCCCAGGCGTCCCCCAGGGCCCCTGTTTGGGCCGCCTGCGTTACTTTAACTACAGCCGGACCCACGCCCTGAAGCCCTGAACTACATCGCCTCTTGGGTCTCACTTCATGTAGGCTAAGAATAGCCCCAACACGGTCTAAACATGGTGGTGGACTTCTTTCTTTTGGAAATCACCCTGAGAAGATCAGGTTTTGGTGGCAGTATCCTGTTTTATCACGACTATAGTCACATCTTTACAGAGAAGCCCTTATCGTTTGACCTCAAACTTCCTCATCGTCCAGTATTTATATCTTTGGTTTTAGCCAGATTCTTATTTATTTTACAGCTTTAATTGTACTGTTGTTAAGTGTGGATGTAACCTGTATTGAAAAGTTATATACCGATAGTTATTATTGTGAACTGCCCTTTGTGATGGTTTGAACAGCGTTTGGTTTCACTTCTTGATTTCACTTCTGATGTCGTTTGGTGCTTTCCTCCTTGTGTCGTCTCTATGGCCAACATTATGAAGCTCGATATTTTGACCCTTAGTTAGACCTTGAAGAAAGGGGGACTCTCATGTGTGTGTCTGTGTGTGTGTGTGTGTGTGTGTGCGTGCGTGTGTGTGTGCGTGCGTGTGCGTGCGTGTGTGTCAGACATTGTTGTTTTTAAGCCCTACACCACTACAACTCCTTCTGCTATGACGACACGTTTAGCCGACTACATCGATGAATCAACGATAATATTCTCAACAAAGATTATGTTTAGAGCTTACCTTAAGTCCCCAAGTTGAATCTGTGTCTTTTACGGGTTCTGTTGGCCGACGTCTTTAGCTGACAACCCTGACTGAGAAAAGACTTCTGCTTTGTCCTTATGTCATAGCTCTCGGCGAGAGGCCGCACACCCCCTCGGGGCCTGCCTGTAATCCCCACCCCTTCGGGGCCTGCCTGTAATTCCGAAACCTCATTGTTCCGCCGTATCAATGGAACGGAACCCATTGTTCCGAAGGACCGTTTGTCCGGTAAGTCAAACAAGAGGCGCATTACGCCGACGGTTCAATATGCCGAATAGGCCTACATATAAAGAGTTTTATACCTCGCTCTCTCTCTCTCCCGCTCTCTCTTATATTATAGTTATGGTTGAGTCGTATTGTGGTCATAGCCTCGGCAGGACACCTGAGACATGCTGCTAGTGGATTTGAAAGAACAACCACATTATACAAAGGTTATCATGATTTAACAGCAGCAGCTATTGCCATTACGTAAGAAAATTGGGGCAACTATAGAGAAAAAAGGAGTCGCAGGACGCAGTTTTTTTGAACAAAGTTTTCCGAGGAGCAGTTGAATGTTGCATTTGCCGTCGCGCATCTCGCCCCGGCCATCCTCATAAAGTAGCATAACTGGAGTCACGGAACTCCGAGAGACCAACCCAGCCAAACGGATAACGAAACACATGTGGGATTATGAATAAATAAAAGACGATGTAGCCTAAATTCCAGCAGTGCACTTCACCAAGCCAGACTGTTGCTGTGGTCTTGAACTGTCACAAGAGGTGAATGTATGAAGCGCACGTTATACAAGGACTACTACTTTCCCGTAAAGAAGTCAAATGGTGAGTGAAAAACAATTTTTATATTTTATAGCTGTGTGTGGGCCTGTAGCCTAGGCTATGTGTTGTTTACTGTGTTTGCAGTGGGCGTTCAGCCTAAATAATTTCGCTGGTATTGATTTAGTCAAATTTATACCTCATACCGTCTACTTAGTCGTGTGTGTGTGTGTGTGTGTGTGTGTGTGTGTGTGTGTGTGTGTGTGTGTGTGTGTGTGTGTGTGTGTGTGTGTGTGTGTGTGTGTGTAGGCCCGTCGCGAGAAGGCAAGCAAACCAAGCAATTGCAGACAGCAATTAAAAAAAGCAGAATAAAAAGCATCATTGGATAGCGCAATGAGAGAACATCTGGAGAAGGCAACGGTGTTCAAAGGTACGTCGAACCGCATTCAAAATGAGCTTCTCGATTGCATGCTTGATGTAATTCAGGGACGAATGCTGGGTGACAAAGAATTCATTTTTAATCTTGAGCTGTTCCATACCATACACTCCCGTGTAGACAGGGCTGCTGCTGGCCGTGTCGGTGCCCTACACGAGCGGGGGGGGGGGGGGGGGGAGCCTCTTTTTATATATTAGGTAAAAACATATAATTGCCGAAACTCTGCGTATAGGGAGCGGCGGGCCTGCGTGAAGATACACTCTTTGCACAGCTTCAGAGGAGAAACATTGATGTGGTGCATACTCAAAGGATCGTAGAAATCTTTGTCAGCTCAATTTCAAAAGTTCGCGATTCAGTGCCTTCTATTTCTGCGCAATTCACTCCTGACGCAACTCGACGTGGTGGCGCTCCAGACTTGCAGAGAATTGGATATGAAGTGTGTGACACTGTAATTGCCAATGCAACGGATAGATTTACATTTACTGGACACTTGGCTGCGGCTGTACTGTTTGACAGTGAGCGTTTTCCTGAATACGCAGACCATTTCCTCACAGCAGCCCTCGGAGAGGCAGTGGATGCCTATCCAATGTTGAGCAAACCACGTCTGCAAACAGAGCTTTCTCTTTTTTATGAAAACCCTGACTTCAGAGCATGCAGCAGCGCAATGGCATTGTTTCAGCTTTTTAGTAAGATGGAGGTGTTTTTAATGGAGGTGTTTTCTGAAACGTTAATGGAGTTGTTTTCTGAAACGTTGAAATTACTTCGCATTCTAATCACCACGGCCATGACTACAGCTGAGTCAGAGCGATGCTTTTCAACGCTCAAACGAATTAAGACATTCCTAAGAAATACTATGGCCCAGGACAGACTGAACGCATTGGCAATGGTGTCCATCGAAAAGCGACTTACACAGGCAGGGGCGCTGCCAGGAATTTTGGGCCCTATGAAAGATTCTAATTTTGGGCCCCCCCAGCTCCCCCCCCCAACATCTATCGACTGTTTTTCCAAAACAAAAAACATTTCAAGACATTTCAAAAAAAAAAAAAAAAAAGGCAATAATATATTATATTATTAATTGCCATCCGCGGGCCGTGGGCCGTGCTGCGTTGGGCTGGGCCCTTAGAATCAGTACCACTTTTCCCCGCCAGGCAGCGCCCCTGTACACAGGACATACCTGATTTCAACAGAATTGTCATTGAGAAATTTGCACACGTGAAAGAGCGTCGGCCAAGTTCGTGTTTAAATGAAGGTCTGATAGCTTGCTTGATGACTTCTCATAAGTTGTTCGTTTATGTTCGTTTGTTTGTTGCCGACTTGCGTTCTGTATAGGCCTGGCTTTTGATTTCTACTTTTCATTAATATATTTGCAGTGCACTTGCCTATGTTGTCAATAGACAGAAAAAATATATTTGGATATTCGGTTGAAATTGTTAAGGCATTGAAACCTATTTATTTATTTCAGCAGGTGTTAAAATTGTATACCTGATTTCATACCTGATTTAAACAGCTGTTATTGAGAAATACCTGATTTCAAAAGTGTTGTTATTGAGAGATTTGCACACATCGTCGGGCCAAGTTACAAATCGAAGGTCTGCTTGATTGATGACTTATATTTCTACTTTTCATGTATTTGCAATGCACTCGCTAAGTCTGTTGTTAAATTGTTGTTAAATTGTTTAAATAAAATATGGAAGAAATAACTTCCCTATAATGTCGAATTTGTCCTTTGAAATTTTTGACTTTGCAGAGTTGGTGTTTCCATTGCACATATGCTATTCTAATCAGCCCGACATCATATGACGAGTGTTGCGGATAGCACTTCAAAAGCGTGCAGTAACAATAGGCTATTAGTTTCTTTTTAGTTCTAACCCTAACCCTATACATGTTCAAAATATATATAAATTGTGGGTGTGGTCATACGCCAGTAGTTTCTGCCCCACCGAAATGAAGGGGCACCGCACGCTACTGCCTCTCTCTCTCTCTCTCTCTCTCTCTCTCTCTCTCTCTCTCTCTCTCTCTCTCTCTCTCTCTCTCTCTCTCTCTCTCTCTCTCTCTCTCTCTCTCTCTCTCCAAAATACAACCTAGGCCTACATATCACTTTCACGATGAATATTGGAGAGCAAAGTGGCAACGCTTCACTTCATTTCGACACGGTGTTTCAGCACCATGGAGAGCGGAGGTCTAATTCTCAACACGGGCACGAACACACACACACACACACACACACACACACACACACACACGCACACACACACACACGCACACACACACACACGCACACACACACACACGCACACACACACACACACACACACACACACACACACACACACACACACACACACACACACACACACACACACACACACCGGCAGCAGAGATCACAAACCTGGCTGGCTGGCTGCTGTCAGCGACTGACTCACTTGACTAAGTAGACGGTATGAGGTATAAGTTTGACTAAATCAATACCACCGAAATTATTTAGGCTAAACGCCCACTGCAAACACAGTAAACAACACATAGCCTAGGCTACAGACCCACACACAGCTACTAAATATAAAAATGTTTTTCACTCACCATTTGACTTCTTTACGGGGAAAGTAGCAGTCCTTGTATAACGTGCGCTTCATACATTCACCTCTTGTGACAGTTCAAGACCACAGCAACAGTCTGGCTTGGTGAAGTGCACTGCTGGAACTTAGGCTACATCGTCTTTTATTTTTTCATAATCCCACATGTGTTTCGTTATCCGTTTGGCTGGGTTGGTCTCTCGGAGTTCCGTGACTCCAGTTATGCTACTTTATGAGGAAGGCCGGGGCGAGATGCGCGACGGCAAATGCAACATTCAACTGCTCCTCGGAAAACTTTGTTCAAAAAAACTGCGTCCTGCGGCTCCTTTTTTCTCTATACACGGGTATCATGTGACGTCACAGCGTAAAGCCGGCGCCATCTTTAGGACCGCCCAGTGACCGAAAGTAAACGGTACAAATGCCTTCTATCTGCTGTGCCGTGGGCTGTGATAACAGTAAGTCAAAAAAAACGGGACATACGTTTTATAACATTCCCAAAAACACAGAAAGGAGACATAAGTGGTTAGCTGCCATTAAAAGGGATCACTGGACTCCGACAGAACACTCCAGACTGTGCAATGAACACTTCATTTCGGGTAAGTTAACTCCTTACCTGACGTTAGCTATCAAACCTGAGATGATACAATGACATGCCACACAAAAATGTTGATGATGACAGTGATTCACAAAATAATCATCTATATTGCATTATTTGATTTTTGGTCGAGTAACATTACTTATTTCTGGCAGAGATGTAACAAGGCTACACTGGGCAGTAACTGAATTGTTCCGTTCGCGTTGCGTCTGATGTAACAATTACCTTCTGCTATGATCAGATGTGATGAAACTAGTTTTCTAAAACTATTTTTTGCGCGTTGCGAACGTTCACTTACACAGCGTAGCCCACCTGTTAGTCTCACACACGGTTCATTAATCTGTCTAAGGGACAGATACAGGAAATCTTTCCTGCCACATGCCATCACACTGTACAATAACAGCTGAAACTCATGTCATAATAATAATAAGAATAATACAGTCTCAAAGCACCTTATATGTTTTATCTGTTCACTTGCACCTTATATTTCTACTTTGCACTACAATTATACTGCTTATTTATACATTTATCTATGTATCTATCTAATGTGTCACTATATCTCATTCTACCACTGTAGGTCACAAGAGTGAGAATCCATTGCACCCCGACTATGTGCCAAGTTTGTTTGATTATCTCACACCTGAGCAACGCAAAAGAAAAAGAAATAGCTACAGCAAATTTGAGCAAATCCAAGCTGTCAAAAGAAAGAGAAGGACGCATGATGTTGGACCTGTGGCACCCTGTGATGACACCTCAGCTCAGGAGGGTAGAGGTCAGACAGCTGATCACAACTAGCGATTTCAGCGGGGTCAGTAATTGATTGGGAAGTAAATATGGATCAAAACTTAAAATATCAATTTTTTGGGAATAGCGTTGCATTTCTTCATCAGATAGATGAGAGATCATCTGATTAACGGTAGCCAACGCCATTTCACCTGGACTCGGTTGTTGGCGCTATGGTCCTAAAGATGGCCGTCACAACAAAAAGGTCACGTGATTGATACCCATGTATAGTTGCCCCAATTTTCTTAGGTAATGGCAATAGCTGCTGCTGTTAAATCATGATAACCTTTGTATAATGTGGTTGTTCTTTCAAATCCACTAGCAGCATGTCTCAGGTGTCCTGCCGAGGCTATGACCACAATACGACTCAACCATAACTATAATATAAGAGAGAGAGGGAGAGAGAGAGAGCGAGGTATAAAACTCTTTATATGTAGGCCTATTCGGCATATTGGACCGTCGGCCTAATGCGCCTCTGGTTTGACTTATCGGACAAACGGTCCTTCGGAACAACGGGTTCCGTTTTCGTAACATTGAAACGTCGGCATAGTGGCATGTCGATCTAATGGGAAATATTTCGGACCATTGAGGCGTCGGAACAATGAGGTGTCGGAATTACAGGCATGGCACCGCCCCCTCTCGCTCTCTCGCGCTCTCATTTCTTATTTTTCTAATATAGCCAAGGACAATAAATGTGTCCAGAATTGACAATTTCAACACAAACCAGGCAGAATACTTTTCCTTTCTATTTCGACACCCAAGGTCAACACAGATCTCTGGGCCGTGGACCTCTGGAGGAAGTGGATTGAGGGGACCTCAAACGGGATTAAAGTTAAACGAGTGTAAACGCACATCACTGTTCCGCCCAGTTAAGTATGTTTAAAATAATGATTGTTTAACCGCAGTGTGGAGTACAGCACAGGACAGCTAGGAGGAGATTCAACACACACTTGACTTGATGTCCTCCACGGACCTGTGCTTTATTCTGATCCTGATACACAATATACCACACTGATTAGCCCCGTTAGCTTAGCATATGTTAGCAGTGCCGAACATCTATAAATACACTATGACTAACATAGAGACAGATCATTTTTATAGGACGTAATTTTGCCATGTCATGAAAAGAAACACTAATAAGTTGTGATAAAGTGATAGATAGTTAATATAACCACATAACTAAAGACAGATGCCCACACATTACAATCTCTGCACAATACTGTAATAGGAAAGCATTAGCAACCTGCTTTTATCAAAGGTTTCTCATTTAGAGTACAAGTAGGCTTGTGCTTGCCCATGGGCTTAAGGAAGGTCAGAAAAACATTTGTGCATCAATTAGTCTCACTGGAAAATACTTGCTTGTTAAAACTATTGTACTACTTTATTCATTCATGTTATCATTATTGATCAGTTTTGGCATTGAGCAGTGGCTGTAACTTGACTTGCAGGGAATAATTGTAGCCAAATGTCCCTGAGGGACAGATAGGGGTGCAAGTCCAACTCCCCAACCCCAACTTAAGTTGTTCAGATGTACCCCAGACGGTTCTGTCTGAGAAGGATGACCAGGGGAACTGTAACACACATGCAAACCAGCTGTAAAGAGAAACAAGGGAAATCAGACCATGTACAACATACTGTATATGAATTAGGAACATTGCAGTTCAATGTCATTCTTAACATGATTCTTTTTAACTATGTTGAATAATAACATGATTATAACAACCTGTAAGAGTAACATAATAACAGGAACTTGGTTGAATTCATTAAAATTTGTTTGAACAATATTGGCTATTTCCCCGAGATATTAAAACGGGAAGCCAGACACTGAAGCTTTTATTGTGAAAACCTAAATGTTTGAATGAATAAACCAGATTAACAGAACCCACCTTCAGGATGGCGAGAGCGATCACGCCTGCGCCCGTACTGCGGAAGTTGTTAGAGAACCAGTTCTTCAGCTTCTGGAGACAGCCCTGAGAGACAAACAGTTCACATCCACCTCAGAAGAGCCACACTATTAGTAGCTCACATCCTCGTCAGAAGACAGTTCTGAGATACACACTGGTTCACATCCTCCTCAGAAGAGACACACTATATCACATCCTCATCAGAAAACAGACACACACTAGCTCACATCCACTTCAGAAGACACACACTTAATCACATCCACCTCAGAAGACACACTAGTTCACATCCACCTCAGAAGACACACACTTAATCACATCCACCTCAGAAGACACACACTAGTTCACATCCACCTCAGAAGACACACACTAGTTCACATCCACCTCAGAAGACACACTAGTTCACATCCTCCTCAGAAGACAGACACACACTAGTTCACATCCTCCGCAGGAGGCAGACACACACTAGCTCACATCCACCTCAGAAGACACACTAGTTTACATCCACCTCAGAAGACACACTCTAGTTCACATCCACCTCAGAAGACACACTAGTTCACATTCTCTTCATAAGACTTTTTAGAATTATAGATCTCGATTTTTACTATTGGCTTAACTTTTTCACAATAATTATAGCCTACATGTTTAAAACTGTTTGAGAACTATGAGTCTTTTACTGCCTATTAATAAACACTTGATTCTTAATAACGGTCCTACAGTTGCTTTTTTAATTGTTGGACCCAACAGCTAGCCACGGAAATAGTTTACATTTTCAGTTAAAATATCTAAATATTCAGTTAACTACGTCAGCAATTCCATTGAGTTGTAATACATTTCCATTGTACTACCGAAGACCAGGTGACCATAGGTCGAGAAGCCCTGGCCTATGTGATTCATTGACACGTCTTTGATTAGTAGGCACTGGGTGTAGTACCTACCTCTGACCAGGTGTCGTAGGGGGCGCTGTCACACTCGTCCTGACTGCAGCATGAGACGGGCGCGTTTCCCTCCCAGTCGGACTCCCCGTTGACTCCACAGCACTGGAACTGTCCGGTTTAAAGCCCATATATGGATTCATTACACTGATGTTCTACACGTATTTATAGAGTAGGTTTCATTGTTCTAATTTGCTTAGTTGCAAAGGCTCTGGAACATCTGCCGAATACTACAGCAAATGGTCGTCTGATTGCTCCGGACCCGCCATTTCTGCCGCTTCATTGAATCTGTGTGTGCATGTGTATTTGCGTGTGTGTGTGTGTGTGTGTGTGTGTGTGTGTGTGTGTGTGTGTGTGTGTGTTGTATTGTAGTACTAGCACACATTATGATGAGATGTATTGTAGTTGTAGTACACATTATAATGAGTATTATGAGTAGCAGTAGGCTGATATCTAACACAAAGCATGAAAAACAAATAACATTTGCATGGAAGATCCATGGGTTACAAAAATAAATACCTCAAGAATCAGTTCCCTCTAACGATGAAGGGAACGTTTATAGTGAAACCTGTGTGTGTGTGTGTGTGTGTGTGTGCGCATGTGCGTGTGCAAGTACGATTATGCATCCATATCCAAGAGTGTGTGTGCGTCTACTCAGGGTGCGATTTGCCGGTGGGGATGGTGGGGATTATCCCCCCCTCTGGTTTACACGTCCTACCCTCTGCTGAATTATTTTTATCCTCGGTGGGGATAAAAATTTTCCCCCCCAACCAAAGTATTTTCACCATTACATCATAATAATTAACAACCAAAATACACAGGGTCCGTCTCCATTTTGAAACATTTTAAAATGTTTCTCAAAATTATCCCCCCCTCTGGTTTTTTCACAAATCGCACCCTGCGTCTACTTATGTATGTGTGTCTGTGCATGGGGTTCCCGCCCACCAGGTAATGGACGGCGTCAAAGTCATCACGGAGGGTCTTGTTGGTGTCCGGTTGGGCGGTCCTCAGCGCCTCTAGACTGCCCATCAGGTCGCTCTCCAGGTAGCTGTCAAGCTGCAGGGAGGAAAGCCCCCCCCCGTCACACCTCCGAGCATCGCAGCTCATTTTAACCCCTACCTGGTCCTCAACGACCTGGATGTGTACCGTCTAACCCTACCTGCTCCTCAACGACCTGGATGTGTACCGTCTAACCCCTACCTTGTCCTCAACGACCTGGATGTGTACCGTCTAACCCCTACCTGGTCCTCAACGACCTCTCATGGCGACTACGCAGTACTGCACTCCCTTATAAAAATTCTACCGTTTTCAATTTTTTTATTTAAACCGCCCTCGGGTTGATGTGTACGGAACCCGTAAAGGGAGGGGACATGGGACAAAAAAAAATTAAACGTTTCTCGTGAGCACGAGAAAGTGTCTGGTGCGCACGAGAAAGCATCTCGTGAGCACGAGAAATTATCGTACGCATATCACTGGCAGTGTCACTGGCGCACGCACGCACGCACGCACGCACGCACGCACACACGCACACACGCACACACACACACACACACACACACACACACACACACACTGATATGCGTTCGATACTTTCTCGTGTTCACCAGATACTTTCTCGTGCGCACCAGATACTTTCTCGTGCGCCCCAGATACTTTCTCGTGAGCCCCAGATACTTTCTCGTGCTCAAGAGAAACGTTAACATATATATTTTTTTTAACCCCATGTCCCTTTACGGGTTCCGTACATATTTAATCAATCAATTTAAAAAAAGATCGGTGCAATTTTGAATCAATGTTGAATCACACAGACGTACCTTCGTGACGTAGACCATGAACAAAATGCCCATCGCCAACTCCACCAGTATCAGGATGAAGAGCAGGAGGAAGAACTACAAGAGCCACAAGGCATTTGAAACGGGAGAAAAACACAGCAATTAAGCAGCTATATGAATAATTATATAGTCATATACAGCAATATATGTAAAATAATGGTATGTGTATGTTCAGGTGTATGGCTAGAGTTAATTATGATACTTTAACTAATTTATGCTAACAAACTTCTTTGCATTTTGAGATTGACAGGTATGAAGTTGTGTGGTGTGTGTCTGTGTGTGTGTGTGTGTTGAAGGCTGTGTGTTAGTGTGTGTGTGTGTGTGTGTCTAACTGTGTCTCCCTGTGTGTGTGTCTAACTGTGTCTCCCTGTGTGTGTGTGTGTGTGTGTGTGTGTGTGACACACGTTGTGTGTGTGTGTGTCAGAGCCTGTGTGTGTGTGTGTGTGACACACGTTGTGTGTGTGTGTGTCAGAGCCTGTGTGTGTGTGACACACGTTGTGTGTGTGTGTGTCAGAGCCTGTGTGTGTGTGTGTGTGTGTGTCTAACTGTGTCTCCCTGTGTGTGTGTCTAACTGTGTCTCCCTGTGTGTGTGTGTGTGTGTGTGTGTGACACACGTTGTGTGTGTGTGTGTCAGAGCCTGTGTGTGTGTGTGTGTGTGTGTTGCTGCATGGCCACCATGATGAGCATGCAGCGGTTCTCCTTCATGGCGCCCAGCACGCCCACATAGCACACGCAGCAGGCGATGGTTCCGGTGACGATCAGCGTGTTGGTGGGGTAGATGGGCAGGAAGCCGGGTACCACGGCCCCGAACAGGGAGTTCATCCTCTGGAACTCCCCGAAGCCCACAACGAACACCGCACACACCTGGACACACAACACAGCACAACACAACGCACCTGTTACACCACGAACACTGCGCGCACCTGGACACACAACACAACACACCTGTTACACCACGAACACCTGGACACACAACACAACATACTTTTTACACAACACAGCTGGAGGCAACACAACACAGTGTGTGTGCATTGAGAGGTGACTAGTTCCCAGTGTGTGTGTGTGTGTGTGTGTGTGTGTGTGTGTGTGTGTGTGCTTTGAGAGGTGACTGGTTCTCAGTCTGTGTGCGTTGAGAGGTGACTGGTTCCCGGTGTGTGCGTTGAGAGGAGATTGGTTCCCAGTGTGTGTGTGTGTGTGTGTGTGTGTGTCTGTGTGTGTGTGTGTGTGTGCTTTGAGAGGTGACTGGTTCCCAGTGTTTGTGTGTTGAGAGGAGATTGGTTCCCAGTGTGTGTGTGTGTGTGTGTGGAGAGGTGACTGGTTCCCAGTGTTTGTGTGTTGAGAGGTCACTGGTTCCCAGTCTTGTGTGCATTGAGAGGCGACTGGTTCCCAGTGTGTGCGTTGAGAAGGTGACGTGAAGTGTGAGTATGGACGCACCCAGCAGAGGAAGTTGAGGAGACCAATGAGACTCTTCAGGAAGTCCGCCTGATTGTGATCCATTCTGCCCGCTTCACTCGCCGCCCTCGCTGCCGAACACCTGTAGTGCTGAGGAGCGGAGAGGGTTTACTCACACCGGCCTTTTGGAGTGCTTCTTCTCACCAGTCATTTAGCAGACCCATGGTGAAACGTCCTTCAGAAGATCTAGGAGCTCGGGGGCATCTGGCGCTAGGAAACCAACGGGTAGCCTGCTAACAATGGGGAATCAAACCCTAACCTAACAGTTGTTAGTGTTTGGCACTTGGCTCTATGAGAATCCTTACTGTACCGACAGGGATATATTGTCTCTTTCTTCTGACACATGTACTTATTGTAAGTCCCTTTGGAGAAAAGCGTCTGCTAAACGCCCTAAATGTTAATGTAAACCCATAACCATAACCCATAACCCCCTACCACTAGTCCGACGGCCCCTAGACCAGACGCCCGTCTGCCCCAGGGTGACGCAGCCTGGGGTGAGCAAGACAGCCTAAAGGACATGTGTGTTTGGTGTGACAACACTGAGCCCGATGCCAGTGGCCCAGACAACACTCATCACAAAGTAGCTCTTCTTTAGCTCTCGAACATTAAAGCTCACATTTCTCTCCACGTCAATCAGCTGCTGTAGTTCAGAAATGTCTTATAAACAATTAAGTTTATGATTAAAGTCATCTTATTAAACCACACGCCAAGTCAAGCCAAATCTAGATGTATGGTTTGTCTTAATGTTACCCTAGAAAAAAATCCCACCTCCCTAATGTAATTACATCCCACCATAAAACAACTGGACAGTACTAGAATATCGACACTAACTTACTGACGCAGGGCTCCGGTGGGCGACAAGGGTCCGACAGGCCAGGGGCTGGTGGCTCTGAGGTGGTTCCTGTGCTCAGGTAGACTCACCCGTTTACAGGTAGGGACCCAGCTGTGTACAGATACACCTGCCCCCAGGTACAAGCAGGAGACACAGGGAGCTGTGGGTAGAGGCAGTCTCTGTCTCAAGCTGACCAATAGGGAGATGGGAATTTGAAGTGTTCCTCTGCATGTTGTTCACCAGGTGACCACAACATAACAGGCAAGCAGTCATGTCAACAACAAAAAATTCGTTGCCAGCTATGACTGCTTGCCTGTTATGTTGTTCATTTAACAAATAGAAGACCTTGAACCTAAGGTTGAGGGGCGAGGGGACAGGAGCGAGCTGATACGAGACACTCGGCCACTAAAATACCATCAAGGACTCTATAGAAATATAGCCTGTTGTACCGCACTAGAAGCTGCTGGAATAGGTTGACAGTTTGGTTTCTAGAAGAATAGTACATGGCTCTAGCATATAGTGCTAGTTGAGTGGGAAGCTAACCCATATATCTTTAGCATATTGCGCTAGTTTGCCGTGATTGAGTGAATGAAGGGAGCTGGTTAACACATGAATCTATTGGTTTACAAGGACCCCAGAGAAGAGGTTAATGTTAGGGAACGCAAAGGACATAGGTTCAATCCCTAGAAAACAAACAGCTACACACCACTTCACCCTAGTGACTTTTATTGTAATCCCAGCATGAAAAGTTCTTGTTTTCACTTTGGTTGGCCCAAAGATGATACTAACAGATAAAAAACATGGATCTAAGCAGCATGAACACATTCACTGCCATGACCTTATTACCAGTAATCTGTTGTACAATTACACAACGTGGGTGATGATTCACCGACCGATCTGACTCATAGTAACAAGTCCGGGGAATAAAAGGAGATTGTAGATGGCGATTTGTTAAGTATGTAAACTATTACACTAAACAGGAAATCAACAGGAAATTCCAACAAACAACCAATGAATAAAATGAGTGCTTCTCCAGGCAGACTGCAGCAGGTCCCACTGGAGAACAGCTAGAAAAGTGAACACAAACGTCCCAGATAACGTCATTGCTGACTACAATAAAGGTTTGATTGCAATACATACATTTCCATTTTGTATTTGATCATAAGTGCCGCTGCAAAAACCTTTTTGATTTTTATTTAGTTTTTAGTCATATTCTTTTTTTTTTTTTTTAAATCATATTGTATCTTTCCGTCTCGGAATGGCACAGTTATGGATTGAGTTTCAGACCACCATGACAGAACCATAACCGGAAAGATGTTCCACATAAACATAACCCTTCCCACCTCTAGCGAGATCCAGTTTGACCCTGATGTCTTGAAGCCAACACATGTAGACACAATGCAGACATGTCCACAAACACCAATATTGGACACAGCTAGATGTTAACATCTTTTCATTTCAAAAAAATAATTTTAAGTGAAAATGAAAGTTCGTTAAGACTCCAATCATCTGGATTTGAAATAAAAAATGGAGGGATAAAGAAAAAGCCTTTGCCTTAGAAAAGTTTAAATGGAATATTTAAATATTCCACTCAATGAAGACAGATCTTGATTAAGGCACTGCCCATAAGGGGCATAAAACACATTTTATTCATTTCCACAGGTCAAACTCATCACCACAGCTCCTCACAAGAACAACAATTTCAGAACAGGAACAAGAAAGGTTAGTCTTCAGAGTAAAAGTCTTGTTTGTCCAAAGCTTCCCAAAGACGACTTTAACCTTCCTCCATGTGCCCGATAAACAGCGCAAGGAGCGTGGCAAAACATCCCCATGATCGACTCAACACGACCTGTACAGTAAGACTCGTCAGTAGACCGCTGTAGGCACTAGTGATGGAACTCGCCCGCACCACTCACACTCCCTTGTGGCAGTGGAGAGCTCTGGCTTGTCCCAAACCTCGAGCCTCTCCACTGTTCTCAAGTGCTGGATCATTGTTGTGATATTAGTATTATTTGTGTGTATAGCGTGTGCTATATATCGGGCGGTTCATGGCCTCAGTGCAAATATGGCTACGTCCAATGAGATGCTTACAGGTCAATATTCACAGTAGCTAACAGCATCTCTCTCCCTCCCTCCCATGGAACCTCCTGTTCCCCCCCTCCTCCCCCTCCCCTCCTTCTCCCTTTCCACCTCTCCCCTCCTCCCCCTCACCTCCTTCACTCATCTCTTCCCCCCCCCCCCCCCCCCCCCCCCCCTCGACCGTAGTGGTGTACAGTCAATGTCTGTGTGTGTATGTGTATGCGTATTCGAGTGTGAGTGTGTGTGAGAATGTGTGTGTCTGAGTCTGAAACTGACTGTGTGTGTGTTAATGTGGGAGTGTGAATGGGTGTGTGTGAGTGTGCGTGTTTATGTGTGCGAGTGTGTGTGTGATTATGTGCGAGTGTGTCAGTGTGTTTATGCGTGTGTGTGTGTGATTATATGATTGTGTGTGATTATGTGCGAGTGTGTCAGTGTGTTTATGTGTGTGTGTGTGTGTGTGTGTGACTATACGATTGTGTGTGTGTGATTATGTGCGAGTGTGTCAGTGTGTTTATGCGTGTGTGTGTGTGATTATATGATTGTGTGTGATTATGTGTCAGTGTGTTTATGTGTGTGTGTGTGTGTGTGTGACTATACGATTGTGTGTGTGTGATTATGTGCGAGTGTGTCAGTGTGTTTATGTGTGTGTGTGTGTGTGTGTGTGTGTGTGTGTGTGTGTGTGTGATTATATGATTGTTTGATTATGTGCGAGTGTGTCAGTGTGTTTGTGAGTGTGTGTGATTATATGACTGGTGTGTCTGTTTGTCTGTGATAGCGTGCGAGTGTGTGTGTGTGTGTGTTCAGTAGAATCTCTTGCGGCTCTTCTCCTTCCAGCGTCCGTAGGCCATGAGGCCGATGGCCGCTAGCACCCCCAGGCCCATCAGGGAGAACAACAGCGTCACCGCATACTGCGCCCCGCTCATCCCCTCCTCCGGCTCCACCACTGCAACACGGGAAGCACACAGCATCAGCAGGAGACCACTTCCTGTCCTCGCTTCCACTGCAGGGAACGCATCGGCTAGGAGCGCGTCAGGGGCGCCAGCGAACCTCTCGCTAGTCTCACTCGTTTCACTAGTCTCACTCGTTTAACTAGTCTTACTAGTTTAGCTAGTCTTACTCTTTAACTAGTCTCACTCGTTTCAGTAGTCTTACTTCTTTAACTAGTCTTACTCGTTTAACTAGTCTCACTCGTTTCAGTAGTCTTACTCTTTTAACTAGTCTCACTAGTCTCCAACTGAAACTGGCCTCACATCTGCCGAGGCCTCAAACTGTCACCACCGTCATCATTCTTCATCCAAAAGTATAACAATTCAAGAACAGTTTCAGTCATTTATATGAATCACGGAGCTCAAGGAGTTTAATTTAACTTTTGACGAGTAATTTGCCTAACGTTGAACAGTGGTGTGTGTTTGGTCTCAGGATAGTAGTTCAACGGTCTGCAGAACAACTTGGTGTGGCAGGTCTATCGGCAAATGAGTCGTCACCTATGAACTGATGCATGTTGTCCACTCTGGGGATGGTCACCTCCTCCTCCTCCTCCAGATCCAGCTCCTCCTTCGTCCTGTCCACCGTCAGCTCGTACAGCTTCATGGAGATCAGGTCATGGTTGTCTGCAAGGGCAACCATGAAAAAACATCCAAATTTTATGTCAGGGTTTATGGCAGATGGTTTTAAGACCAACTGTATCTACTGTCTAACCCCTACCTGCTCCTCAACGACCTGGATATGTACCGTCTAACCCCTACCTTGTCCTCAACGACCTGGATATGTACCGTCTAACCCTACCTGGTCCTCAACGACCTGGATATGTACCATCTAACCCCTACCTGGTCCTCAACGACCTGGATATGTACCATCTAACCCCTACCTGGTCCTCAACGACCTGGATATGTACCATCTAACCCCTACCTGGTCCTCAACGACCTGGATATGTACCATCTAACCCCTACCTGGTCCTCAACGACCTGGATGTGTACCGTCTAACCCCTACCTGGTCCTCAACGACCTGGATGTGTACCGTCTAACCCCTACCTGGTCCTCAACGACCTGGATGTGTACCGTCTAACCCCTACCTGGTCCTCAACGACCTGGATGTGTACCGTCTAACCCCTACCTGGTCCTCAACGACCTGGATGTGTACCGTCTAACCCCTACCTGCTCCTCAACGACCTGGATGTGTACCGTCTAACCCCTACCTGGTCCTCAACGACCTGGATGTGTACCGTCTAACCCCTACCTGGTCCTCAACGACCTGGATGTGTACCGTCTAACCCCTACCTGGTCCTCAACGACCTGGATGTGTACCGTCTAACCCCTACCTTGTCCTCAACGACCTGGATGTGTACCGTCTAACCCCTACCTTGTCCTCAACGACCTGGATGTGTACCGTCTAACCCCTACCTGCTCCTCAACGACCTGGATGTGTACCGTCTAACCCCTACCTGGTCCTCAACGACCTGGATGTGTACCGTCTAACCCCTACCTGCTCCTCAACGACCTGGATGTGTACCGTCTAACCCCTACCTGGTCCTCAACGACCTGGATGTGTACCGTCTAACCCCTACCTGGTCCTCAACGACCTGGATGTGTACCGTCTAACCCCTACCTGCTCCTCAACGACCTGGATGTGTACCGTCTAACCCCTACCTGGTCCTGAACGACCTGGATGTGTACCGTCTAACCCCTACCTGGTCCTCAACGACCTGGATGTGTACCGTCTAACCCCTACCTGGTCCTCAACGACCTGGATGTGTACCGTCTAACCCTACCTGGTCCTCAACGACCTGGATGTGTACCGTCTAACCCTACCTGCTCCTCAACGACCTGGATGTGTACCGTCTAACCCTACCTGCTCCTCAACGACCTGGATGTGTACCGTCTAACCCCTACCTGCTCCTCAACGACCTGGATGTGTACCGTCTAACCCCTACCTGGTCCTCAACTACCTGGATGTGTACCGTCTAACCCCTACCTGGTCCTCAACGACCTGGATGTGTACCGTCTAACCCCTACCTGGTCCTCAACGACCTGGATGTGTACCGTCTAACCCCTACCTGGTCCTCAACGACCTGGATGTGTACCGTCTAACCCCTACCTGGTCCTCAACGACCTGGATGTGTACCGTCTAACCCCTACCTGGTCCTCAACGACCTGGATGTGTACCGTCTAACCCCTACCTGGTCCTCAACGACCTGGATGTGTACCGTCTAACCCCTACCTGGTCCTCAACGACCTGGATATGTACCGTCTAACCCCTACCTGGTCCTCAACGACCTGGATGTGTACCGTCTAACCCCTACCTGGTCCTCAACGACCTGGATGTGTACCGTCTAACCCCTACCTGCTCCTCAACGACCTGGATGTGTACCGTCTAACCCCTACCTGGTCCTCAACGACCTGGATGTGTACCGTCTAACCCCTACCTGGTCCTCAACGACCTGGATGTGTACCGTCTAACCCTACCTGCTCCTCAACGACCTGGATGTGTACCGTCTAACCCCTACCTTGTCCTCAACGACCTGGATGTGTACTGTCTAACCCCTACCTGGTCCTCAACGACCTGGATGTGTACCGTCTAACCCCTACCTTGTCCTCAACGACCTGGATGTGTACCGTCTAACCCCTACCTGGTCCTCAACGACCTGGATGTGTACCGTCTAACCCCTACCTGGTCCTCAACGACCTGGATGTGTACCGTCTAACCCCTACCTGGTCCTCAACGACCTGGATGTGTACCGTCTAACCCCTACCTGGTCCTCAACGACCTGGATGTGTACCGTCTAACCCCTACCTGGTCCTCAACGACCTGGATGTGTACCGTCTAACCCCTACCTTCTCACTGACATGGTTTAGAGGGAAGAGGTCTTCATGTACCTGAGAGATCTCCAGTGATGGACGTCGCCCCAAAGTAGTAGCCCAGGGGCAGCCGCACGCCCGAGATGTCCGCACAGTCTCGCCATTCGCGGTGGCCGTCCACGTCCGCCATGATCTAGGGAGCAGGGGAGAGAGGCAGTCACACAGGAGGGGGGGGGGGGGGGGGGGGGGGGGGTGGTGAGTCAGTGGGGGGTGAGTCAGTCTACAAACCTAACAAATGCCATTAGCGCTAGTGTAGCCCCCTAGTGGTAGCACCCTGGCGGTGGCATCCTAGCGGTAGTGCCTAACGGTAGCCCCCTAGCATGTTAGCCCCCTCAGCAGTAGCATCCTAGTGGTAGCTCCCGTGGTAGCGTCCTAGCGGTTGCTCCCGTGGTAGCGTCCTAGCGGTACCCCCCCGTGGTAGCGTCCTAGGGGTAGCTCCCGTGGTAGCGTCCTAGCGGTTGCTCCCGTGGTAGCGTCCTAGCGGTACCCCCCCGTGGTAGCGTCCTAGCGGTAGCGCCCGTGGTAGCGTCCTAGCGGTACCCCCCCGTGGTAGCGTCCTAGCGGTAGCTTCCGTGGTAGCGTCCTAGCGGTACCCCCCCGTGGTAGCGTCCTAGCGGTAGCTCCCGTGGTAGCGTCCTAGTGGTTGCTCCCGTGGTAGCGTCCTAGCGGTACCCCCCCGTGGTAGCGTCCTAGCGGTACCCCCCCGTGGTAGCGTCCTAGCGGTAGCTCCCGTGGTAGCGTCCTAGCAGCGGCGTCCTACCGTGAGCCGGCTCCTGATGTATCTGATGAGCAGGAAGGTGTCGTGGTTCACGTTGCGCACCATGGCCGTGCAGCCGCCGATCTCGGTGGGCCGCCCGTCGCGCTCGTGGTCGTAGCTCAGCGTCCCGTTACCCAGCATGGCCGACACATACGGGTACACGCGCTAGGGGACGGACAGAGAGTACAGAGCGACAGAGCGACAGAGCGACAGACAGACAGACAGACAGACAGACAGACAGACAGACAGACAGAGAAAACCAGATGAGAACCTTGCATGGATCATGGGTACAGTTTGGGTTAGCCCCTAACCCGGGGTTATTCCGTCGTGACAAAGCATTTCTGGTTCCATGACATCCGTAGGCAGGCTTCAATACATACACAGATATGTATGGGATACATTTTCCCGTTCAAAGTATTGACCAGATCATCAGGATGGAAAAACAGTAGGCCCAGAGATGATTTAGTGATGGTAGGGCTAAAGGCTACCTGAGTTCCTGTCTGTCTCTTCTGCATATCCAGGGCAGCAGAGAGAGGGATGACACAGTGAAGACCATAAACAACACTCTGCAGATACGCTCACTCTCCATCATGGTGGAGCTACCTGAAGTGGTGATTATGCACTAGGGAGCATGTATACTCACTATTAACCATGATGGAATTGCCTGGAGTGAGCAGACACTAGTGAACATTTATACCCACTCTCCATACTATAAGGTCGAGTAGTGAGCATACACTAGTGAACGACCGACACAGGTTAAGGGATTAATAATATTGGTATAAAATAGGGAAGAGATTAGATCTGCAGTTCCAATGTATCAAGATACCAACAGCCGTATCAAACGTGAAATACTGAAGAAATCGACTGATTACGTTAGCGACACAAAAGTGTGCGCACGCATGCGTTTTTATTACGAGTGTGTGTAAAGTGCATGTGTACAGTGTGTGTGTGCGTGCGTGCGTGCGTCACCTCGCGGTTCTTGTCCTCGTTGGTGTACGTGTCCACAAAGACCCCCAGTCCGGTGAAATGGTTCATGTTGCCGAACACCGGGCCTGGGGAAAGGTTCAGAACGTTCTAGAAGCCCTCAAGGCGGCTGTGGCTGGCCGCTCGCGCTACCAGCCACACATTTATCTTTACATTTAGGGCATTTAGCAGACGCCTTTATCCAAAGCGACTTACAGTAAGTATTTGTAGGGCTGCTCGATTATGGAAAAAAAAATCATAATCACGATTATTCAAACGATTATTTTTGAGTTTGAAAACATGACGTATTTATTCAGCATGTCTCTCCCTAAAACACTTTGTAACTGAAAACTTTGAAATTTTGCCTTAAAAAAAAATACACTAAATGGTCAAAAAGAAAATGTTCAAATCTAAAATAATGTAAAGATATGTATCCAGCAGATATGTATCCAATAATAAAAAAAATCAAAAAATCAATTATATTAGTTTATTTGTCCGTTTGACGCTAAATTCAAGATCGAAATTCGATTAATCGCCCAGCCCTAAGTATTTGTATATATTATCATCAGTATATTATTATAAAATATAAATATATAAATATTTGTCAGAAGAAAGAGGATCAATATACAATAATATATATCGTCGGTCGGTACATTAACGATGTTCATAGAAACAAGTGCCAAGCACTAACAATCACTAGGTTAACCCATTCCCGTATACAACAAAGATAGCTAGGATAGGAGGCTACACAATGCTTAGTACTATTGTTAAGTGCCAGGACGTACAAACACACAATAAGTGTGTAAGAGGGTTGTGGGGTCAAAAGGTGGAGGGCAGCTATGCAGAGTCTGGGTGAACTCTCTAGGTGAACCGGCACTCACCGTTCTGCATGCGCTCTTTGGTGAGCCAGAAGGCCACACCGTCGCCATGGAAGTTCTTCTTCCCCTCGCCGTGGACCTTGAACTGGACCTGAAGCTCCCAGTCCCTGAGGTAGCAGGGCTGCGAGGCCGAGAGGTCGTGGTTAATGGTAAATGGACTGCATTTATACAGCACTTTTCTAACCAGTGGCCACTCAACGCGCTTTACAATACTGCCCAACATTCACCCATTCATGCACACCTTCACACACCGACGGTGGTGTCAGCCACGCAAGGCGACAGCCGGCTCGTCGGGAGCAGTCAGGGTGAGGTGCCTTGCTCGGGGACACCTTTACACTCAGCTAAGAGGAGCCTGGGATCGAACTAGCAACCTTCCGGTTACCAGCCCAACCCGCTCTACCTCCTGAGCCAGATGCCACCCCATAGGTTAACCGGTTGGTAAGCTTCAGCAGTGTCTGTTGAGCTACGACACGTTCATGTGTGACATGGGTAATTCATTGGCTTTGACACATCGGGGACTTACGATTCGACTCCAAACAGCTCCCTGTCGGCTCTGCAGGTCAGGGGTCAACCTCACGTGGTCTGGGGTCACCATGGCGTTCCCCATCAGGTCCCAGTGAGACGAACTTGAGGAGCCCAGCCCTGCGGACAGCAGAATCCTCACATTGAACATCGACAGACTCCAGAAGTTTCTCTACACAGGCGTCTCTCCCTCTCCCGTCCATTCCATGTCGTGCACGGAATAGTCATTTGATCCCTTTCGATACAAAATGGTTGAAGAATAATGTAATTTATTTATATAACAGTGATCTGGGCGATAGTACCTCAGCCTGCAGTGTGAGAAATGTCTAATTACTATGAAAGACTGTATGGTTCCCTAGTAATAATGTCTAAGTTTTCCTAATCGTTTCCTACGACTTTAGGGTGGTCTGTCTTGCAACTTTAGGGTGGTGTCTTTTGTTATTGGTCTTGTATATTAAGGTACCTTTAAGGTGGTCTGTCTTGTATTATTGGTCTTGTATGTTGTGGTACCTTTTAGGTCTTGTCTTTTCACTTTAAGATGGTGTGTCTTGTATAATGGGTCTTGTCTTGTGTGGTAACTATAAGGTGGTGTGTCTGGTATTATTTGCATTGTCTTGTCATCTCAACGTACACAACAGAAATAGTTGTGAACTGATGGTAAACTGGTCATTATGTCGACATTGAAGCTCTAGTCGCGGAGGAAAACGGGATCAGGGAGGGTGTCACTTGGGGTGTCAGTGAGGGTGTCGGTGATGATCACTACCTTGGTAGGGCTTGGTCAGCGAGTATTCCCGCTTCAGGAACTCCTCCATCTCGTAGACATTGTCGGCGGACGAGGTGCCCAGCAGGACACACAAAACCAGTAACAAACATACCGATTTACTGAGAGTTTTCAGGTAAACCAGTGAATCCGAAGTCAGTGATCGGTAGACTTTGCTCACGGCGGCCGCCATTTTGAAGATAATCTCCGCCCAGATTTACTATTGGATAATCCGCCAAACTCCGCCCACGTTTTCTTATTGGACAGCCTTCTACGCCCAGCCCATGTCTACCATTGGACAGTTTGCTAGGCTCCGCCCACAATTACTATTTCATATTTAGCTCATTCGATTTTGAAAAAGATTAATTGATTGATTCCAGACTCCAGTGTGAATTGGTAATACCCTAAACCGACCCGATTTTTACCAAAGAAGTATTTGTTATTTGTTTCGTTGATGGAATAGCACATTGGACTGATTATATAAGATTAGATGAATAAAATAATAATTATGGTTCTGTTACTCACAACTGTGATGTGTAGTTAAGCAGACTAATTGTGTGGCAATACACTTTATACAAATCAGTAACTGGACATATATTTGATATAATGATCCCTATATCGATATAAAACAAATTGTCAACGACAACTCTACTATGAAACAAACAGAAATAACTTATCCTCATCCACTGATATTGCTATAATCATTCACACAAGCAGATGTTTTATTGTCTGATGGTGATGCATGCTGGACGCATAATACATATGGCCATTGCCTTTTTCTAATCAGCAAAGTAAGCAAAGTAAAGAAATATTCTGCTTAGGTCTATAGAAATAGTGAGATTTGTGGAAGAGGTTCACACATTTTGTGAGATCAGATAGGCCTACATAATGGAAAGCTGGAGGAAGGTCAACTGACTAGGATGATGGGTAAACCGAGCGTTTATTTCATGGCAAATGCTGGATTGGCTCTTTTGTACACATATGTTTCAGTTTTCAAGTTTCACATCATTTCACATATCGTCTGAACCATCATATCCACAGTGTGTCTCGTGGAGGTTCCTCATCGTGGAACCCATGATCCGTGCACTCAAGAGGCTGCAGAGATCGAACCCCAACACTCCCTCCATCAATCCCCTGCCATTACGGCGGCCTGTACGTGTCACCCTTATCTCCGGCGGGACGGCGGGCGTCAGGCACAGACAAACACCTCCGAACATAAATACTCACGCCGCAGCGGGGGGCATGGCCGGTCGATCTGTGGGTGAGATATGACGCCTGGCCGTGTCAGACGGTCTTTAATGGGTCAGTCTCCCCCAATAACCACCCACCCACCCACCCACCCACTTGCATTGCTGACCTGCGGAAAGACGCGACTAATTGAAGAGCTCATTACCGAGAGCCATTAGTGCTGGGTCCTCAGGCCACTTCCTCCATCAACGTCTCAATCACCAACGTAGCTGATCAACGACTCTTTGTTCACAAAACAGTTTCATAACATCATGCCAAAAATTCATAAAATTATTGATTCATTCATTTATATTTGCACGTTTATACATATTTGTTTATAACTCTATACTATTATGCAAAGTTGAATAAGATCCCAGATGGAAAATCCTGTCGAATGCGTCTTACAGTATTCGAAGAAAAGAGATAACTGCAAATAATATCCAGCAAAGAGGAATGTTCATCTTTGCTGAATGGTGGTTTCCCTCTTGTTGATGCACACCATTGAGCCAGGTTATAACAACGTGTACATAAACATTACATAAGAACTAAAATGGCTGACGACTGTAGCAGACAATGCAAGCTGTTGTCTGGGCCTTCAACACATTCCTCCTATAAACTTTGCCTGAATCAACGATTGACGTGTCAGGCAGTGAAAAGCTACTTCACAAAATTAGCGTGTGTCTGCCAGCCTGTACATTAAACAAAATAGTGCTGCAACTTGTAGTGGAAAGTGTCTAAATCAGCTCAGCTGGAAGTGAGAAGAGATGGATTAATAGCCTGCTATAATCTGTCCACAGGGACTTTTAGTGTGATGGCGTGGTGCTGTAACGCAGCACTTTGCACTCCTCTCTCTAACACATTCACTTAATGATTCAACGTTTGTTTGAGTCAGATAACCGTTATTTCCTCAATACCAGCAATCAAATTAAAATTGAAAGGTAAACACATTTGAGATTGTAACTAACTGTATATAACGTGTTTCGATTAAAGTGATTCAGAAAAGTATATTTGTCAAGTAGTTATCATTAATATGTTAAAATAATCACATAAGTTAATAATTAGTATTCAAAATGTCATGGTGCTATTTGTATTCTTAATATTGCAGTTAGTAACAATATTAAGTAATATTGTAGCTATTGAAACAACCAAAGCTATGTTCAATAACAAACTGTATCGTATATATAAATACTCTGTTGAATATTCATGACTTGTTGTAACACCATGCTTATGATGTGTAAAACAGATCTACATCCCAAAACATATAAATATGTAAAGAAAAATCAGGTTAGTTATTTAGAAACACAATTTATTAAAAAATAATACTTAAATTTTAATTTCCTGTTTGTGTATTTACAAACTAAACACCCACATCCTTTTCGTCCTCATATGAAACCTCCTTACTCTGTCCTGGGGTAATTGATTGTTCTCTCGACGGTGCTTTGCTTACGTTCTAAAAGGTTGTTTAAGATACACCCGTGGAAACACACCAGAAGTCATCAAGTCATCACTCGACACACTGCAGTCAGAAGGCTTTTTACAGCGCGTCCCTCTTCGATCCACTCATCTCTCAATAAGCTCATTGTTCTAATGTGTGATCATTGATTTCTGGAGTCTTCTACTCCTTAGCTCAAACGGCTTCCTCGTTCCCGACCCGCTCACAAATAAGATTCACGGCCTCTGTTTCCGTTTAGACAGTTGTTGTTTCAGTTGCTGTTTTTCTCCGCATAAACCAATCTCTCGATTCAAGTTTTTCTGTAGAAGTAACAGTAAACAACTTTGATGTATTCCCTTTCTTCATTCATTCATTCATTCATTCATTGTTGTGTGCAATGAAATACTGATGGAACTTTCTTGCGTTTCAAGTTTTTATGGACTATAATAACGTTAACTATGTAGTTCGGGTCAGATCACAGTCACTTGTTTATTCACTCCATCGATGTGTGTGTGTCTGCACAGGCATTTATGTGAGGGAGAATTCACTCATTCAGTCATAAAATAGAAAACAGGGTGTCACGCTTTATTCCCACTGCAGTACAATACAGCAGTCATAGAGGCTTGGTCCAAACTAGATATCAGCTGATAACTTTATGATCTTACTAAAAATAATATCAGGACTACAGTATGAAGCCTACTCATATTTACAATTCATGACTATTCATGAATTCTACTGAGCAGGCTGTACGGTCTCCCTATGGTTTCCCTCCTCGCTGCCTTAGTACAGGAGTTATTGTCTCATTGCCTGTCTGTTCTCTTACCTGACCCGGTCAAACGTGACCTCTTCTGAAGTTACAGCTCTGCTCTC
The DNA here is from genome assembly GCF_949987615.1 of Pollachius pollachius. Taxonomy (NCBI): domain Eukaryota; kingdom Metazoa; phylum Chordata; class Actinopteri; order Gadiformes; family Gadidae; genus Pollachius; species Pollachius pollachius. The sequence goes on along the minus strand of NC_136934.1, from coordinate 2,698,562 downwards.
CAACAGATATCCAACACGTGTACGTTTATTCGACATTCAAATCTGGCATGGTGTGTGGAGTAACATGATGTCTAGGAACTGTACATAATATTATGGTAACATTTTCAATATTCAACAAGAAAACTGCAGCAACAGTGGCTCGGTCAACATGTAATACGTCTTCATAACCACCTCTCAAAACGATGGTTTGAAAGACAAATTAAGGGGTTCCCTGATTCTTCAAACGTGTTTCTGAAGTGTTTTCCGAGATTCCCAAACATGGAGCGTTGTGTAGTGTTCTCACCCCTCCTCAAGGTCCTCGTCCACTCAGACTCACACCTTCTAGAAGGATCTGAGGGCTGGAAAATGTGAGGAATACTTTGCATCACCCTGTGAATCACACACATACACACACAGACATACACACACACACACACACACACACACACACACACGCACACACACACACACACACGCGCACACACACACACACACACACACACACAGACACACACACACACCTACAAACGAGGACACATACACACAGACACACACACACACACATACAAACACAGACACATCCACACAAACACTCACATACTTACACATACACACACTTTTACAGGTTGATTGTGGACATTGGGGATTGAAACGAGCACCGCCCCTCCTCTCCTTTAGCCCCGCCCCCTCCTCCCCTGTGTGCCCGCCCCTCCTCTCCTTTAGCCCCGCCCCCTCCTCTCCTGTGGGCCCACCTCTCCTCTCCTTTAACACCTCCACTCCACCACTAAACGACATTCCTCCCACCTCCAGAGGCCTGAGATCTCTCTCTCACCTACCCACTACCTGTCCTGTCCAAATAGCCCAGGTGTGAGGGACAGTCCGTACGCACACACACACGCACAGACACACACGCACAGACACACACATACACGCACGCACGGACACAACCACGCACACAAACACACACGTACACACACACACACACACACGCACACACACAAACACACGCGCACACAAACAAAAATGCACACACAAGGAAATGCAATCACACACACACACACACAAAAACACACACACACTCACACACACACACACACACATGCACACACGCGCACACATGCGCACACAAGCACACACACGCACACACACACACACACACACACACACACACACACACACACGATGAATTTGAGGATGAATTCCCACAAAGAGTTTCCACAAAGAGTAGATTTATTTTCTAAGAAATATGAATTTTTCTGAATAGAAGTTACCAGAAAGACGGACAGAAAGAATGAAAAACCACGTACAAACAATCTATCTTAAAATACTAGTAGCTGTTCATGATATTATAATCCTCTGTTATTTGGTGAATACTTCCCCTCTCCAATGTCTTATAAAATGTCTTCTTGTACCTGGTTCGATGTTAAAGGTTAATCGTTTGTAATGTGATACCTGCAGCTGATGTTAGGACCCTACCAGTATACCCTCCTCCATACCCCCCATGGGGCATGGGGGGTATGGAGGTGGCCTCAGTGAACTCATATGCACACACATTACATTTGGTTTGAGAGGTTTGAGATAAAGAAGGATTGCAGTTTAACGTACTGTGACAAATAGATGTCACAGTACATTGAAATGCTGTACACTGTATCAAGATACTTTGTACTTTTCTCTTGTTGCTGATGGGCATAAACTTGCACACCCACAACACAAACAACACTACACTTCTTTCTTCAGTTGTATATGTGTGTCGTCTTGTGCGACTGTATTGTGTAAATTATTTTAATTTGAACGACAATTAAACAAACTCAAACCCAACTACTTTAAAACACATTTACAAACCTGAGCAATGCGTTGCTGGTGATGAACATTATTGTGCATTATTACACGTCCTGTCCTCTTAATAGATGTTGTGTGTCTGCCCCTCCCACTGCTGAGTGTAAAACTCTGAGTCCGAGCAGACCAGAGCCAGCCCCCCCCGGGCGCCAGCGGAGACCAAACACCAGCGGTGCATCAGAGGCGCGCAGGTTCACGGACGGGACGCACTACGGCAACACTTCTGCCCTCGTGGAGAACTACAATCGGTAGCCTCGTGTAGTGCTTGCTGATGAGCTGAAAGATGCAGTGGAACCTTTTAATTCGAGTTAAATTAATTTGCACCATTATGACTTCACTCCAATTAAAGCCATAGCGACGCGCAAAGTCATGCACAACCTCTTGGATCAGTGCGTCTCTGGCGACTTTACGCATGGCTTTTCTACGAATGGGGTGGCGGACGTGTCCCTCGGGTCGGTGCTGGGGGGGTACCCTCTCTTCCCGCCCACCACGCTAACGTCACGTGGGTCCATCGGATCGCCTGTCACGCGCCATCGGCCCAGAATGGAACACTTTCTTTGCCAAACGACGCTGAAGCCACAGCCGTCCGTTTTGGCCACGACCCCCAGGCCGCGCGACGTGTTGGAGACAGAGGGGGTGGAGGACGAGGAACCCAAAGTTCACTTGGAAGCGAAGGAGCTCTGGAGACAATTCCACACACACGGCACTGAGATGGTCATCACTAAATCTGGGAGGTAAATATGCGAAGACGCTCAACTCGAACCGTCACCGTTCAGACCTTTACGCGTTCATTTCATTGATGTTACGTTTGTATGCCTTCCAGGCGCATGTTCCCGCCGTTTAAAGTCAAGTGTTCTGGTCTCAACAAGCAAGCTCAGTACATCCTGCTGATGGATATCGTAGCGACAGATGACTTCAGGTACAAGTTCCATAACGGCCACTGGATGGTCGCGGGAAAGGCCGACCCCGAGATGCCCAGACGCATGTACCTCCACCCGGACAGTCCTGCCTCGGGGGACCACTGGATGGCCAAGACGGTCAACTTCAACAAACTCAAACTAACCAACAACATCTCTGACAAGCACGGCTTTGTATGTCAGGCTGTTAAAACATTACATAACATTACGTTGAGTCCAGGAATGGGTTGTTAAGTGTTTTTCCCTTTATGTCAGAGCTCTCACCCTGATGTAATTAGATGAGCTTTTATACATTTGCATAGCAGCTCTAAAAGGACACAATTGAATGACATAAGATTAGAAAATATTAGAAATAGATTTGTTTGTTAAACTCGGGTTTTCTTTTTTCTTTTTCAGACCATTCTCAATTCGATGCACAAATATCAACCAAGGTTTCACGTGGTGAAGGCGAATGACATCCAGAAGCTTCCCTACAGCACCTTTAAAACCTGCCTCTTCTCTGAGACTGAGTTCATCGCGGTGACAGCCTACCAGAATGACAAGGTAACAAGCAGGCTTATGACCTTAGGGTCATACTCCTATGTAATGGGAAACAGTAAACCAAATGTTATCGGGTAGAAGACTATCTCACCAACTTGAATGTAGACCACTTCATTTATATCATATGTTATAATTATAACAACAAAGATATACTCTGATCAGGGTTTGATAAACAAAGACTGAAATCATATGAAATTGTTTTCTTCTTCAGGTGACTCAGCTAAAGATAGACAACAACCCCTTTGCCAAAGGGTTCCGGGAAACTGGGAACGGTCGCAGAGAGAAGAGGCAGGGTTCTGTTTTACTACCTTCTCTTTAAAACTATTTGAATTGATTTTCATATGTATGCCATTGCCCACCCAATACGATTAAACACGAGAAAACAAAAACATTTCTAAATTTGTCAAATATATGATGCTTAAAATGTGGTTACAGAGCCGTTTGTTATTGATGCATTACAGCAAGATTGTGGACAACTAAATTAAGTATTTTATGCTGATTTATATTTTAACTCACCCAGTCATGATGAGTGAATCTTGTCAAACAGTAGAGCCATATTTACATTTCTGAAAACGTTTCAGAACTTTCCCGTTTTCTTCCACCTAAGGAAACTTCAGCCTCCCTCCCAGAGGACCTCAGAGACGAGGAGGAACAGAAACAAGGGGAAACGGGTCAAGGATTCACCACGGGGATGCTCCCGTTTCTCCACATCCCCGGGTACGACCTGCTGTCGCCCCCTCTCTCCTCTCTCTGCTGTGAACAGACCGGGATGTGTTCAGATATGAACCCCTTGTCTCATGAACTCATGTCCTGCACTTCCAGCGCAGCGGGACAGCGACAGCGACCCCGGAGCCGGCTCTGAGGACCACGGAGAGGGCGCGGCGCGTAGTCCCCTGGAACGGCCCCGTGTTCCGAGAGACCGGCCCTCCGACACCCCGACCCCGGTGCCCCCTTCCAGCGCAGGGACGGAGGAGGAAGGCCACGGCGAGCCAGGGCCCGGGGTCGACATGACCGCTGAAGGAAGTGTGCGGACGCCGGGAGACCCCCACAGGTGCTTTGTGACCGGGAGAGAAATCAAAGCAGGGCGCGACTGCTTCTCCGGGGGGTCCGGGTGTCCCCCAGACAGAACGAGACCCCCCAGTGGCAGAGACGGGGGCGGGGAGATGGGCTCCCCTGGCCAGGTGAGCGGGCACCGGGCCTCGCTGAAGGGCCTCCTCACGGCCCCCCGCAGTGTGACGTCCTACGGAGGGACCGCCCTCGACCCCGGCCCCCCGTCTCACCACGTCAGGACCGCCGCCAGAGCTGGGCTCCCTCTTCCCTTCCAGCACCAGGCGCTGGTACAGTATTGACAATAAAAACATAAGTCTATAAAGGTTACATTGATAGCGATTTAGGTATGGCAATACTGATGATTATGGAAATATAATGGTTATATTATTGTATTATTAATATGAATATTAATATCAATATCAAAAATAAAAATAGCAATCAGTAAAAATAACATTGGTGGTGATATAGGTATGACAATAATGACGATTACAGAAATATAACGGTAATATTATTATAATAATAATTAATAATATTCATATTATGATCAGGCTGTTGTTATGGTCGTCTGTGCGTTTTTGTCCGCAGGGTCTGGTGGGCGTGTCTCCGTTCGGGGGGTACGTCCTTTATCCGTACCCAAGCTTCCACGCCCCCCCGTTCCTCCCCCACTACCTCCCAGGGAAACCGTGCGTGGACTTCCACCCCTGCCGCCCCCCCTCGACGCCCCAGAAGCTGTCTTTCCCCTGTACATACCCAGAGTTCACGGCGTGCCTGCGGCCCTGCTGTCAGGGAGACGTCCTCCCCCACGGCCCCGGGGTGGGGGTCACTAAAACAGACTACAGGGGTCCTTGATGACAAGCTGACGTCTACACTGGCCACAGAGTGGTCTGTCCCGTCCTAGGTCTATCTCTATGGGCCTGTCTGTCTCTCTATGCTTAAATTTGAGCATTTAACTATTAGTCACAATCAACAGTGTTGACTGTGATTCATAATTATAATAATCAATGGTATTATTATCTAATAATAATAATACATCTGCTTTGCGCTTTTCAGCCAGACGCTCAAAGTGCTTTGCATATCAATTAAAATACATTGAAGTACATTTAAATACACAGAATATGTATTCTATTCTAAATACATAGAAAACAACAGAGTCGACCGCAAGTAATCAGAGGCAGAAGGACCCTCCTAAGAGACAGACCTGGACCACGTGAAGACCGCTCATGGATAAAGGCTGAAGCCAGCCACACACGCATTTCACACACGTCAAAAGCCGCCCCTTGAACCAATAGGAAGCGGCGCGCTGCAGCACTGTTGTGATATGTTTTGAAAGAAGCAGATCAACAAGCAAAGTCGGTATAGGCTGCCATAACATCATACCAGTTGTTTTATGACTACATATATGGCCCTGATGCCCATGATCCTCTGTTAGTAATTACAATGATAGTCACATTAATTCATAGTGACTTTATGTACAGTCCGGCACTTTGTTTACGGTCACTTTACACACTTTATTGCATTGCATTGTGGTATTATTCATCTAGTGCATCAACTATCTCCATATGTACAGGACCTTATATCAAGCCGGGATGTACCAAACAGCTGTTGTGTTAAAAACAGCGGGATGTTAAAAAAGCGTTTTTTCAGGCGCGGCGACGCTAGGGAATAGAACAGTGGCGTGAAGCCTATATGGGCGGCGCGGCGCGCTGGCGTGCGTCTAGCCGGTGCGGGCTAGTACGCCCAAAATAATGGGGGCGTTCTTTTTGACGCGCCGCTTCGGTGCCGGTGTGTTTTGTGCTTAAGATGTGAGGATATGCTAGTACAATAGAAGGCCTACTCTATATATGTTGATACTGTATCGGTTCTATTGTGTTGGTACAAGAGACAGTAGATGAGACATTATACTATCTATTGTGGTGTAAATAAATGATCAAAATGATATCTCAACACTTATTATCACAACACTGTTTGTGTGTGGGGCTCAAAGGTAAGGTCGTTTTTTCTTTGTTATGCCCACAAGAGAAACCGACTGCTGTTTATTCCATCGTGGTCTCCAGTCGGCCCTTGATTTTAGGGCCATTTATCCTCTATCAGTCGAACCTCTGGATCCGAGATTATATTGGGGTTTGGCGTAGTGCCCCTAAAGTCCTGTGGGGGACCACCCCAGAGCTATTGAGGGACCCCACTAGATAAGAAAGAGTCAAGTAGAACACAAGTTCAATTCAATTAAAAAAAGCTTGATTGGCATGAGATGCAAACATTTACATTGCCAAAGCAGGTAATCAATTAAGAGGTCAAAGTATACAACGGTCAAAATATATAAACATATCACATATTAGAATATTAAATACTCAATATGTAAAAAGTATAATGTGGGATATTATAAAGATTCCAGTATCTCCTATAAACGATAAAGATAAATGAAAGATACACTATACATACACAGGATTTGCAATGTGGAGGACGTGTACAATCATTGTGAAAAGACAGAAAAAGTGATGTTTCATATCTACAAGGGTGTGCTAGTGGTTATAGTCCAGTGGAACACAATCTACTTCATCAATCGCAGGATTTTTTTTTTAAGTGGGCGGGGATTCAGGCACCGCGTCATCCACATGAGCCGACACGGAACTAGCAGAGAGAGCTGCCCGTTAGTGATGGTGGTGAAGACATCTCCATAAATGCCCCTTTAACCACACCTCCGCAGGGGGATTATAGCACCACAGCATGGCGAGGATTTCGGTGAACTACATCCTACTGTGCGGACAGTTCCTGCTGCTGCTGACGGTGTTATTTCTACAATGTCTGGAGGGGATTCACTCCCACAACTCGACCACCGCTGCAGCGGTAGACGCAGCAAACACGACGCCCGGAGCGACCGCATCCGCCGCCGCCGCCTCTGCCGCTCCCTCCAGCGCACTGCCGCCCGACAATACGACGACCCCCGTCCTAGCAACGGACCGGGGCATCAACAACACGGAGTATGAGTACCGTCCCCCGTCCCCGGTGGTCCTCTGCAGCTTTCTGTGAGTCTAGAAAGATCTACGGTACACAGAATCGAGGGGTTGTTGTTTATATGTGTGTCAGCCCTGCGTCCTAACGTTCACATGTGCCGAATATGAATCTGAAGGCTGCCTGTCACTCCTTGAACGGTCGTCTATCCAGCTGTGATACGATGTCGGTCCGTTGCCGTTTATAAAGTGTGTATTTTAAGGTTTCCTTAAGGCAGGGATTGGCGGGTATTGTGAGGGTAGCTCATGGTATTTTGTCTCAACAGCGCCCCTTCAGGCGGAAGAAGACATGCACGTTCAGTTTGGGTCAGAGCTCGTTTGACTTCCTGTGGCGTCTGAGGAAGTGAAGTTTTGAAGCATAAACGGATAAATAAATTGCTCTAATTGAAACTCATTGCACTTATTTTTCTCAACTGATGGATTATAGTCAAATAAGACTAATATCTAATAGCTGTCACTATACCCGCACAATTTAATGGAAAATTATTAGTTTTTACCTCTTCTTTTTTCACATCTTTAGGCATTCATCTGTTCTATAGCTAGAGAAGATCAATTGTAATTGAAACGTTTCCCTGGAGGTAGGAACAGTAGTGTGTAATGTTGCTCTCATGTGACCCTCTGTGGGCTGCAGGCCGGATGAGTTCGTCCACTGCCAGGAGCCTGTGGACCACGGCCTGAACGCCAGCGCCTTCCAGGAACTGGGGCACGGCTGCCTAGGGGTGGGTCTCTCTCTGTCTCTGTCTGTCTGTCTGTCTGTCTGTCCCTCTCTCTCTGTCTCTCTGTGTGTCTCTCTCTCTCTCTCTCTCTCTCTCTCTCTCTGTCTCTCTCTCTCTGTCTCTCTGTTTCTGGCTCTCTCTGTCCCTCTATCTCTCTCTGTGTCTCTGTCTCTCCCTCTGTCCCTCTCTCTCTGTCTCTGTCTCTCTCTCTCTCTCTCTCTCTCTCTCTCTCTCTCTCTCTCTCTCTCTCTCTCTCTCTCTCTCTCTCTGTCTCTCTGTTTCTGGCTCTCTCTGTTCCTCTATCTCTCTCTGTGTCTCTGTCTCTGTCCCTCTCTGTGTCCCTCTCTCTCTCTGTCTCTCCCTCTCTCTGTTTCTGGCTCTCTCTGTCCCTCTCGCTGTCTCTCTCTCTCTCTCTCTCTCTCTCTCTCTCTCTCTCTCTCTCTCTCCCCCCACCATCATCACTACTGTGTTCACTAGGGTTGCAACTTCGTGTAAGCTAGTACCGATCCAATATTCCATATCTAATATATATATATATAAAATGAGATTATAAGCCCATTTCCTAATTTTGTTAAATTTGAGCAATTAGATACATACATTTAGTATATGCTACACGCGAACCTCCTAAAATGGTGCAATTTGATTTGTTCGCTATCTCAGGATATTGTGCAATTTCCCATGATTGAGATCTCAAACTCGGGACATTGCGTGACGATAGTTGTCATGCTAATAAAAACAAATAAATTCTGGCAAAAAAGTGTTATCTTGTTTATTTTTGGAGTGTTCACGTGTAGTGTATATACTAAAACAATTAATCATGCCATGTTAAGTATGCCACAATAATTGTGTTATATCATGAGTCAGTTTTGAATTTGAAACAACTTGACACCAAACACAAACACCACTGCGTTACCTCCATCTGCTGACGTTAGCCCAGCCTGTGAACAGTGATGCTAACAGGGAGGCTAACGGGGTGTTTGTGTCGACAGTGGGGGGGCCAGACCCAGAAGGAGGTGAACCACACGGAGGTGATCTGCATGGCGCTGGAAAACATCGAGTGCGCCGGGCCCCGGGAGTTCCGGAGGGGCAATGTGCCCTGCATCAAGTAAGCAGCGCCGCGCAGACCGAGCTAGCCATGCTCAACAACGAGCTACCCGTTGTTAGCGTCTATGAGGTCAAAGGTACCGATCTTACCAGGGCTGGACCGGGTGTCGGGAAGACCAGGGCCCGGTTTCCTGAAACATTCTTAAAGCCTTCTTAACGCTACGTCATTCGTAACCTCTACTTTAAGTTCTACCTTAACATTTTGTGTGTTTCCCGAAATGTCCTTTGCTACGAATCTCTTTTGTGCGTTGTTCGTTGGTAAGGTTGGTCTGAAGCGCTCGTAGAACCTTCTTAGCTCTACCGTAGTGATGGTTCAGCTCCTGACGCTAGGCGCCGCCACTGTAACCTTTAAAAGCCCGCACACAGACCCCTACAGCTAGCCAAGTCAGACAACTTTGCAAACAGAAAATCAATAGCCTCATTTGAACGTCTGCAACAGATGTAATTAAGAATGTAATTGCCTCAATCTGTTCCGCTGTTTCTATATTTTCGATATATTTTTTAAATCAATGTAGGCTATGTTATGTTCGCCCATGGTTAAATAAATGTTGAGGCCTACTAGAAGGATTTCGAACAATGTTTTATCCGCAAAGACTGCAATATTTTTTAGAACGCTGTCATGCACCTGCGCATGAAATGGAAAATCGAACTCTGAGCAATCGATTTCAGCACTTTCTTTCTGGACAGCACCATGTACGAACGACGTAAGGGGTGTTGCCTTAGAAGACTCCTAAGAGACCGTTCGGGAACCACGCCTATAGAGGTAAACAACTTTGATCTAAAGTCTAAACGTAGGCGTCTTCGTAGCGCTAAGATTGGGCGTTATCGGGAAACCAGGTCCTGGTTGTTGTCTGGTGGCCCAGCAACAACTGTTTTTTGTTTTTATATTTATTATTATTTTTTAGTCTGACCGGCCCTTGAAGCAGGCAGATTTGCCCTTTTGTTTTTTTCTGAACTAACTCTAGGCTCTTCCAATCACATCTTGTATCCTCTGCTGGCCAGGCACTGGGGCCTCCAGGCACATCGAGTTCTCCCATCAGGGGGGTTCTTTGTGAGCCCACATATCTTTGGATTGTGGTGGGCTGGGTCTGGGCCAAAATGCTTAAAGGTTCTTTAGTTTTTGATTGGTCCAGCACTGGGGCCTGCATCTGTTTTGGGACTCCTTCTACCTGCCTCTTTAATGTCTCATTTTTCCTTCCTTCCTTTTTTTATTGTCTTTGTGGGGCTGGTTCCACACATGGAAGAGCTTAACCCATCTGGTTCAGAACGGCATTGTAGTACCACAAATTACATTCATTTAGCGTTGGTAAATCTGTGCTAAAACGCAACAGCCATAACTCTCCACTAGGGGGCAGTGTTAACTAATCTCGAAAGCATGTTCGGCAGAGCGTGTTCATCACCCACACAAACATTTAGTCCAGTTGGTCACTGGACTTGCTGTAGCAGAGTCTCATTTTTTACAGTCCAAGCGTCCCTTTTCAAGCCACTAACCAGCGACGCGCTGATAAAGCAAAATGATATGCTATCTGCACTATCAGGATTGGAAAATGTGTATTGAAACGGCTTAACTCATCTCTATTTCGTGCTTGAGCGACTACGTTTGGTGCACTCTTGCCCTCTTCCTGTCTGCTGTACGGCACAGCGCCTTTAATGTGTGCATAAGGGAAGCCTTAACCTCGCCTTCAGCACCACGTGAAACGAACACACCACTGTTGGACAATAGTGATTTATGAGGATCATGAAAAATGTGCCCGACTCGTCGCTTTTTCTCCTCCTAATCGCCAAACTTTCCCAGTTTACTGCCCAGCAATTTATTTCTTCCAGTCCTGTTGGATATCTCTAGTTCTGCTTTTACAGCCCCCCCCCAGAATGGGTTCCAAAGCTGATTCAGACGCTGAGCAGGTTGGGGTGAGGGGGATCTTGCTGAAGGATGCCTCCTATTAGACTGGGGACTAAACACATGCACAAAAAAAATAAAACCTACCCTGTTGACCTCTCAACCCCCTGCTGAGTGGACCTCCGCCCCCCTCCTCTCACCCTCTAACCCTTTTTCGCCCTGGGTTACAGGTACACAGGCCACTACTTCATCACAACCCTTCTGTACTCCTTCTTTTTGGGCTGCTTCGGCGTGGACCGCTTCTGCCTGGGCCATACGGGCACGGCGGTGGGCAAGCTGCTCACCTTGGGAGGGCTGGGCATCTGGTGGTTCGTCGACCTCATCCTGTTGATCACCGGCGGCCTCATGCCAAGCGACTACAGCAACTGGTGTACCTACTACTGAGGGCCCGTCGCCGACGTCTCAAGCACCACTGACACGTCCCCGTAAAACAGCCCCAACTGTCCCCATAAACCAACTCCCAGCAGTCCCTGTTAACAACCCACCCCCTCCATAAACCATCTCTCAACTGTCGTGGTAAACCAGCCCCATTGGTCCCTATAAACCAGCCCCATTGGTCCCTATAAACCAGCCCCAACTGTCCCTATAACCCAACCCTAACTGTCCCTCTAATCCAGCACCAGGTCCTGTTTACCAATCCTAAATGTACTTTTAAAACAACCCTAGCTCCCTGTAAAATAACTCCAACAGACCCTGTTAACCAACCCTATCTGTCCCTGTTAACCACCCAGAACCGTCCCTGTTAACCAACCCTAACCATCCCTGTTAACCACCCAGAACTGTCTCCATGAACCATGAAACCAGGGTAGTGTGGGGAGGAAGCTGTTTCTTAACACTCCAGCACTTTCAGCTTTTCTATTAATTGTGTTCCTCCGCTGCACCCCAGCAGACTGTATCTGAGCTGCCACAGATGTCTGGAGGTGTTGGGAGGGCTCTGACTCTCTTCTTGTTTGGTTTCAGTCCAAGCCAAGCCTCCCTGCTCCGCTGGTTGTGTTCTATGTATATATTGTCACTGGCAGTGAGTGATTCACCCAAAGACATCACACACAGACCCACGCTTTAGTGTGTGTGTGTGTGTGTGTTATTGTGTGTGTGCGTGCCTGCCTGTCACTGGAGGCCAGAAGGTGTTGCTTCCAGTAGTGGAATGATATCAAACCCTGATGGGAGCCAAGCCCGTGAACATGTCTGAACTCGCGACCACGTAACGGCCCCCCAGGGCTTCTGAGAGCAGCCGAGTTGTAAATGCTTTGCTCCTAACTGTACTCTCCTTTTACATGACCCCTTTCTGCCAAGACGAATCCATCAGTACCGTTATAGATAAGCCGATAAGGATGAAAGCCAAGTTGGGCTTTATGTGTTTTTCTGCGTATCCAGAGTTGGGTGAACCCATGCTAACTCACGGTAGCTCACTGTGTAACAGTTAGCCTTATTTCCCTCAGTAGGCCGTAGGTCCCATCAACAAGAGAGGTGTCAAGAAACACCTTGAATGTTACCACACTCTGTACACAATGTATATCCAAAATGATTGGATTGAAATGATTTTTCATCTTTAGGATCAGCCTCCTCTCTCCTGCAGGAGGTTAGGTGATGGGCTGACATTTCCCCTACAGACTCAACTCTTACCATGGCGTGCTTGTTTGGGTGACACGTTATCGAGTTTCCAGGTGGACCACTTGATGTCCATTTCCTCCACTTCATGGGACGAAATGAGTCCATGAGCCGCCTCAAACCGGATGGAACCACCCTTAACGGCACCCATGAGACTAACCCTTCAGAAGCACCCATTTAAAGACTTTCAGGTGGTCCAAGAAAGCCATGTAAAAAAAGTAACGCTGTATATAATGTTCCTCGCCATTCGTTTGGATTCGTTATTGCCATGTTTCAGGTTGTTTGATTCGGCTGGTTATTGTGTGTGAAATAGGAGACACCATTAAACATTCATGTCCTGAAACTTGTGTTCCGCGTGATTCGTTTGAATTCCGAAACGACGGGTTTAACCGAGCTCTGTTCCGTCAAACCTTGAGCCCTCGCCTCTTGAAAACATTAGTACGCTGAGAAGGCTAAAGATCTAAAGTTACAAGTGCGGTTTTTCGTAAAAGCCTGCCCTTGGATCTTCTTTTAAAATGAGTAATTACTCCTCAACTTTATTAATTAGGCGGTGTGTAATGGTCCGGAGGAGACACTGTTGGCCCGTTGCCCGGGGAAACTGCTTCATGACCTCCTCCTACAGCGATGGGAGGGCTGTTCGCACATAGGCACGCTAAACCAGCACATTATTGTTCAATAACAGCGTCTCGTTGGTGAATGTGCAGATGAGTCTGGGGAAGATGTGGGCAGTTGGCTGAGGGCTTTCTCCAACTGGTTTTGACAGGGGCGGCATGTGACTCAGGAGGTAGAGTGGGCTGACTGGTTGCTTGTTCAGACCCCCTTGTGTGTCGAGGTGTACCTGAGAATGACACCTCACCCTGACTCCCAACAAGCTGACTGTCGCCTTGCGTGGTTGACACCGCTGTCGGTGTCTGAATGTATGTATGAATTGGTGACAGGCAATATTGTAAAGCACTTTGAGGGGCCACTGGTTAGAAAAACCCTGTATAAATGCAGTCCATTCGATTAAGACCTTTTGAGAACACAGCTGTGATACCTTTAAGTTTGACCATTGACAAAGTTTTTCTAATCCAGTTATACAATTTATTGCCTTTCTGTACATATAAAATGGTCTAAACAGATACAAGCATGGTAGTGTTGTCTCAAAGTATGCATGTTCAGTCCTTTACACTTTACAGGTGGGCATGGATCAAGAGATTCTGTCAATGCAAAGATGAGCCCCAACCAAAATAACCTTCATTTTCTACTTCTTTAGGGCATTCGAAGAAGCAATGTAATATATCCAACGTCATTGTATCGTACTAATCCTGAACTCAGAAGAAGTCGGGACTGGTCCGTAAAACACCTCTATAATCACCTAGTATTATACAGTATATTCAAGAGAATCAATCCAACATTTATTACAGGCAACATTCATAGAGGAGAGATCAACTAGTCTCTCATTCTACCCGTCTGTCTCTTGTTTTACCCGTCTGTCTCTCAGTCTACCCGTCTATCAATCTACCCATCCATCTCTCATTCTACCCGTCTGTCTCTCGCACTCTACCTGTCTGTCTCTCATTCTATCCATCTGTCTCATTCTACCCGTCGGTCTCTTTCACCCGTCTCTCTCGTTCTACCCGTCTGTTTCTCGTCTTCCCGTCTGTCTCTCGTTCTACCCGTCTGTCTCTCGTCTCCCCGACTGTCTCTGGATCTACCCGTCTGTCTGTGGTTCTACCCGTCTGTCTGTGGGTCTACCCGTCTGTCTGTGGTTCTACCCGTCTGTCTGTGGTTCTACCCGTCTGTCTGTGGTTCTACCCGTGTATCTGTGGTTCTACCTGTCTGTCTCTGGATCTACCCGTCTGTCTGTGGTTCTACCCGTCTATCTGTGGTTCTACCCGTCTGTCTCTTGTTCTACCTGTCTGTCTCTCGTCTCCCCGTCTGTCTCTCGTTCTACCCGTCTGTCTCTCGTCTCCCCGTCTGTCTCTCATTCTACCCGTCTGTCTCTCGTCTCCCCGACTGTCTCTGGATCTACCCGTCTGTTTGTGGTTCTACCCGTCTGTCTGTGGGTCTACCCGTCTGTCTGTGGTTCTACCCGTCTGTCTCTTGATCTACCCGTCTGGATCTACCCGTCTGTCTGTGGTTCTACCCGTCTGTCTGTGGTTCTACCCGTCTGTCTCTGGATCTACCCGTCTGTCTGTGGCTCTACCCGTCTGTCTCTGGATCTACCCGTCTATCTGGGCCGGTACGATGGTGAGCGCGACGTCTCGGTCTCCTCTCCTCAGCACCACGGAGAGCAGGTCGTCGTTGGCAACGGCCTCGCTCACGTCCTGCGTGGTTTCCACCGCCCGCCCGTTGATCCTCAGGATGACGTCATGAGTGATCACGCCCGCGCTGGGAGAAGACACACACCGTCACACATACACAACTATACACAATCACAGACACACCGTCACACATACACAACCAAACAGACAACACAGACACACACCATCACACATACACAACTATACACACACCGTCACACATACACAACTATACACAATCACAGACACACCGTCACACATACACAACTATACACACACCGTCACACATATAAAACTATACACAATCACAGACACACCATCACACATACACAACCATACACAATCACAGACACACACCGTCACACATACACAACTATACACAATCACAGACACCCCATCACACATACACAACTAAACACACGTATGCACAACTATACACACACCATCACACATACAAACCTACACACACAACACAGACACATGTGAAACATACACGTCACACATATACAACTATACACAATCACAGATACACACACCGTGACACATACAAACACACACACGTATAAACAACAAGCACACACGTGACACCTACACACACAAGTATACAAAACACACACACACCGTGACACATACACGACTATACACACACCGTGACACATACACACCTACACACACGTATACACAACACAGACACACAGTGACACATCAGAACTATACACACACTGTGAAACATACACAACTATACACAACACAGACACACACAGTGATACCTACACTAACATGACACATACACAACTATACACACACTGTGAGACATACACAACTATACACACATGACACACACACAACTATACACACACGTGACACATAAACAACTATACACACGTATACACAATCACAGACCCACACACACAACACACACAACTATACACACACTGTGACACATTCAGTGACACATACAAACCATCTTACCCATCAGAGGTCTTAACCAAACGCTGAGGAACTCCTGAACAAGTCTGCTCCTGGGCCAGGCAGTCATGTTGCTGCGTGACCCTGCTCTGAATAGACTCCTTCCACCGTGTATGCAAATCAACCTTGTTACCTAACACCACGATGCGTCCTCAGCTCCCCCTGCCACCACAGATAGCCAGTGGGGGGGGGGGGGGGGGAACAAGGTCCGTTGCTTCACGGTGTGTGAGAACAAGAGACAACGTTCTCCAGAGTGGAACTTCTACAACAGGCTTTCTCCGAACTCTGAGGGGGTGTCTGTGTGTGTATCTGTGTTTCTGTCAATTTCTGGCCCCCCCCCCCCCCCCCACCCCCTGCGGTCTTCAGAGTAAAAGCGCAGTGGTGTCTCGTTGTCTTCAGAGTAAGAGCGCTGTGGCGAGCCAGGCGATTAGACATGAATAAAGCCAGTTTCAGAGGAGAGAGACGGTTGTTATGCACGGCGGCGCGGCCGTCCTCTGAACGAGGGAGAGGTCCGGGATTAGCCTCTGGGCGGCGGGCTCAGTAACGAGCTGGCTGGGGCCGCAGCCTTGGTGGAACACAGGGCCGGCCCGGGGATTCAGAGAACACCCCCCGTCCCTGCGTGAGACCTGCTAATTGGTCTGGACCAGGGAAGACGTGCTGGTGTTTACGTCTCGTTTGGTGGACAGTCTGCTGTGCTTCTGTTATCGTAGCTCTCGGTAGGCCAGCAGGAACACTGACGTCTAGTTACTGTTTAGTCATTCAGCGGACTGAGGTTCCTTTTGATGCATGTCAGTAATGAGCAGCTAGGGGTTAGGGGTCATTGTGGTCTAGGAGGCCGACGGGTAGGGGGTTCTACCGCTAGGTATCACTAGGTACCACCAGCCCTCTGTGTGTGTGTGTGTGTGTGTGTGTGTGTGTGTGTGTGTGTGTGTGTTTGTGTGTATGTGGCTTATATGAGTGTGTGTGGTACCTGTCGGCCGCAGCCCCAGTGATGACCTCATAGACGTAGACCCCGGAGGTGATGTCTGGCAAGTCTGGGCTCCGTTCTCTCAGACCCCGGATCATCCTGAGGGGGGGGGGAGAGGACACCCCGACGGATGATTGGGCGAGGGCAACCAATCATATATGAGAGGGGGCGGGACTCGCTGTCCTTGTAAACAAGAGCCTTTTTCTGACCTCGTCCGTTTATCCGGGACGTTATGATATGTCAAGTATAGGTCATACAAAGCTGAGTATAATATAAAGAGTGTCGTCTAACGGTGGTTAGAGTGGGGGTGTGTTGTCATGGAAACAAAGACCGGTCCTAAATGGGGTCCAAACCAGGTTTTAAATCTGCATGTTAATGCACTGAATTATGTACTTTGGAATCAGAGTCCCTGCTATTATCAGACTGGGACTGAGGGTGTTGATGTGGTGTATCTAGTGATGTGTCGGTGGTGAGGTGTAGTTATTCTGTCTGTACTCACGATGGGGACAGCTGCAGCATACGGATTCCTATGTACTTCTTCTTCGACTTGGTACTTCCTGAATAACGTCAAAACAGTCAATAGCTTCCAAACAATGGTATTATAACATTTAATTATTTCCTGCTTGTTATTATCAAAGGTTATTTAGCGTAAATAATGGCATTAACGCACTTTACTCCTGTTTCTAAATGATGTAACCACATTTAATGAATAAGGTTCTGATCATTGCGAAATCATGTTTTCACGAAGTTCATGTTTTCATGAGGTCCATGTTTTCACAAGGTTCATGATTTCACAAGGTTCATGTTTCATGATGCTCTAGTTTTCATGAGGTTCATGAATTCATGAGGTCCATGTTTTCACAAGGTTCATGATTTCACAAGGTTCATGTTTCATGATGCTCTAGTTTTCATGAGGTTCATGAATTCATGAGGTTCATGTTTTCACAAGGTTCATGTTTTTACAAGGTTCATGTTTTTACAAGGTTCATGTTTTACTCCAGGTTCATGTTTTTTCATAAGGCTCATGTTTTCATGAAGTTCATGTCTTCATGAGGCTCATGTTATCACGAGGCTCACGTTAAGTGAGCCTCGTGAAAACATGAGGCTAATGAAAACATGAGGCTCATGAAAACATGAGCCTCATGAAGACTGCACTGCACTCAGACTCCAGTGAGGCGGTTAGAGCGAAGATGGCTCCCCGGGTTACCCTTGGTCTGTCTGTCGTAGGACTCGGCGAGGAACTGCCGTATCTTGTCGGCGGGGATGGCAAAGGATATCCCCGCGGTGACTTTGAGGGTGTTAATGCCTATTACATCGCCGTCCTGTCGAGCGGAGAGGAAAATGGAGGCGCAATTTCATTATCTCCCCGTGCACATAACTTACAGTCTCTTTAGTGTTTAACAACCCAGCGCTGACATCCAAAGAACCACATTAAAAAAAAGGATCTCTTTTTTTTGGGGAGGGGAGCCTCCACTCCTGTCACTCCCCCCACCGGAACGGCGAAGGACAATTTCCAGGAAACTACCGTTGGTATGGCAACCGTTGCCGCATAAAATAAAATAAGTGAGACGGTGGAGGGGGGCTGTGTCCTTGGTGAATGAATGTAATTTTAAGAAGCCGTGAATGTAATTTTAAGATATAAACCTTAATGCCGGCGCAGAACAATAAATATGTAGTCGGGCGTGACCTTCGAACCCACAAGGACACTCGCTCGCTCGTCCTTTATTCCTAACAGAACCGCTCGCACCCCCACCCACCTCCACCCACCTCCACCCAGCCCACCCACCCCACCCAACGTTAAGTGTTTCCAGGAGGGGATTGGCGGTTTAAGAGCAGATTGCGGCGTGCAGACCTTGGTGGTGAATAAAACAGAATCCCCATTGCTCGCTTGTGTTTCATTAACGAGCCAATGAGAGACCCCGGATTAATACAGAGCAGACGAACAGCGAGAGCATCCGATAGGCCGGCCGCAGCTCCCCCGATCAGCCTCATTTATAATCATACGTTGGGCTCATAGTCGGACGGATTAACATAATGTAGATCCACTGACCAGATTCACCAGCGGGCCTCCTGAGTTCCCGTACTGCCGGTGGAACAGGAGCCGATGAGAAGAGAAACACATGTGGAGAAGAAATAAACTGCATTTTAACGACTTCAGAGACAAAGTGGAGAAAATCCATCAATTATGTTGAAACACTCATTTTTCAGCATGAAATCCTCATTGTGTGTGTCACTCACCTCAAACACTTTTACAAAGGCTGAATATTCAAGCGACTCCAGTGTAGCCATTAATTCATCAAAAGCCTCGCTACCAACCCACAATATAACCACACTTTAACCTAAATCTGATATACATATAATTCATCGTAGAACTAAACATCCTATAAATACATCCTATAAATACATCCAAACACATCCCTAGTGAGAGAGGATGATCTAAAGACATCACTAGTGAGAAAGGCTGGTCTAAATACATAACTAGTGAGAAAGGCTGGTCTCATGTTGTTGATCTAGAGACATCACTAGTGAGAGAGGATGATCTAAAGACATCACTAGTGAGAGAGGATGATCTAAAGGCATCACTAGTGAGAGAGGATGATCTAAAGGCATCACTAGTGAGAGAGGATGATCTGAAGGCATCACTAGTGAGAGAGGATGATCTAAAGACATCACTAGTGAGAGAGGCTGGTCTCATGTTGTTGATCTAAGACAGCACTAGTGAGAGAGGGAGGGAGACGGTTTGGTCTCATGTTGATGACCTAAAGACACCACTAGTGAGAGAGGATCAGTAGTGAGAGAGGCCCGTCTCACGTTGATGACCTAAAGACATCACTAGCGAGAGAGGCTGTTCTCATGTTGTTGATCTATGACAGCACTAGTGAGACAGGGAGGGAGACAATTTGGTCTCATGTTGATGACCTAAAGACATCACTAATGAGAGAGGATCAGTAGTGAGAGAGGCCCGTCTCACGTTGATGACCTTAAGACATCACTAGCGAGAGAGGCTGGTCTCATGTTGTTGATCTAAGACAGCAATAGTGAGAGATGGAGGGAGACGGTTTGGTCTCATGTTGATGACCTAAAGACATCACTAGTGAGAGAGGATCAGTAGTGAGAGAGGCCCGTCTCACGTTGATGACCTAAAGACATCACTAGCGAGAGAGGCTGGTCTCATGTTGTTGATCTAAGACAGCACTAGTGAGAGAGGGAGGGAGGCGGTTTGGTCTCACGTTGATGACCTAAAGACATCACTAGTGAGAGAGGATCAGTAGTGAGAGGCCCGTCTAAGGTTGATGACCTAATGACATCACTAGCGAGAGAGGCTGGTCTCATGTTGTTGATCTAAGACAGCACTAGTAAGAGAGGGAGGGAGACGGTTTGGTCTCATGTTGATGACCTAAAGACATCACTAGTGAGAGAGGATCAGTTGTGAGAGAGGCCCGTCTCACGTTGATGACCTAAAGACATCACTAGTGAGAGAGGATCAGTAGTGAGAGAGGCCCGTCTCACGTTGATGACCTAAAGACATCACTAGCGAGAGAGGCTGGTCTCATGTTGTTGATCTAAGACAGCACTAGTGAGACAGGGAGGGAGACGGTTTGGTCTCATGTTGATGACCTAAAGACATCACTAGTGAGAGAGGATCAGTAGTGAGAGAGGCCCGTCTCACGTTGATGACCTAAAGACATCACTAGTGAGAGAGGATCAGTAGTGAGAGAGGCCCGTCTCACGTTGATGACCTAAAGACGTCACTAGCGAGAGAGGGAGGGAGACGGTCTAGCCTCACGTTGATGATGGCGTCCGTCTGGATGTACTCCATGGTGGAGCCGGCGAGGCCCAGCTCTGCGCCGTGTCTCTGAGCCGTGCTGATGATCCCCGTGGTCACCGTGTTCTGCAGGGAGAAGGGACTGCCGATCGCCACCACAAACTCCCCCGGCCGCAGGTCTGAGGACCGGCCCAGCTGCAGCACCGGCAGCGGGTACTACCGGGGGGGGGGGCACAACCAACAGGGTAGGGGGTCAGGGCTTTGGGCTCCGGCCCAGAGGTCTCGGGGTTCAAGGCGGGGGTCCGCTGTCTGACCTGTAGGCAGCCTTTAGCTTAGCATGCTAACCTCCAGCTGCTCCTTGGTAACCTGTATCTGAATCCACTGCAAGTCCCTTTGGATAAAAACATCTGGTCAATGACTTAAAAGTACAAATGAATATTATTTTACAATAATATTGTAAGATCGAGTTATTGAGTTACTTTAAAAAAAGTGGCTTTTATTGTGGGAAATGTACGATTTTTCTCTGAGTTTGATTGATACTTTTATTTGGAATGACTGCCAGAAAATGTGTACCGTTATGCTAATTCTCCCTTATTTTTTCTTATTTTTTACTTATTTATCAACTTAATTTTCATTTTTCGGATAAACTGCTCGCATGGTTTCTTATTTCCTTTTCTTATTGAACCAGATTCATCTCTTCCCAGCTGCCAAGAGAGCAGCGTGGAACAAACACAGATAAGGGTCAGAGGAGAAGGAAAAGTACTTACAACTACAAGAACAGATTG
Organism: Pollachius pollachius; assembly: GCF_949987615.1. NCBI lineage: Eukaryota > Metazoa > Chordata > Actinopteri > Gadiformes > Gadidae > Pollachius > Pollachius pollachius. The sequence goes on along the minus strand of NC_136934.1, from coordinate 2,677,135 downwards.
AGCAGAAGAAGACCAATCGGATCTTGTGAAGAAATTGTACTCATTTTTTACTCAACATAAATGGCTGCGGCGTCACGCTGGACTGTTTCCCTCCGGGGGGGGTAAAGCTCTGCAGGCCAACGCAGATCAAGACGCCGGCTCCTTAGCCTTCACTAATGGGCTTACACTCTGGCCTCCCATCCTGGGAACTCACGGTACTTTCATCTAGCTATTTGTTTTGGCTCGTGTGTCGACTATTTGCATCTGATGTGTGTTGTGAATTGATGACTAAATAAATCAACAGTTTCTTATTCCCGAGCCTGTCCACGCCTGCCTTTTCCCCGGGTCTGCTTTGAATGGAAAGGTTGAATCACCGGAATCAAACACAAGTTAGTCCCCGTGCCAGAGCAGAGCTTTCAGTGGGACAGCTTGAGACCCAGCTTGAGGCCCGGGGGTGAAGGTGTCTTTCACTGCCTTCGGGGTTGGTTCGCCGCGTTCTGCTGGTGGAATGTCGGGCTGAAGAGGGGATCCTTTGGAACTCCGTCTCGGAGAACCCGCGGCCCACCTCGGAGCTTTGATTGACTGCGATGCTAAGAGCTACCCGGAGCTATGAGTGTACGCGGGCTGACCCCACATGGGTAGGCAGGTGTTCACCCAGGTGTTGTCGAGTGTTTGAAATTTAGGGAGATCAAAAAATCCCATGTTGTCATAATCCTCTCCTGTTGATTCGCTCTCTGCAGGAGAATTTTAAATTTTACAACTCATTTCTAAAGCTCAAAATATGTTCTGTATTTCGCTGCAAATTCCAACATCACAAGGTTTGTCTCTCTCGCCTCGACTTAAAGTGATGGAAAACAGCATCTAATAATGTCAAATAAGAAGGATGTTTCCATTCCACGTCGACCAAATATCTTGTCAAGAAGATAATATGCATCAAAAAGATATAAATATACAATATATCACAATATCACAAACTCGGCTAAGAAATGATTTCAGCTAATCAACCAATCTCTCAGACGCCTGGTTTTGCTTTTTATTAGGTTATTTTAAGTTATTTTAACACTATGACTACGAATACATGTTCAGCCCAGAGGTTATGGTTGTGCAGGACTGGTTTCACTGGTTTCTTGGCACTGGTACGGACACGCCCAGAGTAATTTGCCTTTACAATCAAGGCTTTTAGCAGACGTTTTTATCCTAAGCGACTAAAAAAAAATACATTTGTCAGAAGAAAGAGAAACAATATATCGCCGTCGGTACAGTAAGGATGTTCACAGAACCAAGTGCCAAGTACTAACAATCACTTGGTTAACCCATTCCCTGTATACAACAAAGACAGCTAGTATAAGATGCTACAGGTACTATTTTTAAGTGCAAGGACGTACAACATTCAATAAGTGTGTACACTAAGTGACAGGACTTACGACACACAATAAGTGCGTACATTAAGTGCCAGGTCGACAACATAAAATAAGTGCGCATTCAAACTACCTCCGTCCGTAGACGAATCTCATTGACTTTGCATGGGACGCTCTCGATATGCATTGTAGGTCCGTCTGTTCTGTCGGCGCCGCGGCCTGAGAAATGTTAAACTTTTCAGGCAGCGACAGATCCGTCGGCCAATCAGATCGCGGTTATGCAAATACACTCCACCCCGACTACTGGATCCATTTTGCAATAACAAGCAGGAAGAAGCAGGAAAAATCGTGCCGTTGAAAAGAAATGTGGAATCGATAGGATGGTTTATGGACACCTGTTGTTTGTGTCATCTTTTGTATTTATATCCACACATCGGCTTTGTAGCGGGAAGCGTTTTGATTGGGAGCAGGCTGCGTCTACAAAGACTAGGCCCCTATACGTCAGACACACCCTCACCCTAGTGTGAATGCGGCGTCAGTGAGCAAAGTAAGTGCCAGGTCGACAACATGCAATGAGTGTGTACATTAAGTGCAAGGACATCCAACCCGACAGTACAGAGTCCCTTCTAAAAACCACGCCTTCAGAGGGGTTCGAACGCCCGACCGTGTTCCCGCCATCTACCTCCGAGTCGATCTTGATGAGAGCCACATCCAGCTTGTTGTCCACGTCGGTGATGGTGGCGTCGTAGCGCACGCCGCTCTGAAGCTCCACCCTGATGCGCCTCTTGTTGGCCACCACGTGGGCGTTGGTGACGATCCAGCCGTCCTGGGACACGATGAACCCTGACCCGCTGGACACCGGGACTTCCTGCTCAGAGAACGGCATGCTGGGGGGGAGGGGGGGGGGGGGAGTGAGAGAGAGAGAGAGAGAGAGAGAGAGGGAGAGAGAGAGGGAGAGAGAGAGGGAGAGAGAGCGAGTGAGAGAGATGGAGAGGGAGGGAGAGAGAGGGGGCAGAGACACAGAGAGAGAAAGAGATGGAGAGGGAGAGAGAGAGAGGGGGAGAGAGGGAGAGAGGGATGGAAGAGAGAGAGAGGGAGAGGGAGATAGAGGGAGAGAGGGAGAGAGGAGGTGGGAGTCAGACATGGACATAGAGATGTTGATGAAAATAGATGCTATTTTGCTGAGGATGATGGATGAAGTGTTCTGATCTACAAGACGGTCTGTCTTCTACTCAGATAGAATATTTACTATTCAGTCATTCAGCTACAGATGCTTTTATCAAAATAAGTAAATGTTGTGCAGTGTAACATTTCAACCAGCTCTCCAAATGACAAAGACATATCTGTGGTTATTAAGGATCAGGTAGGGGTTAGACAGTACAGAGACAGGTCATTAAGGAGCAGGTAGGGGTTAGACAGTACAGAGACAGGTCATTAAGGAGCAGGTAGGGGTTAGACAGTACAGAGACAGGTCATTAAGGAGCAGGTAGGGGTTAGACAGTACAGAGACAGGTCATTAAGGAGCAGGTAGGGGTTAGACAGTACAGAGACAGGTCATTAAGGAGCAGGTAGGGGTTAGACAGTACAGAGACAGGTCATTAAGGAGCAGGTAGGGGTTAGACAGTACAGAGACAGGTCATTATGGAGCAGGTAGGGGTTAGACAGTGCAGAGAGAGGTCATTAAGGAGCAGGTCGTGGTTAGACAGTACAGAGACAGGTCACTAAGGAGCAGGTCGTGGTTAGACAGTACAGAGACAGGTCATTAAGGAGCAGGTAGGGGTTGGTCTTGCTCTAGGAAGCCTCCAGGTAAACTGTTGACATGGGGGATGGGAGTCAGTTCCTCTGGGCTGGGAGGGGAACACCTAACGCCACTGTCCTGGTACCTTCTGAAGAGCTCCAGGTGGACCACGGCCGGGGCGATCTTGTCCACCACGTCAGCGATGAAGTTGAATTTGTAGCGCATGCTCTCAGGATGCCTGGTGCCTACAGCAACAACACAAAATAACAAAGCACCTGGGTTCAAAGCCCAGCCTCCTGACACTCATCCTAAACACAACCTGGACATGGCTTGAATGAAGTGGGCTTATTAAATACATTTCATGTTAATCATAAACCTTTTAGGCCAGGGCTAACCAGCTCAGATATATCCCTGGCCCAAAAGTAGCCCGGTTAATTCGATACACAAAAATTTACATTATGTCTTGAGCGTTTCTCGAGATATCATTTCATTGTTTATTTATATTGGTATACCCATTCATGTTTATGTTGGAGGTCATGGAAAGCTGGTATTCCACGGCACCATGCGGCATAGATAGATAGATCTATAAAACCTTATTACGATTATTGATCAATATTCTTCATTAGGATAACCTCACTTCCACATCAGATGGGTGTTTTCACAAGTGTGGCTTGAAACCAGCTCTGGTGAGGGGAGAAGGTCAATATTCAAGAAGATACATTTTTGGCAAGTGGTGGCACATCTATGTTCAGAGTTTCTCTTATGTCGTCTTTTATGACGCCTTCTAGAACATTCTACAGAGGTTAGGCTGTAAATTCCCGAACGGTAAAAAAATGTAGTCATTATTTTTTAATACATAGCTTCAAGGCACACAGACACACATGCAAGCACATACATACATTATATACACACATGCACACACCCCAATGCACACACATACACACATAAATATATATAAATAAATATATATGATATGTAAATCACATACGCACACCCTCACACACTTACACATGCTGACACACATGCACACACATACATATACACACACGTACACACCCCATGCACACACACACACACACACACACATATATATATATATAACCCATCACACACATACCTTCACACATGCGCACACACTCACACACACATAGCTCGGGGCTCTGTAGCACAGAGCCCTTTTGATGTATCCTAAGGGTGGCAGAAGCTCTGCCAGCCAGATCTCCTTCTCCCCCTGTATGATTTATCTCCGCCGCCGCAGGCTGAACCTTTCTGTTGCCACAAGACTTCACACGCACCACTCTGAGCACAGCCGCAGACCAGAGAGCCCACCACAGCCCTGGAGATGGTTAGCAGCTGCCGTACGCCGAGCGCTGGTCCGTATATCCAGAGGACCGGAGACGGAGGGGGTGGAACAGACCTGGTGAAGAGCTCTCCATTTCTCTGGGTGACATGTGGGCGTGGACACACGGGCTGGGGCTGCGTCTCAAACCTGTTGCTTTGGGTTCACCATCTCTATCGGATGTGACAGGGTGAGCCACCCTTCCATCTCTATCTGAGGTGACAGGGTGAATCACCCTTCCATCTTTATTTGAGGTGACAGGGTGAATAATGTTTCTATCACTGTCTGAGTTGACAGGGTGGATCATGTTTCTATCTCTACCGGAGGTGACGGGGTGTATCATGCTTCCATCTCTATCTTAAGTGACAGGGCGAATCATACTTCCATCTCTATCTTAGGTGAAAGGATGAATCATCTCTACCTGAAGTAGTATTGCATTTACGACATGTCTTCAAGCTCGTTCCAGGGATAGTCATGACAGCTGAATGAACTACGACAGCCGACGTAGAAACGCACAAAACAAACACTGAGCGGTGGGCCAGGGAGTCCTCCCAATGAATGAACGCACGACCCCACCTCAACCACAGGGGGGCAAAATCCCACCTTTCAGAACACAAATGTTCTTCAACCCTACTCAGATCACTCCGGTTCCGCGGAGCCATCTGCACATCGGTCCTCATATCGAGTGAGTAACTTCGTCTTGAGTCTCGTGTCTCTACTCAGGCTTGTCGTCGGAGCTGGAGGAACGCAGCAGGACCTGGAAACATCGGCGCTAACGCAGTTATCGCTTGGCGTGACTCCAGTCAGTCACCGAGACGCGCAGAGTGACACCGATATCGAGGCGCGAACGCCTTCTATCTATTGAATGTTGTGTTTTAATGAAGGCAATTCAGCTTGTTGCCAGTTTCACTAATGAGAATGTAACTTAACTTCAATTGGCTTGTTACGGAAAAACTGGATTGCGCGTACATGTGTGTGTGTGCGCGTGTACGTGCGTG